>NC_088300.1:12566603-12885678 GCF_032854445.1 Liolophura sinensis | reverse complement strand
CCATAACGGGAAAACAACACTTTGACAATGTGATGAGGAACGCGTTTTTCATTTTTTTAGAAAGAATGTCTCGCCCATTTTTATCAACAGTAAAATAGGTAAATTATTAATTTTTTATCAGTGAACAATGTCCTAAGCTTCCGCTGAATGCTGTAAATAATTGATTGGGCTAGTCAAATGTAGCGAAATAGGCTAAATACGCCCCTCGTCGGTTCCATGCAGACTGATGAGCACACCATGTTTTCTTCTTTTTTTTCATATTCTTCCAAGGCAAAGGTTATTAAGTAAAATAACTTACCACGTCATTTGGTACAAAGACAGTTAAAAATGTCCATAACTCAAGATACTATAGGCCAGCTAAATGACACTATCAGTCAATCAAAAATAATTAAAGTTACCTACGAATTTTAAGTTTTCTGATACTCGGTGAATTCTTATCAATCAACTTTAACATACCCGTTTATATGTTACCAAATCCAGCCGGAATCAGCATTGTGGCCAAGCTCTCTCGAGTAGCTCATATAACAACAGATGGATGGTAGTGCGAATTATTGTCATATTGATGACTGCTCCACATAATCTCCGCCTTTTCCTTGCAAGGGTAAGCTCTTGGGTATCATGTGAATAATAACCCTGACAGTCAACAAAAAATAGTATTGATATATTTTGTATATCGGTGGGTCAGGATGACAAATTTTGATGTCTGAATAAAAGTTTAAGCCCTTCGGGCTGTGGATTGCGTTTTGTCGTTCACAGTGGCAAATATACACTTTATAAACTTTGCTTCTTCTGTCGTATCGCATGAAATAAATGGCATTTTAGTTAATGTAAATTTCTTTGTATTCTATGACGATTAAAGTTTACTGAGACATATAGGAAATGGTAAAAAGAAAACACAAATATACGGTAAACATGCATTACCCTGCCCAAACAATCGTACAATCTCACCATTTAAATAAGATATACACATTCCTGAAACGAAATTTAGTAAATTATGATCACCTTGTAAATTTTTGTTAGATATTTCGCTTTTATTGTGTTTTGCTATTGTTACGGACGTGCGTACCATGTTTACGATATCGTACCGTCCTTGATACAACATTAACTCATAAACTTAATGCAGGTAGGTTTGCTTTGTGGGATAACATCCCGCCGTGGGTAGAAAGCAACGTTCACTACATAAAACCTCAAGCATACGTACATAAAAGCTTTTCTATGCCCCATTACGACGGTTTTATTTATCAGAAGAAAAAGGATCAGAAAGCTATTAATATGCTCTGCCCAAGCTTTATACCACATTCTCTCACCGTCCCTCGCCGATAGCGATTGCAGGAACGTTCTATTGCCCATATTTTATGGCGGAACACTCGTATGCTATGAGCATTTGTCGCATCGCGATATGGTGGGAGTAAATGTTTCTGGCCATTAGATTGTAAGTAACCAATGTACCATTAAACTGTGTGCATTGTAGCTCGATAATTTACCAGGTGCGCGTTTGTGTTTAAGTGTATCCCTCGCCCAATGCCATAACCCTTGTGCATGTGTATAGCGCGTAGTCTTTAATTTACTCATCAAGCTTGAGGACATTGCACCTTTATCTTTTCTCGGGTCACGCGTTTCCCTCCATTTCCCACACTCTAACTTAATATTTAATCACTGTAAACATAACATGTTGGATCTGATGCCAGTTCATTCGTTGTGCAAAAAAGCTTTACTGAATTTAAGGCTAAACGTGTGGATCATAAATTAAGAAGATTGGAAGAATGAATAGAGTGTTGCGTATGCTACTATATCGGCAAGGAGCTTCACGTGGGCATTCCCATGACCAAGTTTGTTGGGACAAGCAATTTTTGTGCTGTCCGGAGTCCGGAGTCCGGCACAAATCACCTGAGCTTATTTGAAGGGTATCTTCGAACTACTGAGCGTGATTTAATCAAATTTCATTATTAATTCATCTAACCGTACATCTGATAAGAGTTTGGCGTCTTACTCTTTTTCAGTTTGATTCTGTTTTAGCCATTCTGATTAGCTACTGGTCTGCAAGGTATCTCCAGAGCTGCTTGATAGGAATTAATCAAAACTTTAAAGCTTCCTTATGGGGCCTTAATAACTGATTACATTCAGTCACATATACAGCCTTCTGATTGTTTGATTGACTGTGTTTTAAACAATTTTATTGGCTACTGCTTGTCTGCAAGATATCTTCATTTGATCTGACCAAATTCAATTGGTGTCAGAGTTTCTTATAGGGGTCAAAAATAACTCATTGTTTTTTGTAACCTGTTCGTCAATTCTTTTGGCCTGTTGATCCATTTTGGTTGGTTACTGCTTGAGGCCACTGAATGAACGACACACTTATGAAGCTGTCTGAATATTGTCGGGTGATAATACTGAAGCAGATATATTAACAGTTGGAATAAACTGTGATAAACTGACAGAAGACCGCATTTACCGTTTACATGTGACAATTTGCCACACTGTTGCCTCTTTACTCTCTGTGCTATAGTGTTTTATTGCATAATTATTTTCACAACAGAAATAGATAAATAAATGTTTCAATGACAACCTACCCCAGACCGTTCAGTAGTCAAGTCACAAATGTGGCTGATTAGTTTTAGTTATGAGGAATTTGCATCATCGGTATGATTGACGTAATTAAGAAATATGTTGTGCGTTACCACAGACATGGCTGGAAAGTAAATAACCTGATTTCATATTAATTAAGACAGATATATATTTTTCCTAACAAGCATTATCACATGCAACAAATCGGTTTCTCTTTGAGGCTACAACATTTGGGCTCATACGGTTAGCATAAACTGAGGAAAAGCATCGTAATTCTGACACCATTTGTCTCATATTTTATCCTACCAGACAACATTTGCCTCATTAATACCGTTATATATCTTTAAAGCAACTATGCTCATTAATAATGACATTTTTATGGTTAGAAACCTATATATCAATGTTAATGACCTGTCCGTAGGACAGACAATGAAACATAAATAACACACCTGACCCCAAGGCCTGTACATAAAGGACTTGAAAAAAGGAAAGGAATTTATTGTTAACACGTTTATTCAATTGCCTGTAAGGACTAACATCATAAACTTATTTTAATCGTTGTGCATAGATTTACTTAATCTTTTAATATATTTTTTTCTTCTCAGTTCCTTCACAATTACGCGGAATGGTTCTGCGAAAGAGTAGAAAGGTTAAAGAAAAAATTTGGAAAAGGATGCTGACGTTTTTAGCATTCACAGAAAGATATAAAGTGTGGAACCCGACGGTAGTCCGTGGCCTAACATGCTAGCGATTCACAATGACACAGAAACTTCTCACCAATGTAAATACTCCTGCTGACTTCCTACCCGGTCTTATCTGGGAAGGTCTGTCAGCAATCTGCAGTTTTTCGCCTGTTTCCCCTGGGCTCTGCCACGTTTTATCCCATCCATAATGTTGAAATATTCTCCAAAACTCCAATCAAATAAATAATTAAATAACGGTAATCCGAGGTCCTGTCACAGTTTAAGCAGTTTGATCATGTGTCATGGTTCTGCTTATCTGCTATATTAGCTTTAGGCTAAGATTCACCATCAAAACACAATTGTTATTTCTGTAACTCAACTCATCCGTCATTCGTATGAGATGTCTTCTCGATTAGGCCATACACATGCTCACCATAGTTATCTACAGCACAGTCACTTGCTGCTACACTGTTGTCTCTCCGGATATCACAGCGATCTACTGATCATTGATAAAATAGCAAAAAACATTGAATTACGCAACAAATGGTAAGAAATTCTGAGAGCACTTCCTTCGCACCTAACAACATATTGGCGATAAAATACAACAGATATCTGAATACCTCATTAGATTTTGACAACAAATTTGTGCTTAGAATATTGGGAAGAATGTATGCATACCTTGGGGATATAGAGGCTTCCAGTAAAGCCGGTAACATTTAGTAAAATATACTAATAACTCTAATTAAGGTAATGGACACGTAATGCGTTTTGTCTAATACGATTACAGCATTGACCATGTAAACACCATGGTTGACGACAGTATGATAGTTGGCAAATGGTCACACGTAACCCGGTGAAATCTGGCCTCTTGTCAGTCTAACTTTAGCTGCGGGTCTATGTTTAACTGTATTTGTAAATGCTAGCTGAAATAATAGCGAGTTACAAGCTTTCTAGCACCATGGCTTAAGCAGAATAAGGTAAACAAATATGCAGTGAAGTTAATTGCAATTTATTAGATGTTACTCAGATACTGTGTTGTTATCGCATCTAACAACCAATCACATGCAAACAATGCATCACATCAGTTACTCTATGTGTTTTCACGGAAAAATCCATCTCTCTGTGTAATTGTGATCATATCGTTACACACTTGCATGTCAACTAAAATTTATTTCTAGTTACAGAAATAAACATTTCCAGTCATCCGTGTACTGACCACGATAAATGACGCTGATACTGCTCTACTGAATTTACTCTGATGCTTTTCTGACTTTCCGGTGCTTACCAAAGCTACTTCAACAGAAGTTATATTTATCAACATGCCCAGGTCTTCATATTCACCTGAAATATATTGGCAAATGTCAAATCTTATTCTGTTGTGAAACCTACACTGGGTTGTAATGGATATCATGGATATGAAACTATACTCACCTATGGATACGGAATGCTCGTCAATGGCCTGTGCGCGCAGCATGAAAGCTGTCACCAGTGCTGACCCCAGTATCGCTGACATTATCCTGCCCACCTTCCTCACAGAGAGGCTTTATGTTCGATGCGTTAAAAAAAGACTCAATAAACGGTGAGATAACCTGAGAGGCGCCGTTTATATACTGAGCGTTGATTAACCTTTCGCATATAAATTATGTAAATGTCTTCACAGAATGCGTTATTCCCTGTGTCTGTAATATGTAATTCACGCAAGTCAAGGGAATAGCCATCGATGACCCTTCTCTGTGTTCGTATTTTGCACTCACAGACAACGCGTCCAGGCCAGCTTGCAAAACAAGGTAATTCTTGTATATATAACATACTATTAGTATCTAAGGAGAAGAGATGCAAATTAAATAGTTTGCAAAGCAAAGGAACAGTTCTGTTCAGGCAGTATCTTGAGAATATTGATCAATGATCACTATATCTACAATCAACACCTCATCAGATCTACATACAAATGCCCTCCAGAGGAAGGCTTTGTCTCTCTTCCTTGTGCAGCACGGGTATAATTACATAGGTAAATCCACCTGAGCACGAAGCTGTGTATTCAGCTGGCAGTTTATCCCTCTGAGACAAATAAAGCACTTAACAGAAATGGTCTCTAATAAGTATCTTCATATTATTATCCAGATTATTAATATTCCAATCGTTATCGACCGTATTCGACAGTCTGCAGCACAGAACCGTCACATGTAAATATGTCAACAAGATATTACCTTTAACTATTCGAGTACCAAGCTTACTTCTATAATCACTGTGTTTGGAGTGAGGTAGATAGTGCAAATGCATCAGATTCTACAATGATAACGGCTGTCACCAACTATTGATACCTGCAAATATCATCGCTCAACATTCAAGGCTTCTGATGTGTAGTGCCAGCAGGTTAACGATGTAAAAAGACAGCGTCCACAAGACTGTAATTATATTCTAGTAGGCTTATAGGTTTATTCAAACAAAGCTTTGGTGGTTTACTAATGCATGTCAATTACAATGACCCCCACACAAAATACGACCCAAACTTTGTATATTACATAATTATTTTTTATAATATTCTGAAATGTGCATATAAACGCCATTCTCCTAGCAGTAAATTTTACTGACTATTTCACTGCTCCCTTAATATTTGATCAGTGATATCTAATGATGTTTGTTTATCTCTTTGTATTTTTCTTTGCCACATGAACAAGTCAAGAGCCTTCATACCACTGACTCGTAAGTGTTTTAATGTTTAATCTGTTTTATCCTTCTGATCTGGGGCAACTCCTTTGTCGTATGGTAGTTCACAGATTAAATATAGGCTCTGGAAATCACAACAGAGTGTCACTTTGTGATGGGGAGGGGGTAAGGTTATTCTTAGAAGTCCTTTAAAAGACGCTGATAGGGTTGTAGGCGGGTTTGTGGGTACAGAAGGGAAAATTGCAGCCACACTTGGAGTGGTGTAACCAAACTGCCTATGTAATACATGTACTTGGATGTGTGGTGTGATGAACAGTTCCATGTTTTTCCTACTATCAATGTAAAGAAACAGTTATCATTTGGCTGTTGGGTCCGTTTCAAGTACGTTTCAGCATTCCACAGGGATGGCTGGAGACAATTGGAGAGAAATAGATTGGAAATGGTAACGAGGTGATGTGCACTGATTAAGGCGGAGTGTGTTGGAAACTGTTAAAACAGACACAGAAAAGTTGCACTGCTTGGTAAAATCCAATCGGTTGAAAGTACTCTCCTTTGAGAATTTAAAAGACAAGAGCAGGGACGATAGTGTGGTAGTTGGCAAATGGCCACACGTAATCGGTGAAAGTCGGCCAATCTTGTTTAGTTTAACCAAGTTAGGGCTTTACTCCAACTACTTACGTTAATGATGCAATATACTGACCCTCTTTTAAAACGCACCAACATGAATCCATTAAATATTATGATAGTTTGAGAAAAACAACGTAAATATCTATGGTTAGGAGTTAGGCGGAACTTCCGAAGATGTTGTCAGGTTTGGTAATCTTATGTGAGTCGTCACCAAAATGCAACAGGGAACAGGATTGAAAAACACGTTTTTACTGCTGAAAAGCACGAAAAATTCAGTGCCATTAATTTTCTGTGCAAAAATGCATGATACAAGGAAGGCATTCAAAGGCTATCGGCATAATCGCTGTAGCCGCGGAATAGCACCGAGGACGCCATGCCGCAATTAACACCCGAGGAACGCCTCATTGCCTTCGTTCAAGTTAGCTTCAAGGGCCACAGCAGCAAGCTTTGGATGTCATAACCGTACCATCACAAGGCTGAACCAGCGATTTCAGCAGACAGGACCATGGGCAGACAACGCCCAGGGCAACCACTTGTGTGACATTAGCTAGGGAAGGCCGACAGATCTACGTGATCGAACACTTCCGGCGTCCAGAACAGCAGCTACTGTCGTAGGTCGACGATGAGTTATCAGCGCCTATACTGTACGCCAGCGACTTTACGCCGTTGGTTTACGTCCCTGTCGTCTATACATAGACCAGACAATGGTTATTTCCACGCTGGTGTGGCGTTGTCTTCTGTGACGAATCCAGATTTCACCTCATGAACGCCGACGGACGTATACGTCTCTGGCGTGGCCGTGGAGAACGTTATCACGATGATTGTGTGGCGCAGACTGATCGACGGGCGGCGGAAGTGTGATGGTTTGGGACGGTATCACTTATCATCACAGCATACAACTAGATGCATGCCTCCGTCCTGTAGTTGTAGTTTGCTACAGGCACACCATTTTAAGATATCACATCACATGTCATGGCATGCTTTACCTCCCGACCTATCGTCTATTGAACACTCATGGGACTACAGGGGACATTGCACGTCGACACGAAATCGACAATATATCGCACTTGACCTGTGAGTGGTCTAGGGTACCACAAGCTGTTATCCACAGACTGATAGAGTCAATAAGAAGGCGTTGTGTGACATGCTTTGCAAACAGGGGTACTGACTTATGAGGGGCCAAATTAACATTTAATCGAGAATTATCGATATCGATAAATGAATTATCCATATCGCTAATTTATTTACCGATATATAGCCATATTTATCGATATCAATAAATGAATTAGCGATGTCGATAAATGAATTATCGATATCGTTAATTTATTTATCGATATCGATAAATAGTGTTTCCGGTTCCACTTTTTACTACTGGAGCATAGTAGCAAATTCCATGACCCCTAGAAAAAATGCCTCAAGCAGAAGTATATAAAGAATACAAGGATGTTAACTGCAATTCATCAGACGTTACGGATCTAGAAGTACTCAAAATACTTTGTTGTCGTCACATTTCATACAGAGTTACAACCTTTGTTTTGAAAGGTTCGCAAAATATCAAGGCTGGGTAAGGTGTGAATGGTGTGCGAGTTTGTCTTCATTCTTGTCCGGGAAGTCAGAAGTGTATTCTCGGTTAGAGAATGCTAAGGCTAACGATTATGAATCTCTCAAGTCGGCATTGCTCAGGAGGTTTCGACTGACTGCTAATGATTTTAGGCTAAAGTTCAGCGAACGTAGACCAGACGCAGACGAGACTGTCACGTAGTTTGTTGGCCTTGCGATTATTGACCCAGAACGTCTGGTATACGAATGTCTGTTTCGACGCATACGTAAAGAATATTTGACTAAAGAAGAGTCTATTAACCTGTGTAATAGAGAGATGGCTATTTTCCTAAGGGTGAGGTGCCCTGGCAGTGTTTATGAAATGAGCGCACTAGCAGATGGGTACGGTGAAGCTCGCGCGACCTTTAAATGGTAAGAAATACTTTGTGGTGTGGCATCACCACCCATTTAGCCAGGTAATGTCATGGTGAGATAGGTTAGAGTCAGCTGACGATACAACATTGTAGTGATATCCAAAGTGAGGGTGGATTATGTCGGGCTACACAGTGGGGTAACTTATTTAACACAGGAGATATTTTCTACGTTGAAAGTTTCGCCAGAGGTGAAAGTCTTAAATTATTATTAATGAGTTTCAGGCTTCCACATCTGTCACGTCAGCAGTTTTTGGCTGTGTGAGTAATGACAGTGGGAACTGGGTAGTTAGTGGAAGGTACCTTTCTGTCATACAGGCAGTTCACGGATGGTACTTGGACAAAGCCCAAATGTTGAAGGGTATCTCATTGATAGAGCTAAGAAATGTATGATGCTTAACACTCCAAATTACAGTCGTGTGGTTGAAGCACCATATCTTAAGCCATCATCATTTTCTGGGTGCATGAGAACCAAATTGTTCTATGGAAAACTAGAAGACCTATGCGGATTGCAAGGCTGCAGCTGTTAGAACCCGCACACACAGGCTTAAAGATCATAAGGGGTTGGGACCTTCAAAAGTACCAGTTTAAATACTTTCTGTTGGACAGTTTAAGTATTTTCAAAAGTTGGAGTGTTGGATAATTTTTCATGATAGCCTTTTCGTCTGTCTGTGTTAAACGTTTTAGGAAAACACGCAGTGTGGCCTATTTGCAGTACAGTACATGTATGCTAATATGAATTTCGTGTGGTGTTACATACGGTTTTGCATTTTGCAAATGTGTTTCCCCTTCTAAAATGCTGGAGGGGGCGGGGTTTAATAACTTTTAGACGGCCTTTAAATGACAGCGTTGGGGCAGTAAGGGGAGAGTTATCCTCTGTGAGGAATAGAACGAAACCTTAAAACATCCATTTCTAAGTGTGGACATGATAACCGTCTAACATATCCATTCTTCAATACCTCAAATAACTTCAGTTTATCTCTGACTGGCAAATCAGATGCCAATGTGATAGGGATCTACATGGTTCTAACATAATACAACTGTTCAAATACCATCAAAGGAAACAACGCAGCTATAATAGGAGGAGGTTTAATAAGATGACGATTCACGGCCATAAAACTGCCAGCTTCCTGGTGGGGATATCTAAAACAACATAATAGCATGCACGCTCTGCGTACAGTATTATATGCACTGCCTCTTAGAATATTGGGTGAAGTGGTCACAGAAGTAGCATCCACTTCTGTACTTCTTGTACCAGCACATGTGATTCGTGTATCTCCAGATATAACCTATTTTCGAAACCAGTGAGAACTTTTTCTCAAAGTACCATGAAAGAGGCCTTGATTTAATAAACATTCTGCGAAGTTTAAAAGATGCAGAGGTTCGCATTGCTGTACTAATTATTTCAACCCACGAGAGACCCCCATGCATTTCCTTTATACTAAAACGCTAAACCGATCGTTTCCAACATATTTAATTACGCAAAAATAGTTAAAGATTTTAAGATGTCTGATTATACTTCTGGTAGATACAGTTGTAACGTTTACTTACCAGACTTATCAGTGGTAAACTTAATGTTGTAAATCATGATGAACGAAGCCTGTATATAAGGGTTCGGAAATACAGAGAAACATAAGTAAGAGAGTAAGGAAATTGTCCTTGCGGTGCTATAAGACTTTGCAAAAAATTGGTCCAAACTTAAAAACTCCAAACATCTCTCTTAAGAAACAGACACATACGGGAATTCTCCACTCTACTGCGGTTTCTCCACTCACCCCATTACTATTCTTCACACGGATTTAACTGATAGAATTTCATCTCTAAATGCATCGGTGTTTTAAAAAAAACTGGTTACCATTACATTAACTTCAAAGGCAAGATCTTATCTGGACCTATATTTGTACATATATTTGTAAGATCAATACGGTTTCCTCCCCTTCGCCGGCTTTACGACAAGGTGGGTAGTTTCAATTTTGGCATTGTAAATTAGCCTTCCTTGGGCAGAAATATACCGAAGGGTCCTGCATATGGCGGACACGTATATCGTCGTGTAGCATTTGTTAGTCAGTACTGCAAAAACTAGTGAGTCAAGCTTATTACAGCAAACTGCTTCACTCTAAGTTTCCTACGTTTTACAATGAGTATGATTCTCTTTTAAGTAACTATGGACAGGGCGTTCAGAGTCTCAGGCACTGCTTTATGATTGTCTTAAAGGATTAGTGTCCAGATTTAGTTAATGGTCCTAATTATAAAGATTATAACCTGTTTGAATGCCATTTTCGATATGGATTTTAGCACCACCCACGAAAATATACTGCCGTCTCAATTTGAACCCATAGATGACGAGGCTAAATTTCCGATTTCTGACACTGACATCTCTGGTCAGACTTCACATTCTGAGTTTTCAGACGTTGAATTTGATTTTAATGTGTTCAGGCCTGTCCGACCACAGTGGTAAAGCCATAGCTTTATCCTGTGTTACACTGTGCATTTGGCGTGTTTAATTTTTTAATTTACTATTCTCTCCCTCCGTTCGCTTCACAATAAGTATTCTATTCCCCAAGGGATTTTAAATTCATACCTACACTAGTATATGATGATAACTACCGGTACATGGTATTCCGAATAGCCTTTTCCCCTAGGGGCCTATAGTTGTATACAATATAAAAGCATGTATGGTGTGGACGTCGGCGTTACATTACAGAGATTTACTATCTGTCAGCTTTCAGTTTAGTTAATAGTATATTATAACTACTGTGTAAAGGTGCCATTTTGGAAATTCAGCTGTATTCCTCCCGTAGCTTTCAGCTCGATAATGACGAGAGCAGATGAGGCTGTTTTGGTGGGTAGTAAATCCTTTCGTCTTGTGCTGTAAATCCACGCCTTTCTGAGGGTCACTTCGTCTGGAAATTTGAAAAAGCTAACTCCTGGGTTCTTCGACGACCTGTTTTCACAACCGTATACAGAACATCAAACCATTTCTTGAAGAAAATCGATATGCTTGTTGTCACCTTTGTAGCTTTTTTAACACTGAGTTCAATAGCGAAGCTCTGGCAACTAGTGAAAGATGGATTTGTATGACGTAAATCGACGCAGAGTCTTTTTGGAGAATGCATAAAACTAATCTCATCATCTAGTGATTTTAGGTGCCATATTACTTAGATAAATATACAATTGTTCAATATTTTTTCACAATCTATCTAACAATATGTACTGGGGTAGCTAATTATGAATAAAGAGTAAATTTGGGTAGTATATATTCATCGCGGTGAATTAGATCTCCAAGTTGGACCTATGAGCAGTTAGATTCAAAGCACAACTGAGATGTATATTTTATTATCGACAACGTATATACTAGCCTGGTAAATGACTTGAATGCTGATTTAACTCATACACGTAGAACACTCCTTGCGTATTTCGAACATCATTGCAAACCGCTGACTGCTTCTCTTTGCATGATTTCCGCCTAAATTTCATATTTTATATACATTTATAGTTCTTTGGTGGTTTATGTCGTTTTGGAAATTGTCCTTGCAAAAAACTGTATTTTTCTTTAGATTCATTTTGACTAAATTTAGAGCCAGTTGGGTAGGTGTTGTAAAAGCACCGCAACATCTTACGTTTTTTCGCAAAGCGTTGAAAAATGTACAAAACACCAGCCAAGTACAAAGCAGCAGATTGTAAAGTTACATGGAAATCCAGTGGAAGTTATTGGATGATATATTAGTACTGTAATTCAACAATAAAAAGTACTAGTATTTGCACAGTATTGCTTGTAGATCTACTCCATTTGTTTTACAAAATATTTAAAATGTGTGGGGGCCTCCGTGGCTCACGGGGTTATAAAAGGTGTAGGGGCCTCCGTGACTCAAGGGGTTACAAAACGTGTAGGGGCCTCCGCGGCTTAAGGGGTTAGCACACCAGCGCGACGCAATGAACCAGAAGCATCTCACCAATACTGTCACTGTGATTTCAATTCCATCTCATTCTGGCTTCCTCTCCGGCCGTAATGGGAAGATCTGCCAGCAGATGGTTGCGGGTTTCCCTCGTTCTCTGCCGGTTCCCTTCCACTATAATGCTGGCTACTGTCGTATAAGTGAAATATTCTTCAGTACGGCGTAAAAACATCAATCAAATAAATGAAGAAAAACTTGTATCTGTCGTAAAATATTTCAAAACGTGTATTTATACAGTGCATGCGTCGAAACAAACATTGATGTACCAATCGTCAGCCTTAATGGACGTTTCATAGCAATAGTAGCAAGGCAATACTAAAATTAGCAACCGCAGAACTAAGAATGAATATAAAGTAACAAATTTAAAATTTAATTCGTATCCAAATCGTATTAATGGGATAGTTTATCACATTTGCGGCATTTCACTCAAGTTAATCAACGCTTATCTCTCTGTGTATGAATTCATTTTGCTCAGAGCTACATTTCTGCTTCCCTTTTTTATTCCTGTGATTAATACGGATAATTCCTGCAGGGCTTTGATATTTAATGGCATTAGGTTTGTCTGCTGAGCTGTTGGTCTATATCTATTGGTGCAATGAAAATTCTCCAAAGCGGACAGTACCTGAATGCAGTTATATTTTCCACTGAACCATTCGAAGGATAAAGATTTTGATTTCGTGGTGCCTCTATAAGAGAGAGATATTCAGTTCGTATTAGTAGTAATTCGTGTCGCTATCTATAGCGACAGTTTGATAACAGGCCCGTTTTACACACGATCAGTTCACTTTAGTGATGAGAGCCTTACATTTTACCATTATCAGTTGCAGTACATACAATACCATTATGCACTTTACGGCATCCCTGAAGGCGTTTTATCTCACTGACGCAGGGAATTTGATTCTGTACAGCGGTTGTTAAGAGTACAATTGTCATTAGTATGATTCAGGATGTAAGCCTGCTGTCACCATTTAATTAATGGGCATACAACCATATTCCTTGTCCTCTAGGGGAAAGTCATGCTGGGTACGCCAGCGTGGGCTAAGGTAGGGGGCGGGATGGGTTTGTGACAACTAATACTTTGCTTTCTGAACGGCATCACAATTTTTAAAAACTCCTGATATTTTAATAATTCAAGTGAGTGCTAATAATGTGACAGACCAACAACTAGTTGAAATATTAGATATTCCCATCCACGACCTTGAGGGCAACTCGAAAGAACTAATTATCTGCAAAACCACGTTGTCATGCTTGGTGCTCAGGTTAACATGGGGCAGGGCCAGTGATGTGATCGAGGTTGACAAGGTATGTAGAAAGACTAACTAAAAAGCCCTTTGAAAATTCAGACAGTTAACTGAAGCTGTTATTAAACATGAACTATTCATAATCTATACATGTATCAGGCCTATTAAGATGTGATCGTCCACACCCTCTGAAACCGGAAAAACTTTTAGATTGATCTTTGCGTAGCGTTAAATTGTAGCCACGTGTCTTTCTCAAACACGGTGTAACACACGAAAGGAAGTTTACCAGTAACTTGCCGAAGGCTGAATGTTTACCCCAAGGCAAACTTTCATCCATAAAATTAAGTTATCTACCCTTTGTTTTGATTATGTGATGTTTCTGCATTCGAGATCACTTGCCCTTCTACATGATCCTACGGTAGCGAGACAAGGCTCGTTTACAGGTGGGCATCAGCTGCACAGTGATTTCTCCCAAAATTTGAGGATAATTGTTGATAGAGGAGTATCAGATATTTAATAAGCACTTTCAGATTCCTTGAGTCTCAATCTGTACCAAACACCTACCTGTATCTGAAATAATAGTAACCATAATAGTGCTTTTTGTGTACAAGGTTTCGGGCCAGCTGCTTTGAGAGATGACTTTCACTTTTATTGGTATGTTGCCCTACTTATTGATTTTTTTATCAGTGTGTCACAGTGAAACATAGGTAAAAGTTCAATTTTGTCTGAACACCATCCTCATTTTTATGCAACCCACTTCAGGTTGAGTTCCCCTAAGTTTGGTCCTAGTTTATGTGTGGGCAAGGATTATATCATAGGACTTTTAGAATTTCATCTGGGGCCTCCGTGGCTCAGTTGGTTTGCACGCTAGCGAAGCGTAATGACCTAGGAGTCTCTCACCAATGCGGTCGCTGGGAGTTCAAGTCTTAGCACCCAAAACCGTTCAAGTCTTAGCACCCAAAAGCCGTTCAGAAAGCAAAGTATTAGTTGTCACAAACCCATCCCGCCCCCTACCTTAGCCCACGCTGGTTGTCCCAGAATACAGGACAGTATGCCATGACTTTCCCCTAGAGGACAAGGAACATGGTTGTATGCCCATTAATTAAATGGTGACAGCAGGCTTACATCCTGAATCATACTAATGACAATTGTACTCTTAACAACCGCTGTACAGAATCAAATTCCCTGCGTCAGTGAGATAAAACGCCTTCAGGGATGCCGTAAAGTGCATAATGGTATTGTATGTACTGCAACTGATAATGGTAAAATGTAAGGCTCTCATCACTAAAGTGAACTGATCGTGTGTAAAACGGGCCTTTTATCAAGCTGTTGCTATAGATAGCGACATGAATTACTATTAATACGAACTGAATATCTCTCTCTTATAGAGGCACCACGAAATCAAAATCTTTATCCTTCGAATGGTTCAGTGGAAAATATAACTGCATTCAGGTACTGTCCATCAAAACAGCCGACATAAAATGAACTATTTACTCACGTATTAGCTAATGATATTAAGTTTTTCAATGTTGCAGCGCCCACGAAAAACAGCATGCAAACATAGATCGACGAAGTAATCGCGTATGCCAAGGCGGGCGGTTGCGTTTCTGTAGAGTTGAAGGCAAAGAAGGTCATCGCTCTTCGTGCGGCATAAGAGGAAAAAGATGTCATTGCAGTCTTAATCGACTGGTTATGGTAAAAGTCTTTTATATAAGCTTATGCGTTGGGTCACCCAGCGTCGAGAACACAGTGAAGAACACAGCGAGAACACGATAACTATTGTTGTATTCTCTCTGAATATCAAGCGCTAAGTGTGTAAATACATGTATATTTAAATTGCTCTGATTTAGCTTGAGTACGGACGGGGATGATAATAATGCCCACGAATTATCCTGTAAATAACACGGCCTCCCATGTATAAAGAGAACTTATCCGAATTGTTTTGTTTTGTTTTTGATTCTGAGAGTTTGCTTCTCTTTGTTCTGGATATTTTAGATTACCAAGATGCATGGTTTTCATATGGGATACATAAACATACATTTCAATGTGCGATAAAATAAATCACTTTAGCATTTGAAGCAGTAACACAATCAAGATTGTGGTTGTCATTTGTCTTTTTGTCATGAATTTCTTTCCATTGACCTACCCACATTTTTAGCCCGCCTGTATGAAATAAGAAGAAGTATTGCGAGAGAGAGAGGAAAAGTGTGGGTGTCGGAGTCGGCGCCGGTATCGGTATTGGTGTCCTCTGAAGCTTTGTTTAGCTCTTGTGTATCGGGCTATCAATCATGGATTGAAAGTTAAACTTTTTTGAAGGTTTAGGTTTTTTGGCTCTAGCATACAGATTTTTTCGATCATGCTTAAGGGATCATATGGCCTACTAATGGAAGGTTGAAATTTTTATTGGTTTTTAGTTTTATTGGCTTTGTGAATGTTTTTTTTTTGTTTCATTTTGATTGATATACTTTCAATGTAAAAATTTACCAGTTATGCACTATACTACACTTTATTTTCTTTTCTAAACACATCATTTCTACAAAGCCTCCATGGCGGGCTAGAATTTCTTTTCACCACGGGATGTTTGTGACTATATTTTTTTTTTTAGATTTATAGACCGTTATATCATAATTTACCTATTTTTTGTGTTCAAGAAAACTTTCATGTAGGGTTACAATTTTTGTGCACAAACCTACCTACATGTATGAGAACAAGAATAGTATTGATAACCAGGTTCCTCTGGCGATTTTAGCAGATTTGTCATCATTTTCCTGTGTTATGGACTAAATCTGTTCTCCTGATTTCCATAAACCTTTCATGTAGGGCTACAGTTTTTTTATGAAAACACCTATCCAGAGAAGCTTATTGTCTCTCTAGCTACCTTACCAGATTTATTGGTGTCAAAACTTTACCTAATTTTTGTTCTTCATTTCCACTGTTATACTCTGTAGAAGAAAGCTTGCCACACCTATATTAGCACTAGGAGCCTATGACAGTGGCAGATTCACGTGCCTTCCTACACTGCGATGGAATGTTTAAACCATCCACTTAGGCAGTGATTGTTGTCAGATGAGTTGTCAGCCAATCATCAGACTGCAGTGGCCACCCATCTTACCTGGATAGCCAGTTGTCGGTAGCGATTTGTATGTCAAAGACCACTCCAGCGAAGGGTTTCCACGAACTCCCCTCAACCAAGTTTTTTACTACCATAGCTCAATATTTGCTCAGCCATTCACAGGGGTGGAATTACCACCGAGGGCACATGGATTGTCAAATGTTCACGATTTACATACCAAGACGTCTGTTTCCACCGCTGCGGTTTACAACTCTGCAATCTTTATGCATACGATAAGTGATCATACCATCATAGTTACGACAGTATAATAATTTTGACCTATCTCGTTGATATAATGGCAAGATTTTAACAGTATTTAATCAGAAAATGATATTTGTGTATGACGATGCCATTCTACTTTCTTTCGGTTAAAAGGGCAATACTTGAACTTATCACCTCACTTGAACATTATGCAGTTTTACTAACTGATCAATCAGACGAGTTACCGGTTTTCTCTGAATGCATTGTCATCATGCAATGTACGCGGTGGAATTGCGGATGGGACTCTCTGGTAAGGAATATGGTGCTGAATTTGCTATCTGCTTAATGTGCTTATCAAGGGACATTTTATTCCCGATTGTTTGTCCGGGGGAAATTTCAGTGCACGATGTGTTGTTGATGGGGTTTGTCTTGGCCACTGAGTTGAACTGTGTGATATTTGTTCGATGTTTTCTCTGTATACAATGTTCCCAGCAGCATGGATGTGTATGGATCGATTCAAGTGTAGAATGCTTGCTAGGCATTTCTCAGACACAAATATGTATTACTAGCAAATTTAGTTAAAACTTGTCTATAGTACTTTGCATAAAAGTTGCATAGCCGCATCTTATTGTGTTCAGAAATGTTGTCTCCTAGAGCTGACATACAGGTACAAACCAATATCAATAAAGCCAATCTCTGCATATTTTAAAACCTTAATCTGTAAATATGTCCAACTTTAGCTTTTAGCTCCATACCAGAACTAACGAATATACAAGTCCCTAACACTGAAACACAGGCTTGACTAGTTTGAATGTTATTGCACATCGGACCTCATTTCTCATTGACGATTTCATTTTACCTGAGACAAATACATAATCTAGGCACGCCGAAAGCCTTAGTTTCTCATCAACTGCAGGTCTTAAGCATATCCACTTTCTATACCTCAGTCACCTGGCCAAACAAGGCAGAGTCCAATATTTTATCGAGTCCCGCACGCACTATGTCCTTGACTTTGTGCCAGAGTCGAACATTGTGTCGAGAACAAGAATGACGACCACATCGTCCAAATATCTAACCAATAAAATAAGTCAGAATGAATGAATGAATGAATGAATGAATTAACTCCACGTCGGCAATATTTCAGCCTTACCGTGGCGAGAACATATTGGAGTCAGGAATCAGTGAATGATTTAGTTCGATGAAGTAAGCACTAGACTCAAACAAAACATTCAACATCATATTCGCCAGAATGCAGCTCGCAGCTGTGAGCATGATGTTGACTGTTGTGTTAGAATCTTGTGCTAATTTCACCGAGCGGAATGCTTTTCGATGTGATGAGAACATTCCAAATGAAAAACTACAAAACAAAACAATCAAACACCATTAGGTTACGAGATCTATAAACATTTAATGCGACATGGATTGGAGATGACAGATAAACAGGCGATCACAGATATATTAAATCGAACGTGGTGAACTCGTGTTAAACATAACCCCCTCAAAGGAGAGAGAAAATTGTACTCATAAACCCAAAAACAAATCCAATAAAACTTGTTTGATTGGTGTTTTACGCCGTACTCAAGAATAGTCCACTTATACGACGGAGGCCAGCATTATGGTAGGTGGAAACCGGGCACAGCCCGGGGAAACCCACGACCATCCACAGGTTGCTGACAGACCTTTCCACGTACGGCCGGAGAGGAAGCTAGCATGAGCTGGACTTGAACTCACAGCGACTGCATTGGTGAGAGACTCCTACATCATTACGCTGCGCTCGCGCGCTAGCCAACTGAGCCACGGAGGCCCCAATCCAATGAAAAGCACCATAAACGATATAACTGTAACGGGCCTGCATAAAGCCACCCACAAAAACAAGAGAAAAAAAATTATCCACATGCATGTAGGGTGGAGAACAGGGGAAGAAATGTGTCTCGAGGGGACACTCTCGAGTAGTCAATCCCAAATCCAACCTCAACCACAGGTAAGCCCACTGCCCTTTAAGGTAGTCCCCAAGCAAAGGGACGGGGGGCGGTATCCACTTGGGGCAGTCACCCAAGCCCTACCACACAAGCTGAGGATAGACAAATGAGGAAAAAACATTATCAACCAGCTAAACGCCTGTCCCCTCATAATGAAAACATACAAACCCTCCTGGACACTCCACTAATGCGAACATCAAGGGAACCAGACAGTGACAAAAGTGAACCAATGTGCTCCAATTATATGTTTTAATACCACCCAGGACAGCATGTAAGACATACCTAAAATACACCAACCCGTTAAAGACTAGCTAAAAGAACTTAGTTAAAACCCATAATATTTCGATAAGTTAGAAAAACACATCGGTGATGAGAGCAGCAACTAGCTTAAAGGTGAGAGAGTTGACATAGGGAGGATGCCAATAATGATCATTAAATGGGATTATTTGTGATGCCTGATGTAAGGCTGTCTGACTACTCTGATGTACATGTTCTTCTGGTAGCAGATTTTTTTCCGCTTAGGTGTAGATATCCACCGTGCCCGAGCCGTGCTGTGATAGTAAAGTGGAAGAAAACAAAAAAAAAAATGATGCCAAAATCAGCTGAAAGGGGATCAAAGGTTATTTGCAAATATGGTCTCGTTTTTTTTTCCGGTTAAAAGGGTATTAGAAACTATTTTTGATCTTTTTCGACGTTGCATGATAATGTTCTAAATACGGATGTGATGCTTGTCTAATAAATGTATTCAGTAGTACTATTAGAGGTCAGTCTTAAGATAAATAACCTTCATATAAATTCGCTAAGACATCAAGTTGTCACAAAGCAAGGGGCGATTGTGAAGAAAAGGAGAAAAAGCCGAGAAACTGAACGAACGCAATCCATGAAACTACAAACAGTTCTGTTTTATAAACAAAATTGATTTCTGAGATCACTGGCGCCCACGTGTTTTCACGTTTGATTCGTATTTTGTATATCTGATGAGTATTCCACGCCACCCACCGATGTATAAGCGAAATATTATTGGGTACGCTGTAAAACACCAATCAAATAAAATAAAATGAATAAGTATTCCATCCCACAAGAGGACTTATTTCAGGTCAATGGTTTGTGAAAACTGGAGCCCTGTAAACCAGTTGTTTAGATTCTTAATCTGTCAGAAAAACCTTTTTCTGTCACAGTCTGGGGTTTTACCATGCCGGGCAAAAGCAGGCAGTGGGTGTGAAGTCATCTACAATGATGCTGGGGCAACATTAGTTCTGGTTGTGAGGCACATTTTTACCACTCATCAGCGATTCGGGCGTAAGTTGAAGGGATCATTGTTCCGTTGCAATGAATAGAGCAATGCGTATTAATCACAAACGCAGGAGTGAATATTAGACTACATAGCTTATGTTTAAGATACCTTAGGCGGGAAAGATTCCCTGTTAACCCTTCAAGTTTGAGGATAGACATCAAAACTAGGCCTCAGTGGATCGGTTACGAAGGCTTGTTACATATTTCACAAGGTCAGACATTTTTTCTTTTGACCTGCCCAGTATTCTGAGTCAGTTATCTTGGCTGCCGTCACAAATGTAAATCATTTCTGTATCGCAGCGTAAAACAATCGAATGAATACATAAAACTGAAACAACCTTGAGCACTAAGGCCGCGTTCTCGAAGCTAACCCCGCTGGTTCGGCTGCCATGTTGAGTCAGGATTTTCGAATGTACCTGAAAAGGACGATGCTTTCACCGTGTTCCACTCTTTAACTCCACCTCCTTTTGAAAGTGGAATATTCTATAGCACGGCACAAAATACCAATCAGTGAAATGCGTAACAAAACATAGTTTACACTGAGAAAACATGTGGAAAAACACAATACTATGAAAGACGTACAGCATAGAAAGTAAATCCAGAGCAGCGACGACAATGTGATAGTTGGCAAATGGTCTCACGTAACCGATGAAATACAGTCTCTTGTCACCGAACTTAACCACAGAAAAGATATCTTTGGCACAAATTGAGTTTTCTCGAAATTACCAATAGGCAAGTTAATACGATAGCTATACGCTGAAGTGTTTGTGAAGCAACGTTACAGGTAGTTCCAAACTTCTGGAAATTCCAAACAGCATTCCAAAAGTTAATTGAAATGGAACTTTTTATATGTTAAAATAAAATTTTGAATTATTAAACGTTTTGGTCGTTTCAATATTCTCTCCGTTCCTTATCATATATCTTTAAGAAATTCACGTAATTCATACAGGCCGTAAATTATTCCGTCGTGCCATTTGTAGGGAATCCAACTGGAATTTTGAATACTGAATACGGTAGATAACAAATTTAATACGCTGATACATGCCCACGTGTGTCTTTAGAATTAGGAGACCCTTATTATTGTAGTCCGGGGATAGAGTCGTATTTATTGGCTGTGTTCAGAGTACAATGTGTGGTGGCTTTCCTCTCTAAAGCTCTGAATTGGTGCAATGAAGTTAGGTTATGCAGGCGGCACGCTGTTTTATCCATTGTCATATCAAGAGTTGGCGAATTTCCTGTGAGCTCGCGACACGCTGCACTAAGGCAGTTCTACCCGGCATTTCCATTGATCAACGCAACTTATCAATCAATTCTGGTTAACTCAAGTCAGGCTATAATATGTCTATCACAAGCTTTACCATTCTGTCGATGGTGAAATTACCCGAAACCGGAATTAGCCTGTATTCAAACCTTTCACCAGGTAAAAGCAGTAATATAGGTGTTGTTAAAATCCGTGCCGGGGGCCGTGAGCAATTAGCGGCTGCTTGTCACAGACCATGGTGGATACAGGAGGGCACAGGGCGAGTGAGGGCGGGTGGGGGCAGTGTCTGAAGATAAATACCGGCACACCTCTATCATCGTCTCGTGATATATATTTATTTGCGTGTGATTTCAATCCGTTATCACGAATATTTCCCCTATACAAACGTGAGTCATCTTTATTTGGATTTATATACAAAACAGTCCAATTAAAATCAACAAAAATGCACTTATCAACCATGACAATGTATCCGAGTCTTCGTTGTCACTCGCTTTCTAATGTTACGACCCAAACTGTTTGTATTATAAAGAGATGGCTTGTTCGAAATACACGACAGTTTAGCCGCATAAAAAAGTAACCAAAACCAGCAATTTTTATTTTACAACAATTTATTAGGTTTAACAAGAACAGATAGCAAGACTTTTACAAATACTAAGGTAAGAAAGGATAGCAGTATATATACAAATACTAAAGTAGTTACATGTACAACGGTGTCAAGTCCAAACGGACGCATATATTCCACAATGCGGAAAACCATACAGGCATAAATGCACAAATAAGAGAAAAAATCCACAGTATAACTGAGTGTATGACGAAATATACACAAAATTCCACAGACAGGGTCCGTGTACTAATAAGCAATGTGTACACAAGAGCGCAATTTAAATATACAAGTTCAGACTGAACAAGTACTCGGTGGAGATATGATATAACAAAGCCAGAGGCTATAAAGACACCAAAATTCAGCACAAAAGGCCTACTAAAGTAATACACAGCAAAAGCATCCAAAAGTCTCAATAATTCTCATTTCTCCCCTTGACCTGGTTTCATAGGTCTTATATAGACTGGTGGAATTTACTAGAATAAGAAAACTCCTGAACACTTGTTGTAAACAAATAGGCCCCGAACTGAGGGTATTCTGCAACATTCTAAGGTAGAGGCAGACAGCAGGCCCTGAAATCAGCATATGTAAACAGTAGCAAGCTAAATTTAGAATCTGACGGCAGTTGTGCACATAACGCTAACGTGCTAGTGTATAAAGCAGGTCTTGCTGTAGCGATCTCTGTCGCTGTGACTTCTATTGTACTACTTCATAGTACTAATAGTTTGTGCATAACATATGTGTATCTCTTTTGCGCTACACGACATAAATTAACTTAAGTAACGACGAATAAGTATAAATCGGTTTCTTGAGATGATTAATCCGTATTGAAAGATACTATACATATCACGCAATACACATAAATGATATATTTTCCGAGCGATCCGTTTTTGTTTCCATTTAGCTCTTTTAATATTCAGCTACAAATAACATCGTGCCATATCTTTGGGACAGGAGTCGTTAGAGCAATGAAATGAAAAACAGCGGTAATCTCACAATGAGATTTCGCTAAAATCAATAACAGCAACCAATGGAATCGCCGGCAGTATGGGTTGAGCCGGACTGTGTGGTACACGTAACCCAGGCTTTATACCTGAACACCCGACGTCCTTGTCTATCAGGTCGGATAAACACACGTATTTTATGCAGCACGACTTTCAATATCCCGATAGGATGATCGACATGCTTTTCTGACAGATGGATTTATCATGGTTGATGAGGTGGATCTCAATTGCCTGAATGACTTAGATATATGTCTTCACTTTTTTCGGTTGTGTTGCATGCTCCTACGTTAATGGCACTATTTATCGAATGCATTATTTATTTCTGCTGAATACGGAAAGAAAATCAAAGATCCTCAGGAATCCTTTTTCAAGGAGAGGTATGATCACAAAGTATGCTTCCAGCTCACTTTTATTCGTTATTATTTGTTAATGGCGGAAAAATAGCAGGATTACGTCAGGCAGTTCCAGTTCTCTTCATACTCTATATATGCATTATGGACTAGATGCAAACCTTTAAAAGATGGATTCCTAAAAGCATGGAACATATTTGAGCGGGATGTTGTCAGTGACGATGAGGTGGAAGCCTTTTCTAACGGTTGTCCTTACCTGTTTTGGCATGGTAGAACCATTATTCGATATTCAGGAGCTACAGATTTCAATAGGTGAGTCTATCTACTTCCTGTGGTTATTATTATTTTATATTCAACATTGTCAAAACTTCGTTAACCTGTGTAATCTGTCCCACAAGCAAACGGGTATTGCCATAGTCTTTGAATTCCAACTTGTGGAAAAGACCAACCTGCGATCAAGTTTTAGAAGAACTAATTCTGTATTAATCAATGAAAAAAACTTGTACAATGATGAACGATTTGAAAGTTGGATACTTTGCATCTGTTATGTGGGTAATTAATTATTCAGATTGTATACGATGAGTTTACATCAGATGTTGAATCATATTACATCATCAACCACATATTTACGTTTTAACACTTGAACCAGAGATCTTGGATCATCAGATACAGCAAAAAGACCTCTGTCAGTCGATGTTTAATTATGCGTGGTGAGTACCATCTTCAAGTTGAAATATTACTACCCACACGTCTTAATCAACTGTAAAATTGGAATACACCCGGAACATCAAATATCTTGAATGTTCCGCCCATATGAATCACCAAGAACGTTTTGCGAACAATTGTTCATACAAAATTCATTTTGAGTGAATATACACTATGTTCTCAATAGTGCAAGGTGAAATTTGACAAATCCCGAGAGTTAGCGGGTGACTTCACCGTTTAACTCACTCACTAAGGCATTAACTGCCAACAAAATGGACAAATAGCAAAACCGGGTATAATAAAAACCGAGTTTTAAAGCATCTCATTGCCAACGAAAATCTGCTCCGAGATGCACTAACTGGTCATATAAAATGGTAGGCTTTCTATTATACATGGAATCGGTATCAAATCGCTATTTCCCCTATCAGTCGAACATTCCTTTTGGCATAAATACAAGAATTTATTGGCTGCTCACATTGTATTTCGAAAACAACCCGGCATCCAAGTACGTTTGATTGTTGTCTTTATGAGGTCTCTAGAAGATGAGCATGACAATCGTTAACATAGGCTGCTTCAGTATGCACTTTAGAACCCGGTCCATAATGATTTTCGATGGACATAGACTTCCTTCTAACATGTGCAAACATTAATCTCCTTTGGAGCTGAGCACTTCATGTGCATCGTGAATTCTCCAACTTCCAATTCTGGGAAAAATATTTTCTGATTTGTCTGCAGTAATTAAAATCAAGCCGTTGCAACCCTGATAACTGTGTGCGAGCGTGATGTAGGACGGTCAAAGTTCGCTTCATGCAATGATAACGATCTAAATGCTGTTATCTCTGAATCTATGAAAACGGAGTTTTCTGAAAGGAATCCACTTGCCTTTGTGCTTGCTCGGATTGCAAGTTTATCTATAATCACTAGTATCATCATGGAGCAGTCACACACATCCGTTAAGCTCTCAAGATTTAGACAAGTGCATTTTTACTGATGTACAGTAAAGATATCTTACTAGAAACTAAGGGTTCGTGTACACGGCTGGTCGATGCATGCTCGCTGACAGTCGTGTGTCAGAATAACCCCGGTTAGGAATTCACATTGAGGTGCCTATATGAATGAGAGTTCCATACTGACAATTCCTATGTGGAAGAGGCCCAAGCTGAAGAGAAACATAGGGACGTTCAAGACATAACAGATCTGTGATGAAGGAGAGAGGGGGAGGTGGGGGGTGTCTTTTCTATAAATAGAAAACAAATCCTGTTGATAAATGTTTGCTGACGTTTCTATTTGAAGACGCTTCTAGAGCTAGAATCCCTTGGTGCGAACAAAATTGTAGATGGTAAAAAATGAATGTTATTTGCAAAATATAAATAATTTTTATTTATGAATGATCAGTTTTATTCTGGAATAATGGTTACGGTTTAGCGCCACATCGGCAATATTTCAGCCATATCGTGACGAATTTTTATGATTCAGGTACACTTTTGAAATACATATGTCACAATGACGTCATCAAAAAGTTCCACTCGAAGGGAATTATACAGATGATAACATACAACAGGATAAAAATGTTTTTTTGTTTTTTTCATTAAGATTCTCACATTATGAGTATCTCGTGTGTGCATCTTTTCGAGACTGGCTCTGTGAAACTCGCGCTTTTAGTTAACGTCATATCGCATCTATGTTATGAATATTTCTCCCTGTTTAAGGCACCATTCTGTGCCTTCACTAACAGCCTAATCACTTCATCTTTTTGATACATATACCTACACATCATAAATGATGCTTCAAACAATTAGATTTTCAGACGCCAAATAGAGGTAAAGTTGTCCCAACACGCCCATTATCTGCGTCGGTATATCCCCGGCCAAAGGGGGAAGGTCCAATGCAAAAACATTCATAATTTTACTTTTGTCTTCATCTGTTACCTGTGTAAAAGCGCTAACAGTTAAATGTATACGACAGACGCTGCACATCCTCTTCCTCAGATTGCACAATGGAATCTTTTCCACATTCGTATTTTAGCAAATTACCTGGCATCACCTCCGCTGACGCCTTTGAGAGCATGTACAAATGACTAAATAAACTCATGACAAAGCAAACGAAACTAAACATGTCTTCTCACACTGGAATTGCATGCCATCGTGTGTGGCAACCTTGCAGATGAAGTTGCTGGTTCTGCATGCCATGGAATATGCAGTTTGTATGATCATGACTCACAAGCTTGTACAGGAAAATGACCACAAAAGTCTTAAGAAGTTATTGGTTCCGGGATTCATAACATTTCAGTTTTATAATTTGTTTCACATATGCTTTGATTGTATGAAGATATTGGTAATTACTGGGCTGTATAACTACATAGCCTTGAGGGCCCTGAAGAAAATTTATCTCTCTTTATCGAGACAACCACGCCAGTTTGCTCTGATGTTAAAACCCAACTATTACGAACCCCACTTATGTGATGTTCATTATTTTATGATTGAGCTTTCGGCCAGACATGAACAATCACATGTAGTTCTAATGGATGGACTTTATTTGCTGGTAATTAAAAGAATCATTATTTGCTAATGCTCAGATTGTTTCCTTAGCCTGGTTCAAGACAACAACGTACTGCGGTGTCAGTGAACTCGGATTGTTCCGGAAAGATGGCTAATTGCTAACTTATGTTCATTGATTCTGTCTTTGCTTTGATGGTAAATGACAAAAGATCATCTCAAGCTATTAACTATGCTGGTAGTGTGTGGAGGGCCCTTTATTACCATGGTGTTATCTTTTAACGACATGCATCAGCTAATGTTAATGTTTTCATGTGACCTTTTTAAACGGTGATAACTGGGCCATGGCTTTTCTTAAAAGCATGTTATTAGCATACCGTCGCGTTAAAATATAATGCCAACCGGTTTTTTCTTTCCCTGTACTGATGACCGCCGTCGTATAAGTGAAATTAAAATAAATCAATAAATAAATAAATAAATAAATAAATAAATAAATAAATAAATAAATATAGGGTTCATAATTTCAGTTCTCTCTGTCTTGACTGCAGTTTTTTGACGTCAGCCGGTTTTCCAGGTGCCAGGGAAACGTGTTAGCCGTGATATTATAGACGCGAATTACAATACTATTGCAGTTGCGTGTATGTTCGTGTGAATCATGCATTTTGATCAAATATTCCACATGAATTGTCGTCATACTGGTGTAAATCTCCAGTATACTGAAGTAAATCGCCAGTATACCGGTGTATTGTTTTTTCTGTCTTTTATTAGAATATTGGTGTGACTTGTTATAAGGGTGTGTTGCCTTTTTACCATTATATTGGATTTAATTGTGATCTTAATGGTCTAGGTTTTCATCTGCTGTTCTGAGTTGCTATCACCCTGTGACTGTCCATCAGATGCAAGCGTGATTCAAACATTGCCTCTATTGAAGGACGCTTGAAAAGGAACTCTAAAACAAATATTGTGTTCTAAGACGAATGAAAAAACTTGTCCTCAAGAATGTTTGTGTTAATTTTCATTTTTGGGTTCTTTTTTACACCTTTTAATTGCCCCTTCTGCAAATTGTCCGTCAATGGTCGTTTTTATTGGAAATAATGTCATCGTTGATCTTTCACGGAGCAGTGCCCTGAGTCCTAGTATATTTAACTGATCTGTTTGTAATTTGTATGTTCAAATAGTTGACTGTAAGATGATCTGAGCTATATGTACAAGCCCTTATAAAAGTACATCCTTGGTACAGAGTATCAAATACTGCAAACCCGTCACTTGATTGTTGTATCGTTTAAGTATATAGCAGAGGTATATGAATTATGTGGATATGCTGTGCACATCAAGCTATGTCATGTTGTTTGACAAAAGGATTACCTGCACGCTTGCCTAAATCTTGTCTAAATCCCGCCTAACTTCTGTTTAGCAATGGGAAGATTAATTAGATAACTTCCAGTATTTGTCCTGGGGCGCTCATCGTAAAGAGCAATAATTACGAGTGAACGCCAAACAGCTTCCTGTCATTATAGCTCTGCTACATTGTATGTATGAGACGAACTGGCTGCGGTTATATAAGGACCGTCCCTGATCCCCGACAGCATCTATCCGCCCATTGCGCTGCAAGTCCACGTCAAGGTCAGGGATCGAAAAATTCACATAACGTGAAGTTGTCATCATCTTGGTCTGCCTTTCTGTCGTGCGTCATATTCCTGTGATTTCGCATCATATTCCTGTGAATTAGCATTATACTCGTGTGAATTGGCATCACGCTCGTGTGAATTGGCACCATACTTGTGTGAATTGCTATTATTACACTCGTGCGACGTTCCTTCTTATGGGTGTGAATAACGCAATGCTTCTCATGTCTGTAAAGCCTTGGCGTGCCTCTCCATCCTATTGGCGAACTTCGTCATCATGCCCTTGTAGATTGTCATCACACTGGCGTGGTTCGCCATTACATACCTGTAAATTGTCATACTTCTGTGAATGTTTTGTGTTTTTAGAAAAAGAACAGAATTACCTGATACTGCAAATGATTGACGCAGCAAACATATGAACCAAAGCCTAACTAATAAACTTCCTCAATGTACAAGTCCAGTGACTTTTCATTGTACGTATATACATACCTATATAATGTTATGTGCACGACTGCCGTCAGTTTCTAAATTTAGCTTGCCACTGTTTACATATGCTAAGTTCAGCGCCTGCTGTCTGCATCTACCTTAGAATGTTCCAGAATGCGCTCAGTCCGGGTGCCTGTTTGTTTACATCAAGTGTTCAGGAATTTTCTTATTCTAGACAATTCCACCAGGCTATATAAGACCGGAGAGAACAGAGAACGGAGGAAGGAGAATTATTGAGAGCTTGGATGCTTTTGCTGTGTATTACCTTAGTAGGCCATTTGTGCTGAATTTTGGTGTCTTTATAGCCTCTGGCTTTGTTATATCCTATCTCCACCGAGCAATTGTTCAGTCTGAACTTGTATGTTTAATTTGTGCTCTTGTATACACAGTGCCTATTAGTACACGGACCCTGTCTGTGGAATTTTGTGTATTTTGTCATTCACTCAGTTATACTGTGGATTTTCCCTCTTGTGAATTTGCCTCTGAGCATTCATGCCTGTGTGATATATATCTTGTGGAAAATATCCAGATCAGGATATTTTTGATGTGTTAAATAAGAATGATTTGTATGCCTTAAGCAAGTACCTGAATCTTAATATCAAAAGATCCTTACGTAAGAAAGATATGCAGTTTAGTATTGCTAAGTGTTTGGTAGAATTACAGGAGTTTGATAAAAGTGCATTAGATGCGTACAGGCCTGAGGGCGATGATTCCACTGTAATAAGACTGAAGGAGTTAGAATTGAAGGAAAGGGAAAATGAAAGATTGTTTAAAGAAAAGGAGAATGAAAGATTGTTTAAAGAAAAGGAAGATGAAAGGTTGTTTAGAGAAAGGGAAAATGAAAGAGTGTTCGAATTGGAGAAGCTGAGACTTCAGAGCGAAATTGAAGCAAGGAAACTAGATGGAGATAGGTCTGGCTTAAGTTTTTCTGATATGCCTCCAAAATTTGACATCGCTAGAAACATAAGATTGGTGCCACAATTTCGTGAAACTGATGTAGATAAATATTTTCTACAGTTTGAGAAGATTGCTCAGAATTTAGAGTGGCCTAAAAAGTTTTGGACTACCCTTTTACAGAGTGTGTTAACTGGCAAAGCTATGGATATATACACAGAGTTATCAACAGAACAGGCTGCAGATTATGATTTTGTGAAAGATGTTATCTTAAAAAGATATGAGCTTGTGCCAGAGGCCTATCGGCAGAAATTTAGAAATTTTGAGAAAAGAGATCAGACTTACATTGAATTTGCTAGGCAGAAGGAACAATTGTTTGAGGGGTGGTATTATGCTAAAAGCGTAGATAATGATTATGAAAAGTTGAAACAGATCATTCTGATTGAAGACTTTAAAGGTGTATTAATGACGATGTCAGAACTTTCATTGAGGTCAAAGAGGCTGATACTTTAGAAGCAGCAGCCACTATGGCCGATACATACACGGTTACACATAAGGTCTCATTTCAGAAAAAGCCGTCTACATTTAGAAAGCCTCAACCCTTTTCCAGCGGTTCATTTGACTCAAATTCAGGCCCAACGAAACAGGCTCAAAATTTTGACCAATCAGGTGATCAAAGAAGCCCTGTTAATTCGAACACTACTCAACGAAGGTCTGACCATACATTTACTGATAGACAGTTTAGCAGGGTTACATGTAATTTTTGTAGGAAGCCAGGCCATGTCATATCAAATTGTTATGCTTTAAAGAGAAGGCAAGAACAGGAGGGTGGCTCCAAGCCTACTGGTTTGTGTGTTACTGCTAAAAAGTTTGATTTAGTGAACAATGTTGATGCATTTGATTATGTTAAGACTCCACCAGTAGATTGTACACAGAATTCACAGGATAATGTTATGAAGGTTTTTGAGCCATTTATTTGTGACGGTAAAGTCTCACTTAAAAGTGACATGTCTTGTGATACAAAGATCAGGGTATTAAGATATACTGGGGCTTCTCAGTCTTAATTGTTACAAGATGTTTTGCCATTTTCTGATGAGTCATATTCTGGATCAAATGTATTAATTAGAGTGAGTGAGTGAGTGCTTGGGGTTTAACGTCGTACTCAACAATTTTTCAGTCATATGACGACGAAGGAATCATTCGGGTGCATGCACGTGTAATGTGCCTCCTTGTTGCAGGACGGATTTCCACCGCTCTTTTATTTAGTGCTGCGTCACTGAGACGACTTACCGAAGGCAAGTAAGCCGCCCCGCCCGAGCCATTATACTGATACGGGTCAACCAGTCATTGCACTATCCCCTTCATGCTGAACGCCAAGCGAGGAAGTTACAACTTCCTCTTTTAAAGTCTTAGGTGTGACTCGACCAAGGATTGATCCTGGATCTACCGGTCCCGAAGCGGACGCTCTACCAACTGTGCTATCCGGGCCGGTCTGTATTAATTAGAGGTGTAAGCTCTGCTGAATTTGAATCTGTGCCTCTTCACAAAGCTTACTTGTCATCAGATATTGTTTCGGGTCCTGTTACTGTCGGCATTAGGCCTACTTTGCCTTTTAAAGGAATTCATCTAGTACTTGGCAATGATCTTGCTGGTGACAAAGTAAGGGTTAATCCTATTCTGACTGATAAACCTTGTTTAAATCAAACTGTTGATCCTGTTGAGAAAGAAATTCCAGATTTGTATCCCTCTTGTGCTGTAACGAGGTCTATGTCAAACAAACTTTCTGATAACGGCAAAAACACAGTAACGGACTTACAAGATACATTTCTTACACAAATGTTTACTCAAGGCGACTGCATTGATAATGATGAATCAGATCATTGTACACCCAGTGACATATCACATGTTTCTAAACATCAGCTTGTAACTGAACAGCATAAAGACCCAGAAATTTCATGCTTGTTTGGCAGAGCTCTCGATGATTGTGTTATTTCATCTGAACCCGTGTGTTATTATGTCAAATCTGATATACTTATGCGTAAATGGAGACCACCTGATGTATCTGTTGATGATGACTGGGCTGTTAAACATCAGATTGTTGTACCTAACGCATACCGAACTGAAATTTTACGTATGGCACATGAAATGCCATTAGCTGGTCACTTGGGTGTTAACAAGACCTACTACAGGATACTGAACCACTTCTTTTGGCCAGGATTAAAGGGAGATGTAACCCAGTTTTGTAAATCATGTCATACATGCCAGGTAGTGGGTAAGCCTGATCAGACTATTCCTAAGGCACCATTAGAGCCTGTACCAGTTTTTCAAGAGCCATTCAGCAAAATATTGATTGATTGTGTAGGCCCTCTACCTAAGACGAAGTCTGGGAATCAGTATGTGTTAACTATTATGTGTACAGCAACCAGATTTCCCGAAGCTGTTCCTTTAAGGAATATAAACACCAAGTCTGTTGTCAAAGCTTTAACAAGGTTTTTTACTCTGTTTGATTTACCCAAATCCATACATTCTGATCAAGGTTCAAACTTTATGTCTGGTATTTTTCAGCAAGTTATGTACCAGTTAGGCATTAAACAATACAAGTCGTCTGCCTACCACCCAGAAAGTCAAGGTGCAATTGAAAGATTTCACCAAACATTAAAGAACATGATTAAGACTTATTGTTATGATACAAAGAAAGACTGGGATGAAGGTATTCCATTTCTTATGTTTGCTGTTCGAGAGTCAGTACAAGAATCATTGGGTTTCAGTCCATTTGATTTAGTATTTGGACATACTGTTAGAGGACCTTTGTTAATTTACAAGGAACAGTTTCTCAATGATGACACAAGTAATGTTAATGTTTTGGATTATGTATCTGATTTTCGTGCTAAGCTTGTCAGAGCATGTAAATTGGCTAAAGCCAATCTTGAATGTACTCAGAAGAATATGAAACGTAGATATGATGAGAAATCTGTTGTTCGGTTATTTCAACCTGGTCAGAAAGTTTTAGTATTGTTACCTGTACCTGGTAAATGCTTTGATGTCAGATATTTTGGTCCATATGTTGTTGACAAAAAGCTGAGTGAGCTTAACTATGTTGTTAAAACACCTGATCGGCGCAAATCAAGTCAGTTATGTCATATTAACATGCTGACACACTATGTAAACAGAAGTGACACTGACAACACTGCTGTACATTCTGTTAATGTTGTTGCTGCTGACATTGACCAGAGTTGCTGTAATACAGATGATATTGGCGAACAGTTGGTTGATTCTAAGCTCAATTCTTCAAAGCTTCAGAATTCAGATGTCTTAAAACAACTTGATTCTAAACTGCAACATCTGGAACCCATTCCGCAACAGCAACTGTCTGAACTTGTTTTTGAGTTTTCACATTTGTTTCCGGATGTACCATCAAGAACTGATGTCATTTTTTCACGATGTTGCTATAGGTGCAGTTTTGCTTCAGGAGGACAATCTTGGTGTTGATCATCCAGTTTGTTTCTTTTCCCGTAAACTTAACAAGTTTCAGAGAAATTATTCACCTGTTGAAAAAGAATGTTTGTCTGTAATTTTAGCTCTGCAACATTTTGAAGTGTATGTAACAGCTTCGAGACAACCTGTGATTGTAAATACTGATCACAATCCACTTGTGTTCCTACAGAAAGTTAAGGGAAAGAATCAGAGATTGTTACGGTGGAGTTTATTGTTGCAGGGATACAATCTTGAAATCAAACATGTAAAAGGAAAAGATAATGTTATTGCAGATTGCTTGTCTCGTGTATAAGTTGTGTATAAATGTTTAATTACATGTGGTTTTACAATGTTGTATATATTATTGTTTAACATATATTGTTTAACATATATTGTAAGACAAAAAAAAAGTTAGGAAAACTTTTTTTTTGAGGGGTGGGTGTGTTATGTGCACGGCTGCCGTCAGTTTCTAAATTAAGCTTGCCACTGTTTACATATGCTAAGTTCAGCGCCTGCTGTCTGCCTCTACCTTAGAATATTCCAGAATGCGCTCAGTCCGGTGCCTGTTTGTTTACATCAAGTGTTCAGGTATTTTCTTATTCTAGACAATTCCACCAGGCTGTATAAGACCGGAGAGAACAGAGAACGGAGGAAGGAGAATTATTGAGAGCTTGGATGCTTTTGCTGTGTATTACTTTAGTAGGCCATTTGTGCTGAATTTTGGTGTCTTTATAGCCTCTGGCTTTGTTATATCCTATCTCCACCGAGCAATTGTTCAGTCTGAACTTGTATGTTTAATTTGTGCTCTTGTATACACAGTGCCTATTAGTACACGGACCCTGTCTGTGGAATTTTGTGTATTTCGCCATACACTCAGTTATACTGTGGATTTTCCCTCTTGTGAATTTGCCTCTGAGCATTTATGCCTGTGTGATATATATATTGTTTAATATATGCGTCCGTTTGGACTTGACACCGTAAGTACTTTAGTATTTGTATAGATACTGCAATCCTTTCTTGTTAAACTTAAGTACTTTAGTATTTGTATAAGTCTTATTATCTGTTCTTGTTAAGCTAATAAATTGTTGTAAAATAAAATCTGCTGATTTTGGTTACTTTTTTGTGCAGCTAAACTGTCGTGCATTTCGAACAATCCATCTCTTTATAATTCAGACAGTTTGGGTCGTAACAATAAGTACATATCATATGTATCACACCTTTGGCTAAATCAAATTTTGCAATGACAGGCTGAGTGCCAGACAACCAGCTGAAATGCACATCAGCAAAACACATCATCAGGCCAAATCTGAAAAACGTACTGGTTCAGAACAAACCTGCTCACCCGGTGAAAGTGATTTTTAAGTGCAAATTTACGGTTTGTTTCTACTGAAGCGAGATATTGACTTAGTTCGATTGACTGGCCTAAGGGAAGCCCTAACAAGTCCCCAAGCGAAAAAGCAGTTCACTGCAGAATACATCACGCATCTGACTTATCGTAAATATAACACGACTACCGGAAGCCCACGCTGATCTATTGGGTCATATTAACCGTTCATGGATTTATTTATGACATTTCCTCGTATCATTTTTTTTACAAGACACATTTATTTATTTATTTGATTGGTGTATTACGCCGTACTCAAGAATATTCACTCATACGACATATATGGTGGGTGGAAACTGGGCAGAACCCGGCGGAAACCCACTACCATCCGCAGGTTGCTGTCAGACCTTCCCAGGCACCGCCCGAGAGGATACAAGACATTAAATTACATACTTACTGTACCACTTAAAGAATCCCATCTGATGTAAAGGTGGAAATATTTTATTTTACTAACGCGCTAGTCTTAATCGAGAACCCCCGTGACAACATGATGATACTGTAGAAAAACATAGGCGCCTAGTTGAAATAACTGGCCGTTTCTCTTTATATGGTTCCGTCCTATTTTCGTAAATTATATACTTTCCTAGTTCTTTGGTAGTTTGTGGGAACTGGCCTTGCGATTATTGTACGGGGATGTCCATATTGGTTGACGTGGTCCATAGGTAGTATACGAATGTCTGTCTCGACGCACAGATTCAGTCGAAAGTTTGTTTCGATGGCCTTTTCCCAAACACACATCGCAATGTCCTTGTTTATGTGAACATAAGTATGCATGTCAAGTACTTCATTTGTAACTCGTCATATAAAAATAGCATTTTTCTGATTGTTAAGTTATTAACGTTCAAGATTTACATGCATGTTTTGCGTTCAACTTAAATCATGTTAGAATACTCAAACGTATCCAAGTTGCACAACGCCTGAGACAAGAAGATGAGACAACAGCAAGTTGTCAAAGACTGTTTGCGCTGTCAAGTGTCGTGAAAATTGACTGGAGGATTCGTGACAAATTTCTATATGCTTTTATTCTGAATGAACAGTTTATGATCCACAATCAGCTGTGCAGCTGCGCACACTCAAACCGAACACAGCAATTGTTTATGTATAACAATTTCCTATTTATGTTACAAGCTTGATGTTTGGAGTCTCAAGTAGGCTTACTTAGGACTAAGCCTCACCATACTTCAGAGAATGAATGTGTTTAAAAGCATTTTAAGAAAGAAGGTTCAAACTGAGTTTTTTGTGTTTTGCTGACATCACTTCCGGTCATATAACTGTAACCATGCGCTGTAAGGAGTATGGATTTTAAGGTGCATATAAGGTACAGATCATTATTAAAAATGTTTTGTTCATATCTGCTTTAGGCTGTGTTACACCTAAATATTAAACCAACTTGGCTGGCGAAAGCAAAAACTGCTTTGGTTTAATGGTAAAATAAAACAATGGAAAAATGCATATACATAACGTACCACATGAAAGACCTTGGTTTCATTAGTTCCAGTGCTTTCCCCTGGCAGCCGAAAACACAATTTTCTGTAATTTTGGTAAGACAAATGTCCAATTGCAACGACATCACAACGGATGTTTGTGCAGCAAGTTGGTTGTTTTTGCCTAAAACATTTAAGTTTGCATAAGTTTGCCGTTTATTTAGATTTACAGAAAGCAGCATAATTCTTGTTTTTGCCACTGTAAACCATTATTGCTTGGATAGTATAGTTGTCACGCATACGGCGTTTACACCGATGTCTTACATTTACGCATTGGTTACTGCGTACTTCTGTTGTGAATTCTACCATACCGAGTTACTAAAGATTTAACCTGAAGTGACATGTACAGAAAAATGCTCTCAGCTTCTATATACATTAGCGATGCCTGTGTTTTTAACATTCGCCAACATCCGGTAAAGTCAACACCATTTGCAGAGCCAGTGATACATACTTTTATGGAAAGCCTTTTGTCGGGTGACAACCATTGCTCTAAACACTGCAGCTGTATGCGCATAGTGGAATGTCAACATGACCTCACTGATAAATATAATAACACTGCGTCTACTTTACATTGACTATTATCGTGAAATATGACCACAGAGACAACGACAAGGGATCATATCTCCCAGCATTAGTATGAACAGCCTCCTTTTGTTCCGCACCACAGCAATTCCATTAATGTGCCAAAACCCATTGGCTTATTTATCCGTTAAGCTGACCAGCCATGCGGTCAGTTTGTTTTCAGAAAATCAAAAGGTCCAGTCAATTTCGCTATAACATTACCAAGAAAATGCATTAGGTATTAATCCAACGTGATTATAACGAGCATTAATCATTATCATTTTGCTATCATCAGTCTAAGTAAAGTATGCGATAACCGAATCCATTTGCTTTGAAAACACTTTTATCATTCTTTTTTTCCAGCAGGAGGGGGTTAGGTAGCGACCGGGATGTGTGTGGAAAATTCCACAGTGCTAACACAATCCGTTTAACTCAGTTTGCCTAAAATACCTTTTAACAATGGTTTTATATAATTTATTTTCATGTTGTTTTATTGGTTGATTTTTGTTTTTGTTTTATTGAATAATATTGTTTATTTATTTGATTGGTTTCTCACGCCGTTCTTAAATTAGGTTTCATCCGACAGTGAATTCTTTCCCCTTTTGTAGATTGAGGTTGTGAGGTTATCCTTTCTCGGCATAGTTGGCCTTGGGCTAAAAACCAGTCCGTTAAATTTTGATCCGGATCTAATGTTTTCTAAAGTTATTCTTCAGCATTGAACGATTGGACAGCAAATTTGCTAGAATTTGTCAATTTAGCAGGAGCGAAAGTTTCCGATCTCCGTGTGAGCTCTATAGCTATAGCACCATGTAGATATCGTAAGAGAAAGCCACTTAGTTAAAGATATCTCTGCCTCTGTGTCTCTAACATTTAACCCTCTAGCACTGTATTATTTGATATAATGGCGATAGTAACATAGCACTAGGAATAATTTGCTCGAAACCCCTCAAGATTATAAAGACAAAAGAGCATTCGCCATAATTTCTGTAATCATCTGGTAATAAGAAAGGATGAACGGGATTAGGGGGTCTCCGTGGCTCAGTTGGTTAGCGCGCTAGCGCAGCGTAATGACCCAGAAGCCTCTCGCCAATGCGGTCGCTGTGAGTTCAAGACCAGCTCATGCTGCCTTCCTCTCCGGCCGTACGTGGGAACGTCTGCCAGCAACCTGCGGATGGTCGTGGGTTTCCCCCGGGCTCTGCCCGGTTTCCACCCACCATAATGCTGGCCGCCGTCGTATAAGTGAAATATTCTTGAGTACGGCGTAAAACACCAATCAAATCAAATCAAAATGAACGGGATTAGCAAGAAAGCTTAAATAATGTCCCGTTTTAATCACTTATTTCACATGAGAGACAACAGCGTAGTAACACCAATGGGCAACATAAGAAATGGTGTTCAACGTAAAAAAAAAAATGCGGAGTATACTAGATGAAGAACAGAAAAATTCTTATTGTGAACCACGAGAACGCGGAATTGTTTTCTAAGTCTAATGTAGAGTGCATTACATGCCTGTTGCAGGTATTGTGACCAGCAAGTCTGATGATGGCCGGGAGGTATATTCCTACACACAAACGTTCAGGCCTAAGAAGGACGTTCTCATTAAAACCTATTTTAATTGGACAACAATCAATCCACGTGACCCATTTGTCTCCATCAGGCGATGTAAGTAGATGTGAGTTACATGTACATATATATATATATATATCTCATGTTTCCATGTAGGAGTGTAACGTGCATATACAAATATTTCATGTTTCCATGTAGGAGTGTAACGTGCATATACATATATCTTATGTTTCCATGTAGGAGTGTAACGTACATGTACATATATCTTATGTTTCCACGTAGAGGTGTAACGTACATGTACATATGTCTCATGTTTCCATGCAGAAGTGTAACGTACATGTCCATATATCTCATGTTTCCGTGTGGGAGTATAACTTATATGTACATATATCTTATGTTTCCATGCAGGAGTGTAACATACATGTATATATATCTTATGTTTCCATGTATTAATGTAGCGCACATGTACATCTCTCTCTCTCTCTATATATATATATATATCATTGTCCCATCCAGGAGTGTAAGTCATTATTCGTCATCCTTTGCTATATTCACTGCTATCACGAGCACTTTATTCAAACAAAGTTTCAGTCTAAATTGTCCTGTGTTTCAGTGTTAATGTCAAGCACGTGTGATATTGACTTGAGCCTATGGAGTGTGGAATGGGAGCTGGCGAATTTCTTAATGCTGTCACTGGAATTATACAATCGGCGGACATTGTTGTGGTACGGTGGTGTAGTGCGGGAGTTGGATAACAATGACTACCCCCGCAGCTCAAAGCTGGAGCTACTCGACGAGTGTCCTACAGGCCCCTCTTCACAAACGTCGTCCCTTCTCACCGGAGCCAGCTCTCTCTCCAGTGATTTTGAGGCACTAAAAAATCACTATGGTCGGGTTTTGGATGTTTTACTGAACACTCTGGACTGGGAACAATTTGTTCTTATCACTGATCGCAATACAGGTAAGTCTATTTTGCTTTTCGGAAAGTAGTCGAATCGGGATTTACTTACATTGGAAATTAACGAACATCTTGTATAAGTGTTGTTAGAACAGATATATGGTCAATAACAGGTTGTTGCAAGATTTGTGCGTGCGCAGATTTTGTGAAACACGACCGATATTTTCTACGAGTCCGCGAGATCCACTACTGTCATAGATTATCACCGTCCAGCTGACTGGGTAACTTTTGTCACCATGACAACTGAAAATCCAATTGTCACTGTTTGTGTCAGATGCATTAGTACTCATCCAAACTAATATCTAAATAAACACAACCAGACAGAGGGGGTAAAGCGACTGGTCAGATCTGGAGAACACAGAGGTTAATAATCGATATTTGTCAGATATTAGGTCTGTCTGCATTTCTGGGAAATTTTCAGGCTAAAGTGACTACATGTATCGTCAGTTTGCATACGTGCGTTTGATTACGAGCACTTGACATGTTGTGCAAAACCGTTTGATACATTTGAAACACATTCCGGAAGTAGTTATGTATGTGAAAAACAAAACATTACCGCGTCTTTTTCGATCAGACTTGAATGACATATCCACTGGCTACACAATTACCATGGCTAGCGGGGAATCTGTGTGAAAACATGTATTTCTCTCTGTTTGTCTCAACGATATATATGCAGTCGTGTCATGAGATTATAATTAATTTGTATTCTTTAAGATGCATGTACAAGTTGAACGCACGCAACAGATGATACGTACTTTTATTTCTATAGCTATCTGTGTACACTTATGCCAGATTTTGTACATTAATCAGTATATTTGCGTTCACAGCTCACCACATCAACCACATTCTTTCTTTGACGATGAAGAGAAAGCTTAAAGTTTCACAACTTCAGATTCTCAAGGATGCAGACAGTAAACACATACACGAAGGAATCCGAGATGTTTATTATATGGGCAGAAATGGCAAAGTTGACTTTCTTGTCTTTTGTGAAATAGACTGTGCCATCCAAGTTGTAAAAGAGGCGAGTATACTTTATCGTACTACCCCTTTGACAGAAACATGTTAGGTCGATCTCAGATGTTCAACGTAAAATTCTCTCTTGTCTTACCTTACAGTTTTGTATACGACTATAGTCACACTTCCGGAAGCATATTGTGCATTTCACAGAAATTTATAGTCAGAGATAATGATATTTGGAAGTAGCCACACTTAGCCTTTGAAATCGGAACTCTTGTCAGTTTATCTCATTTAATGTTTCATTCTAACTGTTCACTTAAATACATAAAATATAGCAGTAACATCGCTGGCACCATGAATTAAGTAGAATTGGAATAAAATGGTTACTTATTTTAATTACAATATGATAGACATCACTGGTCTTGAATTACCCAAATGCTGTGTTATCATAACATTTAATAAATAGTGATATAAGAAGGAAAAACCCCAAAGGATTTTTTAGTGCTTTGGGGACAGTCCAGCAGCCTAATTTATATAATTACACGGCATATCTGCATATACGTCCACTAAAAAGTGATTAGAAAGGATTGAGTCATGTTGCCGAATTTTGAGGCGACCGAACGTTAGCACCAGATTCGTTTTTCGTTATTCAAATAACGTCCTGGCGCGATATTCATTATTCGAATCCTGAATAACACATTGCCAGTATAGACGTTGGCTTCGCATTCATTTTTAGTTATTCGAATAACGTCCTGGTGCCATATTCATTATTCGAATCCTGAATAACACGCTGTCAGTATAGACGTTAGCTTCGCATTCATTTTTCGCTATTCGAATAACGAATGTAGTGCTAGTACGATATTTGAATAATGAATGTGGTGTTGACACGATATTCTGATAACAAATAACCAATCTGGTGCTAACTTCTATCCGCTGAATTTTGATTAGTTTCGTTCCGCAGCAGTGGTCTGACGCTTGGTATTGGTATCCTCTTTTGAGTAACTCTCTCGAATCACTTCTGGCAAACAAACCCATACACACTGGAGAACGGACAATGTAACCTACTCACAAGATAGAAGCAATCATATACGTCTGGGAAAACAAAGGAACTGAAACTGTAGGTCGATCATTCCTAGCTAAGATTGTAGGCATACGTCAAGAAACAAAAAGGAAAAAACACATAGAAAAGATTAATGTTCAAGCTACTAGTCTAAAAATCGTGTGTGATCATGTGTGGTTCAGATTCATGAGAATTATGTGATTCGATAATACGTGTTAAACTACCCGTCTAGTTAGATGAACACTAGTCCGGCCTAAACCATGACGTGGTTTTGATTGTTGGGCGGATCATTTTATCGATGTCTTATTTTACTTGACTAAGTTCAGCAACTAGGTGAACCGAAAAGAACATCATTATGTGGTACCGTAGCCAGATTCGTATTTTTTTTTGTTGTGATATTTGGCTACAAATGATAATGATGCTTTTGCAGTTATAATCCTATTTCTGCTGTATGTATGCTTTATGGCCTATTTTATTTTCCTTTCTACTCGCCTTCATGGCTTACAGATGACAGTTACAACTATGTGAGCATAGGTTCCACTTAATGTTAAGCCATGAATGACAACTGTGAAAAGCCATGACTGACAATTGTATAAAGCCTTGATTGATAATGGTGTAAAGCCACGATTGACAGTTTGTATTGTCATGACTGACAGTTGTATAAAGGCATAACTGACAGTTGTATAAAGCCATGACTGACAATATGAACCCGTGTATATTATAGGCTCAGCGGTTTGACAGCATTATGGGCGGTAAGACGGCTTTGTCTTACATGTCTCGCTGGCTCATGGTCACGCTTCCAGAACACCGTGAAAAAATAGAGCAGCTACTCACTGAGCTGAACAACATCGCTGTGCTCACTCCAGCTTCTAGTACAAAAGCACGGATTGATCAGAAACAGATTAGCGCGGTGAGTAATACACAAGTAGAGACATGGACAACAATAGTTGTATGGTTTCGGTGTTTGTTAGGCAATAAAAAACCAACGATAGTTTGTAGATGCAACATTTAGTTTCAACCTTAAGCAGTGCAAATATGTCCCCGTTAGCCAAACCAGTTATTGTGACCTATCAACTTCGCTTTTTGCGAGTGTTTGTCAACAAATATTTACTCCTCTTGGAAGTGTTCGATGCGGAACTCACAGAAACTATGGCGTGCACTGGGCAATAGGGACACACAATATGCTGTTAACAGATTGCTTATGCGTTGCCCGTGTATCAAGGGAGGCAGAAATACACAAAGACGAAGACCTCTTTTCAGGTCATGTTCAGGTCATTTAGTTTTTGTGATATTTGTTAGAAGATAATTTCGTCAACCATAAGGCATTACCTGTTGTAAATTGTGCTACATCGGTAAATAAACAACTAAAACAAATTAACTGAATATAACTCGTCATGTCCTTGTCCACTGGAAATTGTGACATGTTTTCATTCTAACAGTGCGGTTGTTTGATACTTATTCAACTGTACATGCTTGTTCAGTTTATTCTTGACTTTAAAAAGATGCTACTACATCAGTATTTAACATACCTATGTTTTGCTTTCTAGCTGGTTCGGGATACCATATTTGACGTCTTCACAGTGAGCAACCTGTCGCGAACGTTTCCAGATGTAGAAAGCCATCAGGACAAATACCTAAACAGAACTGTAGAGGCACTGATTGCACGTATTCATGTAAGTACATGTATATAATCGTGAACTGAACTTTAATTGTTCCCAATCCGATGTTAGAAACTAGTAAATATGCTGAAGTGGATAACAGTAAATCCTCGACATCAAAGAAGTCCAATGACCTTCGTTGTCCTAGCTCGCATGCTGGAAATCCTCAACAGTCCAATGTCCTTTTTTGTCCTAACTCGTATGCTGGAAATCCACTTGCACTTAACCAATGAGACTGCAGGTCTCATATCTCCTCTGGTCAGGATTTTGTGAATAAAAGGGCATACCCTCCATACCGTACGAGGTTCGTAGTGAAACTTATCGTTCCTCTTGCTTTAATCGTGTGAAAGGTTTATTATGCTGTGCTCCTTTTGCACCAGAACGCATATTATACGACTAATATACTTTACAGTGTGTCTTACTTTGACATATCTGACCGATGACCATTAGCTGTGCCCTAAAATTAGTTGGTTTGTTCGGGGACTATCTTCTTTCAGCCTGACCGGCCCCGATAGCACAGTTGGTAGAGCGTCTGCTTCTGGAGGCAGTAGATTTAGGGTCAATCCTGGTCGAGTCACACCTGACCTTAAAAAAGGAAGTTATAACTTCCTTGTTTGGTGTTTAGCATAAAGGGGATAGTGCAACGACTGGTTGACCCGTATCAGTGTAATGGCTCGGACGGGGTGGCTTACTTGCCGGTAAGGCGTCTCAGTGATGCAGCACTAGATAAAAGAGCCGTGAAAATCCGTCCTGCAACAAGGAGGCATATTATATGCACTCTAAGGATCCCTTCGTCGTCATATGACTGAAAAATTGTTAAGTACGACGTTAAACCCCAAGCACTCACTCACTCACTCACTCTTTCAGCCTTGAAGTTCACCCCCGCTGGAAAAGAGAAAGCGCCTATGATGTTGAAATATGCAAAGAACAAATATGCAAACAAGCACTGGGGGTCTATTTGGATTTAACCCAAGCCACACAGTTTGAGTCTGTTGGAAGATTTGAATCTGATTCTTATGGTGATGTGTACCATTTTTGTGTATGCCCTCCGGTGCTAAGGATGACTTACTCCTTAAAAGTCTAATTATTGATTTAATTATTGAAAGAGCTACAAGGCCTCTGAGATTCATGACAGTAAGAGGAAAGATCAAGGAAATCAACTGTCTTGTTCAAGCAGCATTATGCATAACAACAGAAGAATTCCAACGGCAATTATCCCAAAGCTAGACAGGCGTTCTGTACGAGGGTTAACTGCTGACAACTTCCAGACAACATAACGTATTAGGCGGTATGAATCATTCATATATAATGCCGTCCAACCATCGTGTTATTAACATATATATACAGGATAATGTATACTTTTGTTGTAACAATGCCCGTTTAGGCTTAACTAAAGACTAAAAATCTCTTGTCGATTGAATACGAAAATATTCCAATGTTAAAAGTGTATTCAAAGGCGCGTGCGCGTTAAGTTTCGATAAATTACTAATTACCTCTCTTAAGAACAAAGGACATGCCAAAAGAAGCATGCTTTGTATGTCTAGCAGATCGAAACCTTTCTATATAGAGCAGACTGTCTTGTCCATAATGTTAGCCATCAAAGGCAGTCAACAAACAGGAAAAATTACCACTGGACTAGGACAAGTATTTGCAGAACAAGGTTAAAGAATCTGTCATGATATGCCATGTTCACGAAGCATTTTACATGAGCCATACACAGTGACCCAAAGCTTGGCTTTGCAATCATCACCTTCTAGATGGTTGCCCTCTAGCGACTATACCTATTGTTGTCTTCAATCCATTCCAAGCATATTTCCCCAAAACGTTAATAAAAGGATCTTTCTTGTTTGCATGTTCATGTCACAGTGTCACATAAAAACAGTTTTAACACGCATGAATGTTTGGAATCTCCATTAAATAATTACAGTGAAGGAATTTTAAAAAGATATAAATGTCAATAAATAGTAAAAACCACTGAAAACTGCATCCTAGACGACCTTTTCTCATTTTGATTAAATAAAAAGCAATCGAACGTTTGTATTCTTATGTGCGCGTTAAGGACAAATTTAGGTATCCAAAGATTTGTTATAAAAAACACCGTATTTAATATTGCAATACATGTAGCTCGTCTCTGTGCAAGGTTAGATGCACTTCGCAAAGTGCAAGAAAATGAAGGCAGTTTTAAAAAATGTAAATGACCTATCAGCTGATACTCGTTTTCTGATTTTTTGACTCTGAGAATATTAAGCACATTTGAAAATGGAATTCTCAAGAAAATGAAGTCGGCATTCCCTTCCACAGTTGAACAGAAAGTGTATCTAGAAGGCTTGTAGCTCTATTTGCTTTTTCCGTTTGATGTTTCAGAGTCAGATACACGGTCATCCGTGAGTAAGACGCCCTATGTTTGATGTTTTTGATTTTTCAGAGTCAGGGCCGCAGTCCTCCGTGTGTATATTTGATGTTTCAGAATCAAAACCGTGGTCATCTGTGTGTAACATGCCCTATGTTTGATGTTTCAGATTCAGAACCGTGGTCATATGTGTGTAACATACATAATGTTTGATGTCTCAGGGTCAGGGCCGCAGTCATCCGTGTGTAACATGCCATATGTTTTAGAGTCAGAACCGCTGTCATACGTGTGTCTATGTTTCAGAGTCTGGACCGTAGTCATCCGTGCGTAACATGTCCTATGTTCGTTGTGTCAGGGTCAGGACCGTAGTCATCCGTGTGTAACATGTCATATGTTTTAGAGTCAGAACCGTATGTTCGTTGTGTCAGAGTCTTGACCGTAATCATCCGTGTATAATATGCCAAATGTTTGATGCTTCAGAGTCAGGATCATAGCCATCCGTGTGTAACGTCCTGTGTTTGATGTTTCAGGGTCAGGATCGTAGTCATCGATGTGTAACATTTCCTATGTTCGTTGTGTCAGGGTCAGGACCGTAGTCATCCGTGTGTAACATGCCCTATGTTCGTTGTTTCAGAGTCAGGATCTCAGTCATCCGTGTGTAACATGCCCTATGATGTTTCAGAGTCAGGGCTGTAGTCATCTGTGTGTACCATGCCCTATGTTCATTGTGTCAGTCAGGACCGTAGCCATCCGTGTGTAACATGCCCTATGTTCATTGTGTCAGGGTCAGGACCGTAGTCATCCGTGTATAACACGCCCTATGTTTGATGTTTCAGAGACAGGACAGTAGTCATCCCTGTGTAACGTGTACTATGTTAGTTGTTTCAGAGTCAAGATCGCAATCATCCGTGTGTAACATGCCGTATGATGTTTCAGAGTCAAAACCGTAGTCATCCGTGTGTAAGATGTCCTATGTTTGATGTTTCAGAGTCAGGATCATAGCCATCCGTGTGTAACATGTCCTATGTTTGATGTTTCAGAGGCAGGATCGTAGTCATCCGTGTGTAACATGTCCTATGTTTGAGATTTACACCGCCTTGTGGAAACGTGATGGTCGGAGGTTTAGCCGTGTTGGTAGATACATACTCAGCAAAGGCCTCCAGTTACATCGTGATGGTATCTTCCCCAATTCAAACTTTGGCTTCAACAACCAGACATTGAATATTGCCACAAACCCAGTAAGGATACTCAGTTCTTGTATACCACACTACACTATTTCGCAACGTTTCTAGTAAGTGTTTGCTATATAAATGTGCCTCGAAAATTTTGAGAAAGTGGGCTTAGATTATTTCGAGCGTCGAGTCTTCAACAATGACAAAATTCAATCAACCGTAGTCTGATTTACATACCCTTTTTAAAGAATGCACGTATTCGTTAGAATAAACCGAGATGGATACCTGATTGAAGGGGGGTCAACACTGTTTTGCGTTGTTTACCGGTCAACAATTATATACGGTTGGGCTTCCGATTAATACGTCATCACAAAGTGTCTGATTTTGCAGCTGAGACTCTCAACTGGAACAATTATTTCGGTCTTGTATAAGATAAGAGCAGAAATGTCGCGATCAGGCACAATTTACTGTGCATTACGAAAGGCTATAGCGTAACGAGTAATAGTACTATAGCAGCAACGATAATGTGATAGTTGGTAAATGGTCCCACGTAACCTGTAAAATACGGCCTATCGTCAGTTTACCTCAATTAAAGTGTTAATTTGCTACCATTTATGCATTTACATGAACAGTTAGAATAAAACCCCAACCGTGGTAAATTGACAAGAGGCCGTTTTTCACCGTGTTACGTGTGACCATTTGCCAGCTATCACTGTGTTGTCGCTGCTCTGGTTTTTCTCTCTATGCTGTACGTCTTAATTATATTATTCTAACGCTTAGTATAAATGCGACGTATGGTAGCAACTTATGAACTCCCGTGGCACCGTGGAGGAAACAGAATTGTGTAAGGAAAACGGGCAGTACCGTAACTGTGTGATCTATCTGACACAGTTAATCTTTGTCTTTGTAGTGGCCACTATTCGTTCTCAAGGATGACAACACAGGCGAGTTTGGAGGTCTCTGTATGGATCTACTTCTGGAGCTATCGATCAAGATGAATTTTAGGTATGTCCTCTTACAGATAAATATGAACAACGTTCTAAATAACACGTACAATATTCTGCATCGTTTGTGGGCAAGACGTATCAATTGATATGAAATCTTAGCAAAAGGTATTGTGTTACATTTTCCGATTTATTCAGTGTGATTAATTGTATGTTGTTGTTATTTTTTTCAGTTACACGTTATATGAACCCGCTGACGGTGATTGGGGAGTTCGACGGAACGATGGCCATTGGACTGGCTTGGTTGGAGAGCTGCAGTTAAGGGTATGTCATATCGTATCATTGTACTGTTTATCTTTAAAATACATAATATATTATCATATATTAGCAACCAAACTGGACAACGTTGTGGAAGGTATTTATAAATTTGACATATCGTCCCTCTACACACCAGAATTGCACTTTGTCCTTTTGGAAGATTTTAAATGTTGTATTGCAGGGACGTAGGTCCCTCCCCCCTCCCGCGAGGCAAAAATTTGCCGCTCAATTCGACGCAAAAATATTTTAGCCTATATTTCTTATCTAGCTATTAACATTCATTCCACAGATATGTGCAGTATCCTTTGTAGACGAATATTTCAATTTCGTACCAATTTACTGAATTGTATGTAGGACTATTTAGACCTGTTATGTGAACCATTCCATATTGTCCCCGGTGGAAGACGGCTTGTTTTACAGTATTACCTCTTTTAAATCGCGCCGCGCAAGCAGCAGTAGCCATTTCGGTCTGATGGACGAGACGGATGCTACAGTTTTACTTGTACTGTTGTAACTCTGGAGTCCATGACAATAAATACTATATATTCAGTGACAGCCGGTTTTCAATCCCACCAAAGCTGAACTTGTTCTTGGGTTTGTTTGTTTTTTTTAATGTGAAAATTAAGGTGTACATATTGGCCAAATCTGCATTCGAAACTCTTCGAAATCACTCAGATTCTCTCTCCGGCAATCTAATATCCCGGAGCTTAGGCAGCCCCTGGACCCTCGCCTAATAGAATGTGATTGTCGTTCCGCTCTTGTCAAATCCGCACACCACCCCCTCCCCGCCCCCACCCCATCCCCCTTGAAGATCCACGCTACGCCCCTGGTATGTATCATTGTTCTGAAATAGTTCAGAGTTAGTTATCGAATTATTAGCTCAAACATTAAAGTATAGTTGTTTTTGTTGTGCAAAGGTTTTCGCGGTATTTTGTTTTAATATTAATTAATGTATTTTAAGTAAATTTTGCACAAGTCTTCAACCCTATGGTTGTCCGTGAAATTCATGTCAGGCATGTGCTGTCATGTAGACAAACACTTCAACCAACTGTAAAAGAAAGTAAAATATAAATATAATGTACTATCTCATAAAAACAAGCAGTAGATCGGGATCTGTGATGTCCCTGATGCCACAGGGTCACGTGATGTTTTATTTGATTGGTGTTTTACGCCGTACTCAAGAATATTTCACTTATACGACGGCGGCCAGCATTATGGTGGGTGGAAACCGGGCTGAGCCAGGGGGAAACCCACGACCATCCGCAGGTTGCTGGCAGACCTTCCCACTTACGGCCGGAGAGGAAGCCAGCATGAGCTGGACTTGAACTCACAGCGACCGCATTGGTGAGAGGCTCCTGGATCATTACGCTGCGCTAGCGCGCTAACCGACTGAGCCACGGAGGCCCCCTGTTTTATTTGACATGATGATTATACAACTATATAGGAAATAGCAGCACGGGTTGTTACATAATTCTGGTTAACACAGATTCTGTCTGGAATAATTATACGCCGTCTTTTTTCTTTATTTCAGAGAGCAAATATAACGATAGCTCCGTTGGCTGTAACTGCGGATCGGGAAGAAGTTGTGGACTTCGCTTTCCCGTTTTATTACGATTATAACGGAGTATTAATAAAAAAGCCGGATGCCAGTGAGCTAAAATGGCGGACTTTAGTTGATATATTTACATATCCTGTGTACATCGGGATAGTTGTTTCTTTGCCTATTATGACTTTATTTGTGTACTTAAGTGAGAGGTTTAATCCTTTCTACCGAGGGTACACAGATGAACAACTCCGAGCTTACCCGGGTCTGCACAACTTCCAGGACGCCCTCTGGTATATGTATGGGGCACTACTTACGCAGGGTAGGCACACAAAACCACATTAAAGCGAGGATACCCACGGAGAGGTCAGATGCAACTATAAAGCAAAATTAGTTTAACATCAAAGTTTCATCAGCACGATACAAATAGGACATTTATAGATTGCAATTCATTCAGAAAGAAAGCTAATCAGTAAAATGGTTTGGTATTCATTCAGTGGATAGCTTTATAGACAATACATTCTTCTAGAGTTAAAGCACTTTTGTGTCGTGACACTAAACAGCCTGTGGTCATCCTACGTGCTAACCAGAAAGAACGACCGGCATTTATCTAGTTTTTATTTCACTTTGTCTATTATGCACAGAGAACGTAAGGTAATTTCACAGGAAATGTTTCCTAATCTCGTAAACTGTTCCATACCAACGTCATTTCACGAAGGGAAATCATTTTGTTGTTGTCACATCACTCTGGGAATCTTGTGTTACCACGGCAACCAATGGTGGTAACATTTTGTTCAATGTAATTACCCTTTGTCTTTGGCTAACTTAGTTTTCTAATACAGACTTAAGCTGCTTTTCAATAAGAACGACTTGTATGTGATGACAAAAAAAAATAAATAAAAAAATAAGACTGATACAGACAATTTCTTATTTAACAGGTTTTATTTTGATTTCAACACCTTTTTTACACAGGAGGTGTTTTTCTACCCAAGTCCCAAACAGGCCGAACGTTGTTGAGCTTCTGGTGGCTCTACTCTATCATCATGGTGGCCAGCTACAGCGGTAATCTGATAGCTTCCCTGACCGTTACCACCGACAGGTTGCCTTTCAACTCCCTAAAGGAAATGATATCACAGAGTGACTACAAATGGGGGACCACATCCGGTACTTACCTGAATGTGCTCTTTGAGGTATTGGAATCCGAGGTACCAACTTGGCATACTTATAGCTACAATTTATCACCTAAAAATGAATTCAAAATATATATTAATCACAATTTATGATCATTATTTAAAGCAAATTTAAGTCTAAAATTTATATACTCAAAATTATAAATATGGATTGAAGAAGGCTGTTTATGGATCTATTATGAGAGGAAATAGATTTACAGATAAATACTGTAACATACTGTAAAACGTTTATAGGAAAATGACATAACACCGTACCACATACATCGCGATGTGACTTTTAAACCGACGGAATATTGTTTATTTATTTATTTGATTGGTGTTTTACGCCGTACTCGAGAATATTTCACTTATACGACGGCAGCCAGCATTATGGTGGGTGGAAACCGGACACAGCCCGGGGGAAACCCATGACCATTCGCAGGTTGCCGACAGACCTTCCTACGTACGGCCGGAGAGGAAGCCAGCATGAGCTGGACTTGAACTCACAGCGACCGCATTTTTGAGAGACTCCTAGGTCATTACCTTGCGCTAGCACGCTAACCAACTGAGCCACGGAGGTCCCCCGGAATATTGTTGTAAATTGTACATAAATGCTTGATTATTCGCACTGCAGTGAACCCCTTACTTTATTGGGGAACCTAAAGGGACTGCATCATTTATAGGACAGACGTAATATATAATTTTGTATCAAGAAACTAGTATCTTTAGGAGAGTTAACAAAGAACACAGACATGGTTAACATGGTAGTTTGATGTAGTTGAGACTGAGTGGTCTCAAGCAGTTCTTTCTCCAGAACCTATGCTCTAGCTAAGGAGTGGAAGTAAAACTAATGATGTAACTGTCAATTAGTGTCTGGTCAAAAGTTATGTGCGGCGACGTGGGTTTTAAGTCGGTCACGTGGCATTCCAACAATCGGTTACCTTGATGACAGCATATATCACTGACATTTCTTCTAAGAACCATTGTCTGGAAGGAATGGGGGGGGGGGCACAATTATCATCATCATGGCAGAATAAACATCTTTGAGATGAGACATGTGATAACCATACAATCATTACATGTATACGTGACTGTCACAAAACATGTACATATAAAATCGATCCAGTTAGATATCCTGGCTATGATATACGTCTGACTGGTGCAGATTCATCGCATATTGGTTATTTGCATGTATACACAGCATAATAATTAGTAAGACATCAACCAAAATCCAAACGGTTGTTAAATGTAGTCAGATACTAATTTGGGATATGTGGCTTACTCTCTGATTAACTATAGGACTCCAACTTAACGGTATACCGAAAACTATGGGAAGGTATGAAGTTCTTCCCGGACGCCATGAATGATTCCCATGAAACTCACATTAAGATGGTGAAAGAAGGCGGCTATGCATACATGAATGACAAATCAGGCATGATGAAGTGGGTGTCTAAAGAATGTGACCTGATCCTGATCAAAGAGGAGTTCTTCCCCATGACCTACGCCATTGGCCTTCCCAACGATTCGCCATACAAAGACATGTTCTCACACCAGTAAGTTTCACAAAAGCTAAGACTTAAATCATTAACTGTTGACATGTATATCACGTTTATACTCATTAACGATGAATAACCACACATTTGCCGGTACAGACGATAGAATTATGCAAGTAGATTATAGTTTAATAAAGTGTTTACAGTTGCACACACCGAGGCAATCCGAAACATTAAAGTGGTATTTGAAACCCCCATTATTAATTTATTGCAACCGTGTTGAAGGACTAACCATAAGCGGATGCTTACAGAAGAGTACGGCAAAGAATGCAAATTATTTGATTGATTTATTTTATTGATTTTGATTGGTGTATCACGCCGTTCTCAAGAATACTTCCTTTAAAAGACGATAACTATATTTACTGATGGAAGAAGCCGACTATAGAGCGCCACGGATACTCCGCGTTTGTCAAATGTACGACATCTCTCCTGACCTAAGGCAATAGTCGCATCAGCGCGCGAGTTGGATTCAAACACGCGACCTCGATCATTTGCGACGAAAAAACAAAGGAATATCAAAAGGATTTACTTACTTTTATTTACTAAATAAAACAAGCGCAGTGTCCTTATTCATTATAATGTGTATCTATCACTACAAAACCATAATATTTTATCTCTTTTATTCAGGATGCTGAAAATCGTCGAGAGTGGATTGATGCATATTTGGAAGCAGAAGTGGTGGCCAAAGCGTAACTTCTGCACTGGACCCGTCAAGGCTGTGGCAAAGAGGATAGAACTTATCGACGTCCAAAGCGCCTTTTATATCCTATTTATAGGAGGAGTTCTTGGCTCTATTGTAATATTCGTAGAAAATATACGGAAAAAATACTTGGATTCAAAAGGAACAATGGACGATAATTCAAACGTTCAGCATATATCTTCTTCCACATTTCCTGTCCAAGTTACAGATCAAACGTTGTGATGAAAATTCGTGGAATGGTTACTTTGTTCAAGAGTTTAATCAGTTATTCACAAAAGGCGTTAACGTCAGACAATCTACAAACCATCCAATAGTAACCCGGAAATGGACAATCACAGTGAAAGCCGTTATGGAAGAAATTTTCGGCACAATCTGTTGGTATCTGACAACAACGAAAATTAGGCACCGGAAGGAAGTACGCATTTATAAGGCATACTGTTTTACCCTAAGGAATACTTTTGTACTAATAGTTTTGATGAAATACATGATATTATAAATAATAACGATTTGACTATTATATCTCATTCTGTTTATGAATTTGGAATCATGTGTATGGAGGCTAATCTTTTCTGCGGCTAATTTGTCTGATGCTTTTTAATTCCCTAAGTGGTTATTCCTAATATGAAATACTACATGTGAGAATTTTTTGTGTGGAAAGACTCAAATTATTTGTGAAAAACTTTTTAAAAAATCTACAAAATCTAAATGCAATCAGCATTCTGGCAGATATATCTTACGATACTTTCGTTCATTTATTGTTCAGATTTATTCAGAAGTATTGGTTATTCTGCTTGGCAACACAACTTATCTTTGTGACATTCATGCCAACTGGTAAATAGTTATTGATTGAGATATAGCTCAGCATCTCAGATTGTTTTATTAAGAACAATATTGCATGTGAGTGACATTTATTCATCTTTGCATAACTGCTTGCCGTCATGAGCTCAAGATATAATTTTCACAAATGAACCCCCTGTCAGCCCCTAATTGATAGAAAATTGTTAATCTTTCGTGCATAGAAAAATTATGCTGTTAGATATGTAGTCTGTTGTTCATTAATACCTTTACGATAATGTTTAGTTTTGCAAATTGATAACGTATATTACTTATGCAATGACCAATTCAGCTTGGACCAATTGGAGTGAAAAGGTAACCCATTTCCCAAAAGAGCCACATTTGATTTAAAGCTATATTTCAGAATCTAATACCCCATTGTAAGCTCGACATGCCTATTTTCTGTTGTCTCCTAAAATTGCCGAGATCAGATTCCGCTTTTTGTTATTATCTACTGAGTTCAAGAGACTATAAATGAACATAGAATATTTTTGACACCCTTGGCACGGTGAAAAATTCCCTTCCATCATTTTAGGCCATAGGTCCGATTAAGCAATGGATCATTTTATCTTCTCCCATTTTTGCTTCTTTTCAGATGTTATCGTTAAACTTTTCCCATCACTAGTATACATACCATCAATATTTTAAGCACTTTATTACATAATGCTCAAAACTTATTTGAAGCTGAATATCGCACATGGGACAAGTTTTCAGTATGGGAATTATATGGAAGAAATTCCCCAGTAAACAACTTTTGCGAGGGTAAGAGATGATGACGCCATTCTGATATGATTCTAAGAAATACTCCCGTTTACTTAGCAGTGACGAGACACGTGCGTGTAATTTTGTCTCTCTGAAAGCAATGAATGCGTATAAATAAGTATATGTTTGAATAAAGTGGAACGTTAAATAAAGTGGGTCTATGTTAAACAAAACTATCATTTATATGTTGAACATTTTTGATTTATTTATTTGATAGGTGTTTTAGGCCGTACTCAAGAATATTTCACTTATACGACGGCAGCCAGCATTATGGTGGGTGGAAACCGGGCACAGCCAGGAGGAAACCCACGACCATCCGCAAGTTGCTGCCAGACCTTTCCACGTACGGCCGGAGAGGAAGCCAGCATGAGCTGGACTTGAACTCACAGCGGCCGCATTGGTGAGGGATTCCTGGGTCATTGCGCTGCGCTAACGCGCTAACCAACTGAGCCACGGAGGCCCCTCTTGAACATTTTTGTGTGATACGGGGAAATACTGCATATATAGCGACTGATTTGCTAACTTTGTATTGACATTTTCAACATATAGAAAAATTGTTACTTAGAGTGAGTGAGTGCCTGGGATTTAACATCGTACTTAACAATTTTTCAGTCATATGACGACGAAGGAATCCTTAGAGTGAATGTAAATTGCCTCCTTGTTGCAGGACGGATTTCCACCGCTCTTTTATCTAGTGCTGCTTCACTGAGACGACTTACCGAAGGCAAGTAAGCCACCCCGCCTGAGCCATTATACTGATACGGGTCAACCAGTCGTTGTGCTATCCCCTTCATGCTGAACGCCAAGCGAGGAAGTTACAACTTTCTCTTTTAAGGCCTTAGGTGTGACTCGACCCAGGGTTGACCCTGGATCTACCACTCCCTATATACGTTGTTACTTTGTTGTTACTTAGATTATAGCTGTCTAAGAAAATGTTCCGTGCGTAAGATGGACATTCTTGCTGATATACAACACCACGAAATGCTGAACCCCACGTGATGTGATATTATCCAATGGGGGAACGAGATATAATAATGATATCTATGTCACAAAACAGGTTGTACTGAAAAGTGCTTGGTCAAGATATTTAGATCTTAGGAGACCTACGTCGGCAATTAAGGCTGTGTCTGTACTTCCAAAATAATTATTCATTTCTTAACTTCCTCTGGGTCTGGTTTTAGATATTAATGGCTGATCTCAAAAGCCCATCGCCCCAAGGCCTTATTCAGCAATTCAGATCTTATTCCGTTTGTCGTTTAGCATCTAAGTGACATGTAAATCAATCTCAGGGCATTTCCCAAGGTCTGCAGTAACTAATCAAAGAAGTTACTTGGTAGGTTCAGGCGGCCCGGGTTGGCTTCTTCATCGGCCGCCAGGAAGAGGGAAGCCGGGCATAAGCCTATATGGCTATGGCGCAACGCTTATATATATGTATACATTCATCTATTTCTTGCGAAATAAATACTTCATCGATTTTATTATAAAGAGTAAAGCCTGTTAAGTCTTTGAATTATTTGTTTTATACAATTCCTGATGCAAATGGATTAATATATTCATTTATTTATACGATTTATGTTGCAGTCAAAATGTTTTCATTGTCATTGAAGGTGACAAACATCCAATGTAAACATTAAACGCTGACGTAAAACGAATTATCTTAACCTTTGACGTAGGGTGTTTCCAAAACTAATTCTTGTCCCGTTATGAGATACCCTTTTTAACTTGAATAAATTTAAAAGAATGGTATACATCTAAACAAAGTTTACATCAAAAGAAAGGCCATCAAAATTAAGGAAACAGTTTGTACTACGCTTTAGTATTTTTTGCTTTACATTGTTATGTTAGATTCTGTACGATGGTCTGTTGCGTGCACAAACTTCGATGCATTTAATCCGATGAGTTCCCGTATGGCCATTTTTTCTCTCTGTACCGCCTTAAATTGTTAATTTCTTAAGTAATGTACATATATACACGTACATGTCGCTGCTAACTGCACGTCACGTATGACCAGCAAGCTGTTTTCAAATTAAACATTTCTTATGACGTCACTTGTATTATTACAGTTTAGAGTAATCACCAGAAGAATTTTGTGTTACAGCCAGTGATATCCATCTGGAAGATCTCGTTATCAGAACTACAACACGACTTATGTCTGATCAATAACAGTTGCATCTTCCAATACATCTCCAGCTGACATGACAACTGCTTTATTTCAGGAGACTTGTCAGATATTTGCCGAAGGGCCGTGGATTCTTACACCATTAAACATGACCTCTGCCATGTCGTATCTCTTAAATCGCTGAAGCCTCAGCCATACCGGATCATGGGATTTCTGAATAAAGCGATGAGTGGACATTTGGCCTTGATACGACCAATCAACAGTTTTGCCTACGATCTCTATTAAAGGCCTATTCATACTAGACCTGCGTCCAGGTGATGACGTAGTTGCAAGTCAAAAATGTTGGACTCATGGACAAATTGTATATAGCGCGGCTGGTCACTAATCATTTTACACCAAGGTCGATGTTCAACTTTGAAATCTCCTGACCTCTGTCTGCAACCTCTTACGATATTGGATCACAAGAGGTCGCACACAGGTCTAGCATGAACACCAATGTTGTATGGCCCTCACCCTCGCGTGGCTGATCGCATGTCACCCAGTCGCACGATTGGTCTGCAGGCTCCAACAATTTCAAATCGCAGGTCAGGAGTTCTGAACATGACCGTCATACCTGCTGTGACTGATTATGCTCTGATGATCGCCCATGATCTGCTTCCTGACGCAACACTTTTTGTCACCGCCATGTTATAGTCTGGAAGCAAGCCTGATGTGATTAGGTCACTCGGAGACAAAGGTGGAAAAACTCTGGAGTATGGTGATAAACAACAGTAGAAAATAAAGTAAAATCAACAGTAATAAAATAATGAATCAAATATCTCGCTGAAGCTTTGAAAATAAATTTTCGTCAACTAAAACTTGTTTGTTATGCAGATGAGAAAGCCAACTCCTGAAATGATATGACCAAATGGTGTTCAAAATTGCTGACCTTAAATAGTCCATATTATTTTAACCACGAATAATTGGGCTGACAATTTCCTTGTTCTCGATACGTAATCAGGACCATAAAGAATCCGCAAGCCGAACTGTGCCAAGATTTCCCATCTGTGTAACTCTTAAGCTCTAGTCCCTGACAAATGCCGAATTTCTATAGCCTAAAGACAAAGATATTTTCCCCAGCTTTATTAACTGGCCTGAGACGGTTCCAAATAATTTTAAATGTACATGTACGTTATAAAATTAGGCTGTCTGATGACACATGCAGACATAATATAGTATAGGACTGCTGCTTTTATGATAGTATAAATTGACTTAAAACCTTACTGAGAGAATTAGTTGTTAATCCATTCATTACTGAAAACAACGCTATTTTGTAGGATTGTAGAACTGAATATGCCCCCGCCCCCTGTTTTATCTCCTGTATATTGTTGTCGAGATAAACAGGAGTCTTTAATGTATGGAATTTCTTTCATGAGTAATGTGGATTTCAAGTTGCGTATTACATATGTAAGGCTCGAAAAAGACTGCACGTGCTGTGTCATGGTGAGAATGTGTGGCTGAACAAGTAATGCTTGTGAAGAAGGTACACCGGCAGACAACTCCCTTGAGTATCTGATTTGAGTCCGCATCGATACTTGCAGAGTTGTGTCCCTTATATCATAGGGTCTGTTTCCTTGGTACGCCCTCAGCCACACTTCCCGGCTTAAAACCGAAGGCCGAGGAAAAAGTTCTCTAGACTATTTGGTGTCGTGCACAGTTAATATGAATGAGCGGAAAATTTGTACCGTGAATGTGGGAAACTGTTAAATTACTTGTTGCCCTGTTCATGAAAACTGGTCCAAACGAACTAAACACACACACAATTCTTGAGGCCAGAGCAATTATTTACTTAATTATTTCTCTGCTGCTATGCGTGAATCTATTGGTGTAGGAAATCGTGTACACCCAAGGCAATCAGTCAAGCCATAATGCTCCACAGTGAGCTAATCAATCACGGCTTACGTACATTCGTTCGGAAATTGAGCTGAATATTCAAATAAACGTAAAAACACTCAGCATGTTAAAGGATACCTGTAATTTCCTTGATTCGGCTGTGGATAGCGGTAACTTAGGATTGATAAATAGGAATCAAATGACACGTGTAAAAAGAGTTTGCAGCAAGTCAGTTTTATCCTGTATCTAGCACATACTAGGCAGAATTTTGCACGTGAATAAAACAAGCTCATTCTTCGGTTAAAGTTCGTTCTTTCCTGTGTTGTTAACCCGCGAACATTCCGATCAAGACCATCAGGATCACCGTCTTGGACGTTTAAGTAAACAGATTCATCAAAGGCATCAAAAGAGCCGGAAACTTGATCGCCTTTGGTTAATCCTGGTCTCCATCGCCGCCAGATGATATTCATTACCAGTACTACACGTTTACCGCTTCGCACGTGAAACTGAGCATGAATAATATAACAAGCTGCTTGATTTATTAGACAGCTTTTCTCCAGCGGACGTATATATCAACCGAACAACACACTACGTCGTGAGATATAGGACACAGTTAGCACAGAAAAATATGTATAAAAGTCTATAAAGTTTTGAAAGCCGAGAAGATGAAGTTCAGCATTAGGGATATTGCTCTGACGGACAATTCACTCGAGTAGCCGAGTTGTAGAAGGACTCATGAACTTGGCCAATCACTAGGGCTGAAAGCGTCACGTGATAATTGGCAGTCACGTCAAAAAACCTGTTAGCTCTCGATTGTCAGTCTGGTTTCTTATAGTGGATAGACAGATATCGGTGCAATAAATTGGATTTTGCAGTTAGTTTAAGTGTTCAACTGATGCATTTTGAGCCACACATTTATGAGCAGGGAACTGGGAACGACTGCCCGTGTCACAATGCGTACATGTTGAGCAAGATACCGTCAGTAACTTGTCAAGAGTGAGCTGGCAAGAAAACCGCCTTGCTTGAAGAAAAATATTGTGTTTGCCTTATTTTTTCTTAGTAAAGTCAGGTTTATTACGAAAATATCTTTCCAATATATAAATGAAAGGATCTGTTATCAATGAGAAGGTCCTGCTATGTTCGGTAAATGCCCTGAAGTCAGTACCGCGAGCTAAACCTAATCCTTACACCCATGCAGGACGAGGACGAGCAGGATCACTAAATATGTATGCGGCATATGTATCCTGAAAAACAACATACGGGAACAACTGTTTTAACATTTTCTTTTATATTTCATTTCTCAGGTACAATATGTTTTGTTCGCTGACACTACAAGTTTGCAAATTTAAAATATTCAAAGTTATATCCAAACTGTTGGATAAACTCCAAACTGTACTTCACGCTTACTCCATTCCGTCACATGTACTCCACGTTTACTCCATTCCGTCACATGTACTCCACGCTTACCCCATTTCGTCACATGTATTTCACGTTTACTCCATTCCGTCACATGTACTCCACGTTTACTCCATTCCGTCACATGTACTCCACACTTACTCGATTTCGTGACATGTATTTCACGTTTACTCCATTCCGTCACATGTACTTCACGTTTAAGTTTTCCGTTCACTAGTATTTACGCTTTATCGTCGCATGTAGTTTACATTTAAGCTTTGCTGTCACATGTATTCACAATTATTCTCTTTCGTCACATATATTTCACGTTTAAGCTTTCTCGTCATATGAATTTACCCTGTTGATCTAAGTTTTTAAAAGCAGCTCACGTGAGTCGTAAAGCATCTACACCAGTTAACTGCTTCATGTGCATTTTTCTGTCACACTTCCATATCCCGTGGTGAAAGGAAACCAGTGGAAGTATGGCTCTGTGGTGCTTTCTTCCGTTCATTAAACACCTTCATAGAAGTTTTGACATGGAAATTTCTCTGGTCTGTATATATTGGTGCACAACATGGTGACCTCAATGCAATAAATAAATTCTGACCAGGATAGTGGACAAGGAGAGGGTGGTATACTCTGACAAGACTGAGTAGCAGTGCGATAAATTGGGTTTCTGAACACAAGCTTCTTGTTATGACGTCACGACAACAGAATGACTTCACATTGTGAATGAAATCCCACCACGACCCTGGCCGCCGTTGTATAAGTGAAATGTATAAAGTACCAGTCAAATAAATAAAAAAATATATATACATTGAGCAGGATGTAGTGGTTTTACAGTAGGTTAAAGCAACTTGTATAATTGGTTAAATTAGAATTTGTGTGGATGAACAACTGCTCTCAGAATTTCATTATTTTGAAGTGTAAAATGCACAAATATTGCACTTGTGAGAACATAACTTTATAAGATATAAGACTTCGACTTCCAGGGTTGAGCTGTCAGAGCCTGTAACTGACAACATTTCGTTATTGCTTTTTTTGTAGAAAAGGCTTTCCTCTGCTAGTTTATACATTCTTTTAAATATCAAATCAATTTTAATTTGCTGCGATACTACTTTTAGTATGGGCAGCAGTCAATTTTCCGTAAGAAGCTTTAGTTGGACTTCTCCCGCCTCCTGCCAGTGTTGGGACGAAAGGACGTGTTTACTTAGTCCAGCCTACTGTCAGACGAGCACCTGTTCCATCCCCGCACAAGGATACGCACCAGATGGTTTTGTCTAAAGTGATTTTCATCCAGGCTGGAAGCCAGCCGTGGAAACGGTCCGTTTGTAATTTTCCAGAAGAGTATGGTAGGCGAATAGTCAGGTCACAGAACCCGTGTATATTTGTCCGTAATTAATACAAAATGTACATCGTATGAGAACATCAAACTTTCTGCTTCATGCTTAATCTGTGCTGACAAATGGATTTTCCCAGCCCTTTATTCCGCTCTACGGGGATCTGGGTATAGTATTTGGTGAATTAAGCCATGTGAATTGTATTGCCACAGTGAATTTTAAAGGATACATGAAATGCTTCACTTTTATTTCTTAATGTGCAGATTATCATGTGTAATAACATATAACAGTACAACCAAAAGTTTCAACTTTCACTTTGAAGGGTAAAAATGGCTTTTAAAGTACAGTTTTCTTAATGCCCCAGCTGTCAGTCCGGAAATTAGGTAGCTTGCACCGGTGACGTCAACGATGATCCCTGTTTGAAAAGAAATCTGTGAGGGACAGATCGAACGGTGGTGTTCACCGAGTTCCTAACAAGATCAACGAAAAAAAATCCGACCATTGACGGAAAATATGCATAATATAGAGGAGTAATTAACATGTATAAAAATACAAAACTACGAAAGTTTTTAACAAGAAATCCGGGACATAATTTTCTTCATTTGGCATGGAAACATAATCTTTGTTTTATAGTGTCCTATATTATCCTAGTGTCATGTACATGTATCATTTAATGCCATGTATCCTAGTACCATGTATTATTTAATACCATGTATCCTAGTACCATATCTCCTTTAATATCATGTATCCTAATATCATGCATCCTTTAATATCATGTATCCTAATATCATGTATCCTTTAAGGTGGCCCAAAAGATTAACCCCACTACCATTTATCACGGATTATAAACAAGTTAATATAAATGTCTCTCTACTATATAAAATGTTTAGACTGAGCAGGTTTCTTTTGCCAGCATCACAAACGACAACATCAAGCTGCGAAAATCTATCAGTCTGATTTGAGGAATTAAAGGGCAATAAGAAAATGGAGAAACTGAAGAGCTGTTTAAGCAATCAACTACTACTTTCACTTGTACTCATCCGACAGGTCTTTACGTCTACGTAATTAATGACAATATGCTGTCCTAGGACACTTCCGGGAGACCTTCGTGACTATCAGCGGTCGACGATGCTCGTGTGAACGTCCGCACAGTTTAACGTTTCTTGCTGATCACTTGTCTCCTCTAATATCGTGGACACATCTATATGTCACGTGTGTATGGGAATGGTCGTCAATAACGTGCGATTTTCTCCATCCACGTGTAAATGTAAAGTTCTGAGAATGGCGTTTAGCAACAATTCAATACATAAACCCTTCCGCCAAGCCATCTTCAAGATGAACATTACGACAACATAACTGTCGTAGTGACGTAATACAGTTAATAATAAGAACATCGGTTTATTCAAATTCACCAAATTAAAATTATAAAATTTTCTACCCAAAATGTTGGGGACCACATTTACTCCATTCCGTCGCACATACTTCACGTTTACTCTATTTCGTCTCATGTACGTGACGCTTTTCAGTCATATGTACTTCACGTTTACTCTATTCCGTCTCATGTACTTCATATTTACGCTTTTCCGTAACATGCACTTGACGTTTACTCCATTCCGTTACATGTACTTTATGTCTACTCCATTCCGAAACATGTACTTCATGTTTACTCTATTGCGTCGCATGTACTTCACGTTTACTCTATTCCGTCACATGTACTTCATATTTACGCTTTTCCGTAACATGCACTTGACGTTTACTCCATTCCGTTACATGTACTTTATGTCTACTCCATTCCGTCACATGTACTTCATGTTTACGCTTTTCCGTCACATGTACTTTATGTTTACGCTTTTCCGTCACATGTACTTTATGTTTACGCTTTTCCGTCACATGTAGGCTACTTTATGTTTACTCCATTCCGTCACATGTACTTTATGTTTACTCCATTCCGTTACATGTACTTCATGCTTACTCCATTCCGTCACATGTACTTCATGTTTACGCTTTTCCGTCACATGTACTTCATGTTTACGCTTTTCCGTCACATGTACTTTATGTTTACTCCATTCCGTCACATGTACTTCATGTTTACGCTTGTCCGTCATATGTACTTTATGTTTACTCCATTCCGTAACATGTACTTTATGTTTACTCCATTCCGTCACATGTACTTCATGTTTACGCTTGTCCGTCATATGTACTTCATGTTTACTCCATTCCGTCACATGTACTTTGTGTTTACTCCATTCCGTCACATGTACTTCATGTTTACTCCATTCCGTCATATGTACTTCATGTTTACTCCAACCCGTCACTGGTACTTCATGTTTACTCCATTCTGTCATTGGTACTTCATGTTTACTCCATTCCGTCACATGTACTTCAAGTTTACTCTATTCTTTACTTTTAGTTACAATTACTGGAACAACTAAGCCCAAAGCCTTGTTTTTCATTACGTCATAGGCTATTGATCTCTGATCGAGTATGCTACATGCGTAAATTGAATGTAAATGAAGTTAAATTATCGTTCTTATATACGTGGCGAAAAAAAATAAGAAGAACATATAAACTGACTTTTGAGTTTTAGCCTATGTTCCCAACTTTGCATTTCCATTTTATTAGGAATATTTATTGTGTAAAGCTAGACGTTTTTGCCATTAGGATCAGTAACTTTATGGCTAAAATTCTAGTTGTTCGAATATTGGATCACTCTGGGTTGCCCCAGATATATATCTGACCCTTGGCCAATGAGGTCTCGTTTACGAATGCATGTCTCGCTGTTTTTGGCTGAGGCTTTAGGCCAGAATATTTTGCCATGTTTTGTATCTGATTAAATTCGGTAATTGACTCTGGTTTCCTCTATCATCAGGAAAAATTCTTGAGCACGGAGTTAATTACTAATTACATACGTAACTAAAAGATAAAAAGGGTTTAATTTTTGTAGCATTCGATCATTTAGTAGACGATCAAAATACTACCGTCTGGTAATACGACATATATAGCCAAATAAGTTAACATATTCCAGACTCCATAATTCATGTAATATCAGGAGAAAAAAAGAACTTGCCCTCTTCTGAAATCGAGAAGTACGAAAAACGTTGAAAGCCGGAGTATGCGTTCAGTGTTGTACTTCGACCGCCGGTTTGTCTAAGTTTGAGCGTAACGCTGTGCATATGGAACTGAGGCCATGTGGAACGTTATGGAAATATAATTTTAGCGCACACTGAAAACCCCCGGACGTATTACCGCAGCTTGACGCTTTTCCATGCAAGTAAACTTTGGAATTACACCTAGTACGTTAATTTTGACAAAGTTCTGGACATGAAGGAACAGGCGCTTTTCTCGGTAAATATAAATGGCACTTCTGAAATAGCACACTCTGACAAAGTTCCTAACATAAGGACAAGTGTAGTCTTATGGAGGTTGGACTAAGACAGCCTCGGTCTCTCCCAGTTTTGTGAACAGGATATCCAAAACGACCCAGTCACGATGGGTAAATCGGTTGTGCTTTTTATTACCAAAACACGCAGCTCTACAGGTTTTGCTGACATAGGATAATTAGCAACACTCTATAATTGAAGACAGAAGCCGTTTTGTGGCGCAGATATAAATCCTGTAAGATGAAAGACGGGGTGTTTCATATATACAGATCAAGGCATGCAAAAAGGGTCGAGATTTATAATCGGTGCAGCGAAAAACACCCACATAAATTAGTTAGCACAACACGAAACATTAGTATTGGTCATTAAACATATCTGACTCCCGTTAAATGCCTGTCCGACTGGGTTAGGGGTAATAAATGCTCTAATCGGGTGTCGAGCCTTTCCACGAGGTCTGCGTGACACCAAAACACGTCTGCGTGACACCAAAACACAATTTGATCCCTGTGATAATTTCCTAACACGTCAGAAATTTTGTGAATATAATTTTGTGAAGCTGCACACATTGCGATCTGTGTTTTGCAACGCACAATTGTGAAGCCAGAACGACCGCTGAAAGGTTTTTCATCGAGCGCAATTACCTAAAAAGTTTGCCGACATGAAAGTTGGTTGATAAACGTACCTTATCAACAGGACCGTTTATATTCACGCTGTATACATTTGCCAAAGTTCAGAAATAGGACCCAAGAGAAACGCTGACCGCCCAAGAAAGGGTTCCACTTTAACTGGCCATGCAATATATTAACTACGTTTTCATCTGGATGGGTTTTGAAGTCGAAATCGTGGAGGTATTTATCTCGTTTTATTCGAATAGATTTAATTTATCTGAAAGCAATTTTCAACTGACACTGATACTTTGTGACCTTTCTGATAAATTAACTCCCCAAAACGAGATAAGAGTCTTATCATTCTGAATTGACGCGTACATTGCCGATATGCCCATGTGAATCTGGAATGTCTTCGGTATCATTACGAACTGCAAATAAATATTTTCTCTAACTGTATGGTCCAAATGTCCGCTCAGTGCTCCGTCGGGTGTCGATCCTGATTGGATTTTTTACAAAAACAAACGCGTCGTTATAAATCACGGTTTATTGCCCCGTCTCCAATAACAATGTAAAGTGATAACTTAAAACTTGTAATGATACAATGTCGATAAAGCAAGAACTGGTCCCAGCGACCGCGTCTTCTCTCTTAACAGCACCGAGCACAATATACACTGAGTGGCTACCGCTATTTTCCATTGCATATCGGGCTTATGCACTGAGACCGTGGTTACAATTTGATATATCTTTAATCAATAGCGTAATAAAACCCTAAATGAATATTTTGATAATCGCCCATAGAGAGGGAAAATCGACCAACGGTGCAATTGAATTATCCATGAAAATCGTCTGGCTACTTCGGGCTTGAATGTCAAAATAATTAAATCAGTGGGTCGAATTTCCCCAGACAAAAACCAATTGCAAGGTGAATAAGCACTGTGAGTTTTCTCAATGGTCTGTGTCTATTACACCTCGTGTCTTGATACATTTATGTTATCACAGCCTGTGTTTTCATAGTGTCATATACAATAGCTCATGCTTTATTAATAGCAACAGTCACTTAACTTTTACTTCGTTTATAGTTCGGCAACAGATAAATGTTTATCTTTAACTTTAAGGTCTTAATTAAAATTAATACACCAGTGTATACATGTTATCTAAATCCCATTAAACGCAATTTTATCCATAATCAGTTTGAAATCATCATATTGGTAAAATTTTGGTGACATTTTAAATGAAGATTAATGTTTACCTTATATATATATATATATATATATATATATATATATATATATATATATATATATATATATATATATATATATATATATATATATATATATATATATATATCACTTATCATATAGCACGGCTTCACCTTGCCTATGTATTGTATTCCGGGCTCACGATTTATGAAACGTTATTTATTTATCTCTATATTTTATGAGACTTAAGAAAAACATCTGCTAAATAGTACGAGTAAAAAAAATATACAGTATCGATGTATTAAAATGTACTTGCTGATACAAATGCAATGCTTTTCTCTGATAATTGGAATGCCTCGTTTGTGGAATTAAGCTAACAGTGCTATGTCTGAAATCCCAACGATCGCACACTTTGAAACAAACTGTGCCATATAACGTGATGATGAGGTTGCGTGTTATAACAAGGGGATAGTCATATCATGAAGTGGACTGAATTGACACAGTCGCTGAAACCGGCGACGATCGCAGTTAAACGTCGTGATTCCGATTACGAAAATTCTTACGGTTGCTTTCAGACCTTCTCTCAACTCTGCTCTATGTATTTCTTGTATCTAAACCATAAGGGTATATGTGTCGGGAATTTGTTGTAACTAACCCATGGACTCCACGAACGGAGAATTTATCAGATCCAAAAATCAGACCCTTTTGCGATTGCTAAACAACTGCAGTTAGCTTTGTGAGGAAAACCTGTACCACAAACCATTATTACACCCTCTAGCTGTATCCCTAACAGTCAGTAGCAGACAAACCCGGTGGAAGCCTGCACCATTAAAATTGTTCTTCCGATAAAGGCTGGGTAAGGTATCTACAACAAGCAAAAGATAAGCTCCTCTACATCCGGTCATTGAGAGAGTACACTCAGCTGAAGTAGTTCTCGAGATACATTATCATCAGTGCCGGAGAAACACCCGAAAACTAAGTAAAACCTCCGCCTATTGCCCGCGGTGCCAAGGCTTCTGTTTGAAGTGGCGACGTTTAGCAGGGTGTAGCAGTCACTTTACAGCTTTCTGTGATGTCTGCTCTCTACGTATCCCGCGGGGGTACCGAGAGCAAAGAGATATATCACTCTCACCCTACCGTTTATACACAGTCATAAACCTAAAGAAACACTTTCTTTTTTGGCCACTTTTTCTAAGTGTTTCCGGAGAATGCATCAAACCATCAGTTGCGCAAAAATCTCACCGCCTTTGTCAGTTATCAAAGTCTTTCTCCACTGTAAAGTGTTTCCATGTCATGACAAACATTGTCTATTGCCTTTGAGAATCGACTAGAATGGAGTGTTACAGAGCACAGGCCTGAGGCTGGAATTGTAACGAGCAAATGTGCAACCATGATTACTATAAACTGTTCCCGTGGTACAGAATAACGTTTTAAAACTGAAAACTTAAGTTCATGTCGCGCTCCAGTGAATCTTCATCTTTTAGACGACCGTGATATAGCATTTACACGACACATGCACTTACATACATTTATGCTGAGCATGTACATATACCTTCCCCCAGATCTCAGGGTTCCATGTGACCATTTGCCATCTGTCATACTGTAGCCGCTGCTTTGATTTTACTCACTATGCATTAAACTTTTTCTTGGTATTGCTTTACTGTGTCATAGCTATACTCTAAATATTTACTGATCAGCATATAATACTGATAGTATATATACAGACATTTCACACACCACATAAAAACTAAAAATGCCGAAAATCACATCTTTAACAAAACAGCACTTCACATCTCTACTCTAATCAAGAAATTTATTTTACAGTTGGCTAAGCCTGTTAATACAATTAATAAGCATAGGCAGTAATGCACGGGTAAGTAAGTTGTAATCGGAAGAAATTGCTTTCACCGATAGTAGGTAGAAAAGGATTCTACTGGATCATTAAAGGTTTGATTGTTTAAAGAGCACAACTCTCAGTCCATCCTCATTTCTCGTCATGAAAATCTACTTGTCCACTGATGTCGTTATTGTTAAACACCATCCTCCGGGATTAAGTTTTCACCAATACGATTATGGGTGGAAGGAATGGGAGGGTCAACGACTTTTGCCAAGTCAACTGAAGACGAGCAGTGTTCAATGAAAGTTGAAGTGCACACACAGTCACGCCAGCGTTTTCGTCACTAAAGCTCCACGAATGGTTAGTGCAGGGAGACTGTAAAAATTCCGTATGTATGGCTGGTTTTGACCCCTCACTCCGCGTGTTCTGGCGATTTAATGCAAGCTGGTTTTGACCCCTCACTCCGCGTGTTCTGGCGATTTAATGCAAGCTGGTTTTTAATATGAATTTTGTGTGTCCTAGAGATCAAAAGGTGAACATTTCACATGCCATGGAAATTTCACTGTGTCCCCCTAGCTTTATGGTCAGTGACGTTGTAGTTTTCTTGGCTCCACTGTACAAAGTGATGTCATTAAAATTGTTTAGCCCATTCAGTATAAACTCATGTCGGTTATAGTCATAAGTCGTCATTATTATGACCAAAGTGCATTGCTCTCCACTCCAAAAATCAGTCCGTTCATTTTGATAGTAAGTCTTTTACCTGAGTGGTGCTAGAATGCATTCTGTTATTGACATGTTAGACTGTGTCATATTTGACATGTTGTTCTGATAATCTGATATCTTGAATATAGAAACATAGAAAATAGAATATGTGTGATGTATTTGACAGTAAAATCTGCTACAATAGCAGAACACATTCTAGTATCACTTAGACAACAGACTTTCTGTTAAATTTAACAGATTATTTGTTCTGAGAGAAGAACTCTAACGACCCTCTACTATATGCCACCTATAGCCTTGATGAGAATGCAAGAATGGCATTCAAATAAGGAATGATTCAATCAAAAAAAGATTTAAAAATCGTTTACACTTCGAAGATGCCATTTTGACCAAGATTCCTGTGTGTTCATTACTCTGCTAATTATGTTAGGATTACAGATAAATTTTTTGAGTCTAGATCGTAAAGACATTGGTTTCACTTCGTTCATAACTTTTTCTGCGGGGTTCCAGTGTGTATGTTACTATGTCTGTAAGGTCTCTTAATTCCCTGATGTATCCATATCCGCAACTTTTGAAAAGAAGCTAATATCCGACGGATACTGCAGCTACTTTTTTCTCCATTAGCTGCCTGTATGAAGCAGCATGTAGCCATTTCAACGTTTATAAGAACGCGACTGTTCTGTTCATTCAAACATCTGTGTATATTTTTAGTTCTTTAACTTGCAGATGTTTATAATTCACTGGGACAAAACTCGATAACTCATGGAGATATTGTTTATTTTCTTACCAATTAGGCGCCAGAATATTGTGGATATTCACCAAGCCAGTTTAACCGATGGATTTGGTTGACATATCCACAAATGATAATCCTTGCCCTCTAAATTGCGAGTAGTGAGCTAATCGGAGTGGATTGCTACTCCACCCCTTTATGCCTAAAGTTTGCACGGCCATTAAGACTCGCAATTCTGAGGTATTCTGATCCAGTGATATGTTCGGCTTAGCGGTTAACAAGGGATGGCAAAGTTTGGGTTCGAATAACCAAGTGGATTTATGGGTCTGGCTTCTGATAGGGACATCATCTTGTGTGGGCAGCGTACCGGCGCGCCGAGAGGTTCTGCTTCCCTGCCCTCTGCAAATTCGGCACAGCCACCCTTCACAGGAGGCCACCATTCGCTCACAGGAAACGATAGTAGCTATAAAACAGAGATATCAAAGCGTTCAGGGTAACTAGAGGTTGGGTAAGATGAGATGGGAGTTAGAGATTGCGAAGCTGATTCTTGTTACCAAGGCTTGATGTATGAATTCGGGCATCGTTTCGCCACCATCCTGACTCCCAATGAGTTCCTCCCCCAGGGGATGAGGATGTTATTCCCAGGGGTCAGGGGTTGGCAAGACGGGTGGTGAAGAACTAATGTTAGAAGCGAGCATCAGTAGTTACCTTAACCCCTAAATACGCCTCTTGGATAACCCCATCATAAGTATGCTGATGCCAGAACTTCACATCAACACAAGTCCGGCGAGCCAAATGTTTTCACCGTGCGTTGTTTTTGGCACAGTACGAGACGTGAAGTGCTAATACTTTAATAAGCCAATAACGCCCAGCCACACATAAGAAGTATTAACATTACTGCGGTCTCTAGACGTTGTAATTCGTTAATCTAATTTAGGTTATATATGTTGGTTTGTTTGAGGCGATTTAGAGTGTGGTATTAGGAATAACACACAAAAGCATTATCTGCAGAAAGTTCTTACTCGCGACTGTGATTTTATTCCAAAGCAATTATTTCAACTACTGCTATATTTAAAATATAGGAAATAGCCTTGTAAGTAATTGCTGTCTCACTTAACTGTTCTTAGAACGTTCTATTTTATTAATAACATAATACTTGTACTAGCTTTCAATCCCTATATATAGGACCCGCCAGACGCGGGTTTAAATCTCTATAGCGTCAGATCAAATTAACGTAAATCATTGAAAGGAGTTCCAAATTCGATCTAAAGCAACAGCTCCCACAGCAATGATGCAATGGGCAAATTTGTTGTTCATGAAAACATTTCCAGGTCAAATATAAATATAGATATCTCAGTCGCGCTTTCATTGCAACTGTTCATAAATGCACCTTGTTGCTGTAACAATAAATGGGTGCTTATACAGCCTCTGTATGCCCCTGTTGTGCGGAATTACGTACAATTACGGAACTAGGGGCTCTGAATATATTTATCACCGGGAAGCTGATACACCGTGTAAACGCGTGGTGTATACAACATATGCAGGTCCAAATAAGGATAATTTACTTTTTTCAAAATTGATTCTCAGCCTTTGAGGGTGGGCAGCGCTTCCGTGTCCGAGGTGATTAGCGTGCCAGCGCGGCGCAGTGACTCAAGAGCTTCTCACCAGGACGGTCGCTATGAGATCGAGCCCAGGTCATTCTGGCTTCCTCCCCGGTCGCACATGGGAAGGTATTCCAGTAAACTGTAGATGGTCGTGCCAGTTTCCTAGCAAACCATAATGCTGGACACGGTCGTATAAGTGAAATGTTCTTGAGTACGACAAAAAAACCAATAAGATAAATAAATAAAAAATTTTGTCTCGATGGGATATGTATTCAGGATAACTCAGATAAGAGAAAATCCCATTTTCAGTAAGGGTGTTCGGTAGATTCCATTTCTCGGTTGTTGTCTTTTGTAAGCTTGCATGAATTTTTCTAAACGCCCTGTGACAAAGATGACAGTTTGCGAGTAAGCTGCTAAAGGCCTATGTTTTACATCGGTTTTATTTATGCCCTATCAACCTGGTCGCCATTGTAAACATTACAAAACAGTGAGTATGGATCTTAACAACAGTCAAATAATAATACTTACATGCCAATTGGATGCTCATGAATATTTGATATAAGATGGCTATCAGATTACTGTTAAGAGAAATCGGACGAAGGCCGGGTGAATTACAAACAACGTAATATACAAATGTTCGATATCTGTAATAATATACTTTATTTGCAGACTTAATCTGCAAATAAGATAGACCACGATCTGAGGCTCGGTGTTTAGTGCCAAACCAATTTTAAATGCTACAGAGATTTATCGTCTTTACATATGACTGAAATATTGTTTTAATGTACATCATTAGCAAACTAACAAATAATCAGACTAAAACTTTACCATGCTCTTTGTTTACGTATGGGTCATGTTTTCATACTTTAGTGCAGGCATAATCGTTACCATATCGTTCCCTGGTAGAGACCGAGTGGTTAGGGCGAATAGCTTTCAGCCTCTATAGGAAGGACGAGGTGTGGGTTCTGTCCCTGCGCTGGACAGGGAATTTCTAGATATTCCCGCTGTCACTGTTCTTGGTGCAATGGTGTCAATAAGCTTACGACTATAGGCCGGTGTACCGATACTGAAGTCCGTTAAAGATCACTTGTCTTTAGCAAAATTATGTGCATGACTTGTTATCGTATAATATAAAAGACAATACAATTACTTGAAGTCATTCTGTCCAGGCTGGTACTATTATATAAATACATAATTTACCAGACTATTTCGTTTATACAAGCATTGTATTTTAGTTTGTAATTATGATCATTACAAGGGATTTGTAATATGTTGAAAGGCCGTTTAACATAAAGAGAAACAGAGGTTGAAATGTGATTTTACTTCTTTGTGACATGTCGTCACGACATGGCTGAAATATTGCCGTGGTGGTGATAAATCCTCATCATTTACTCATTCACTTGACAATAATCTTGTCACCAAATTTATTACGAATATATAATATCGAAAAGGAAAATAAGAGAATATTCAACACCAGAAAATCATAAGATTACAAAAAAAAGAGCAAGTGATTACGTGAAACTTAATTAATTAACGATTAAAATGGTGAGAACCTATTAAATTTATTTCAAATGTCATTTTCTCAAATGACCCCCAAAAAATACGTTTTTCTAGAAACTTTTCATGTTACAATTACACATAGTCTTACTTCACAAATGTTTGTTTAAAAGCTGGCGTCTTTGGGTTTTGGAAAGATTCAATATTGTGTTTTTCCTCGGTTTCCCTGTTATCTTTGGAATTTCTGGTTACCCGGAGTGAGATAGTTATTTACAAATGCGATATATCCGAAGCGACCATGTGGAAAGTTTCAGAGGTGGAAATGAAGCATTTTAATTTGACAGACGGGTTGGAACCTCAGTCGATGCTTGCTGTTTTCAAGCAGGAAACAGCGTCGTTCACAACGCCGGATCCTTCTGGTTTACTGTATCCGATATCAGACCCGCTATGATATCTCAATTTCTACGGCCGCTAAAGCCCCTGTTTGGGAAAGTGACAAAGCCAATACCCTCAAAGTTGGCATGTAAAGTCTTGTAAAAATAAATCAACGGAAGAAAAACTCGTGAGTTAGACACCTAACCATTGGGCAGACACCAGGTCCCGTCCAATTATCAGTGGATTGGATCTTCTCACAGACGTTCCTTCGGATACAAAATATTAGTACTTCGGAATAGACACCACTGAAAAGATTTGCCGATAGTCAAAAGCAATAGTTGGTGAAAAGATATTTATTTGAAGAAACTACTCGGCTACAAGTTCTGGAATGGTTTTACAGGGAGATACCTATACACGCTGTGGCATCCAGCGCGGTGTTAAGAGCGGGGAGAGTGTAAAGTACATGGGCTTCCTTCATGTGGACAAATAAGCAAAACACGTTGAGATAAACATTCCTTTCTACTAGGAGCACATCCCTGATTTCAAACCGAGAACGACGAAATTGTCGAACTGCCATGTTGAATTTTTTAACCCTTTTGGTTTCCGAGTTATTACACATCTCTATTTGATTTGCATATTTTTAATATATCTATATAAACTGATTTTTGTATATATATCATCCTCGCATCACATACATTTACTTATTCACAGCATTTAGAACAGTTAAAGTGGACGCCATCAGATGTCTTACCTTTTAAACCTTCGACAGTGTATAATATGCGCGTATGGCACACGAACACCAAGTTATCTCCCTTGCATTAGAACCAACGCTATAAATGTGTTCAAAATTCAGTGGCCGTATGCTCCCGCGACAGTTGCACTCAGTATGACAAGTGAAGTTATACACTGACGTATTAGCCCTCACAGTTTGTGTTGTTTGTATCTTTAGAGGTGATACAGCAATACATTTTTCACTTTCATAGGTGATGAGCAAAAGCACTGTACACCGAATCACACGTTAGACATCCAAGGAAGGGCTGTACTTTAAATGTTATATCGCACAATAAGATTCTATTCCTAAGATGTGCTGATGGTTTTAAAGTGACATGGTCGCCCAAAATTTGGATTTTTAAACAAATTCTGAGTGAGACGTTTTAACGATGTTTCAAAGTTCGTTCATAAACTAAAACACTCACGTTGAAATAATAAATATATACTGTACATTAAGTGTGTAGCTTGTACGAGCCCGGAGAAGTCTTGCCCTTAATCGAAATCAACACGAAGAGGGCGGGCCATTTTGCCTCATTAACATTCAACCGGGAGGGCCTGAAACATAAGCACAGCGTTCGTAAAATTGCCTGGGATACCGACATTCGAAGAGTCAACGAACTCGGAAAATTTCGAATATTGATACACATAGATACATGCACAGTACATCAGCTGAAACAGCAATGAGAAAAAGTTTAACACCCCCTGCCCACAACAGCAACAACATTTCCGCCCACCTATCAAGCAGTAGTTGTGCGACATCTTCCTGCTTCGTGAGACTCTTTTTCTTTCTTCGATGTTCTCCATCGTTCAAACTGACCACCACACAACTCTAGACTTTGGCCGATCCTATCACGTGCAAGCTGTAAGTACATCTTTTACAGCTGTAATCAGTTATGTTTGTTTGCATATGAAGTTAACAGAGCGCTGTGCAAATACTCCACTTCCACTGCATCTACAGCGCCTCATTTAAATATTCTGGCAGAATTTTCAGTGTTCATTTCATTTTCAAACATTCACTAAACGTACAATGCTGGGGGGGGGGGGGATTAACGAAGAGCTTGTGACTTTTACTTCTTGAGAAAAATACCCTGTGCTCATGTCATTCTGTATTAACGTGAAAATACGTAATCTTTGAGCGGCCATGTCACTTTAATCCACAGAATGCATTCACTGAAATTCGAAAATCCATTTTTCCTCTGTTACTCCTTTCGTAAATGCTCGCCTCTGTCCAGGTTAGGATTTCATCAATGGTTAAAATATTTTAGAAAGCGTATTGAATGTGGAGGTATTTGCATCTTTCTAAATAGTATGACCATGATATGTTCCGGTACTGTATCTATATCACGCCTGGTAGATCAGCGATGTGTCCCGTCTTTGTAGAAAGTTGGTCCGGCTTCACTTCTTCATGATCGCAATCATCTGTACCTTATGCCGCCTAAAATTAAGATCAATTATTCATGTCTCGATACGAATCTATGCGTTGAAACAGACATTAGTATTTCAGCCGTCAGCCAATAAGAACGTTCCAGGTCAATAATACCGATCTACTTTTTATTTTTACTTTCTCCTTGAGGGCGTGTGTGTGTTAAACGCTGTTTATTTTATTTTTAAGTGCTCAAGTGGTTATTTATCTGATATATGTATTTTCATGAAAATCACTGCTTGAATATTCCAGTCATGTTTTAAGGATGCATGGAGTCATCAGGAACTATGCATGTAAACAATAAAGGAATACAACTTCGTTTGAACAAGTTATGGCCGAAAAAAAAACCAAGCGCCCTAGCTCATTTATGTTCATCAGCTATAGAAACGCGTCAGAAAATTCATTTTACAATCTTCCATCAATCAGGAACTGTACCTGTTTAAACATACGCACTTTTCAAACTGGGCTGGCTAGCTGTCATTAGATCTGACAGGCGTTTAACACTGGCCCCTGGTGAGAGTCTCCTACTCTATGAACAGACGCATCAGTGTGCGGAACAAATTAAGCTAACACCATACTGTGAACACTTCGAGTCATCGTAGAACACAATGTGTTGTGGAATTTTGCGCTGCATTTAATATCGAGATAAATTTTGATAAATTCTGTTTGGTAACTGATAGCCATTTCCTGTCGTATTTTTCGAATTAATTCTGTAATGTTATCAGCGGCAAACATCAGCGCATTTCTCTACTTGTAACTCGTTAACACGGTACTACTCTTCTCCACTGAACACCCGTCACATAAATACAAGCTCAAAGCGGTAACCCTACGCTAATAGTTGAACATACGCACGCATTCCCAATTCACTCTGTATGTTTGCTGGCCGCCTAACACGGATTTTATATCTGTCAATCACAAGAGGTGTTTCCAAACATATGGGCAAAGGAAATATGATGGATGCCTTCAAAGGGGAAAAAATGAAGGATGAAATAACAAAACGGAAAAGGCAGATGTTGGAACAAAAAACCAAAAGACGATGGGACTAATCAAATTCAGACTGGGAATATGGAAATGATCAAGATGAGAGTGGCGTTGACTAAACTGGTGATCTGGCCATCGTTAAATCTCCCCATCAGTTTACTGGGAGTAGCCAAGTCCACGGAGACTTCGCTAAAAAGGCTCTAGTTACTCTTCCCCTGGGCACAGGCGGTCAATTACAGCACTTATTGCTGACTGTGTCTTCTGTTTCTCCCCCGGGAAAGTAATCGCGATGCTTTGATGTCGCCTTGCATAAAGGATAAGTATCATTTCTAATATATCGTGGTTCTAAATAGTCAATAGCAAACATCTTGACATCTGCCCGCTCCTCCAAAAAGTCACTGCAAAAAATATAACTGTTACATGGAGCAAGTGCACCTACACTATATGTCCAAACCTGAACTGACAACAGGTTTTTGTGAGAAAGTTGATAGGCCCTACAAAATCTTCAAATCACCTTTCTGTGCTTGTCTGTTAATGGTGTCTAAAATAAGTTTTATGTCTTCCTTAATGGTTCAACCTTATCTTCATGCGACATAAAAGATTAAATTTTCTTTCTTTGTGTTAAAATGTTAACATTCACATTAGAAATAAGTATATTCTCCAGCTTTTAAAGCGTCAAAACTTTCATAATTTTGGATTGTTTGAAGTCTTCTCTGAACACGTACGATACCTTTGTTTTAGTCTGTCTGACGGACTAGGTTTACATAAGAATAAAACAAAAAGATAAGTTCTCTTATTTTAAGGTAAGCAACTTTTGTGACTCTTTTCCCACGATCCAGTGGGAAAATTCTCATGGCTGTAACTGCTTTGCTTTTCTTGACAAATTTTGTTCGAGAAGATTGTTCAATAATAAAACACAGCATGTGTTCTCTGCAATATTTATAACTGTTAATTTAAGTATAACATAACAGATAGCCCTGGCAGTTTCTAATTCCCTGTACAGCATGGGGTATATCAGATTTATATGTCACAGTTAACTATCTTATTCTCATGTATTCAGATGAAAACCGGTTAAAAATACAATGGCATTTATTTCTGAGATTTATGAGCTCAAATATGATGGGAATAAGCAGTTTCTGGATAATGTGAAGGTGGAAGTAACGCTCCATTGTAACAAACGACAATCGGAAGGCAATATGGCGTCGCTGACTAGCCGCGGACACCATCTGTAGACTGACACATGGTAATTTATTAGCGTACAGGTAAAGGTTTCCTATAGCTAATATCCAACCGCTATACCTGTCACTCCCACTACCTGTTAACCAACTAGAGTGGTGATTGACGGTTTATACCCATCCCCTTTCTAATCAGATTTATTAATACCTAGCCGTGTCATTTAGCTATAGACGTAGTCGATCATTTAAATTCATGTGGGTTTAAATCGCATATGTACAGGTGGGTGCTCACATGTCCCCATACATTTAAACTGAAAATCTCCATAATCCGGTGCGACTCGAAGTAAACTACCACTGGCTTATATATAAATCAGAAGGAAGTAGCCTATATATGCCAGTAATGCTACAATTTGTTTCCAGGGACGGGGGTTGGTGGAGATACTAGGCTGGGATGTTCAACGTTTGAGGAATGAAGGCTTTTTGCAACACATTTTTGGGGTTTCTGTATCGTAGTTACACAAAACACATGTACAGGCACCGTGTGAGACGTATAGGTCCTACATACTATACAACTGCTAGTTGTGGTTCTCCAGTCAGTTGGCTAAATTCTCTCATTTAGGTAGCAGATAAATGTCACTGAAGCGTATATCAAAACTCTGACACAATACTTCTAAAATATTGTAGTTTCTACACAAATGTAGTGGAGCGAAAATATCCACAGTCATACAAAGTACAATACATGCACGCAAATTCACTAAATGGAACGGAACGCTGATTACGATATTAGATGAGAAATGATGATTTACTAAAACCATGTATTAAATAGCTATATTTATATCAGTATAATATATGTCTTCAGTTAGGGGCCTCCGTGGCCGAGGGGTTTAGCACGCCAGCCTGGTGCAATAATCCGATCCCTGTGAGTTCAAGTCCAGCGCATGCTGGCTTCCTCGCCGGCCATACGTTGGAAGATTTGCCAACAACCACGTGGGTTTCCCCCGGGCTATGTCCGGGTTCCTCCCACCGCCGCCGTCGTATAAGGAAATATTCTTGAGTACGGCGTAAAACACCAATCAAATGAATAAATATATATATATATATATATATATATATATTTACTTAGAACAACCTAATATCATGCTTATCTGGTTAAATTGTTTTTCTTTATAAATGCTAGACTCAACTCGGGACTCCCGCCGCGAATGCGCGAGATTTTCATATCTCCACTTTTTGGTCAATTCCGGTCAACATCAATTCCAGTCCTGCTGGAATTGAGTGAGTGCTTGGGATTTGACGTCGCACTTAACAATTTTTTGGTCATATGACGACGAAGCAGTCATTGCAGTGTGTGCAGTTTGCCTTCCTGTCGCAGGACGAATTTCCACCGCTCTTTTATCTAGTGCTGCTTCACTGAGACTACTTGCCGAAGGCAAGTAAGCTGCCCCGCCCGAGCCATTGTACTGATACAGGTCAACCAGTCGAACCTAGCGTAGAATACTAAAGAGAGCGAGGTGAATCAAAGAAAACAATTCTGAGTCAGGATTGAAGCATCCCAAAAATTTGACGTTTAACTACAAGTGTCACCAAAACAAAGTCCAGACGTAAGTCCCGACAGTTTTTCGCGGCTGTATTTCAGGATTCAGTTTACTGTACCACAGGGACAAAGTATCATCTGTGTGCAATAATAGTAAGTCTCCTAGTGTTTCGTTAGGTCTGTTTGATGCAGGTATCAGTTTACCAGGACGTCGTCAGCAGGGATGTATCTACCTGTTATCAAACAGCTGCTAAACGTGCTGCTATATGCCAGATTTACCATTGTCACTGAATTCTATTAAGGCTAAGCTGAAAGGGACGTTAGGTTTTTTTTATCTTGTCTGAAACCGTCAAGTAAACTGTAAGAAAATAGGCAAAGCTTTCGGGAGGAATGAAACTATAACACTGAAGGGCGACAGAGGCGTATTTGTAGGTGTCGCGACGATCATTAGTGTACACAGGGGCCTTTCACGAGTCATAATCGGGGTCAAACTCCCCAAATATTGCCACGACCGCTGCGCGTCTACACTAGCTCTATATCCAGTAGGCTCTGCATTTCATTTTCTCCATATATTAGACGAGGAATTTCTTTATAAGAGACAAACTGTTGAACAAGGTGTAAGATCCACACGGAGGTTGATTTGGTTCGACTTCGGGGTGACAGACGGGAGATTTCCAGTTCGTGGTTGCTCAAGATGTTTGGTAAAGCGTAACATATTAACGGCTTGGCGCCAAATCCGACAAAAGAAGCAGACGACCGGCTCTGTCGCGGGACTGTGAGAAGGGGATAGGGAAACACTTCTCTCACACATTCGACCGCTGCCGTCTTCCAGTGGCCGAGGAAATTAATTTCCACAAAGCACCCTTTTTGTCGATGTCACGTTTAGGGTGTACATAAAGTTGATATTTAAACTTGCTAAGTGTCAGCCTCGCCGTTGAGAAGACTGAGGGACAAATGCGTTCTATGCCCACTGTTTATTTTAGTACTAGGACTTGGGTTCGCTGCACGGTCTATCTCTCTCCACAGTGACAACTATAATAATTCTGACCAAATGACACAGAAGAGCAACTTGTCGCTAAGATAAAACATTGGGATGCCAAGTTCCTGTGCTTGTTTAAACCTGAGAGATAGAAGTAGCTGAAGACATGTCGTATTATTATCACTGCATAAATTACTATGATGATGGATATCGTACAACACAGCAGATATAGGTGTAAGAATTCGAATACTTAATTGATGATAATATGGCTAAATATGCAAATTATTGACATATATCTCTTTTACATGTACACTTTAAACTTCTCGATTAATCACTGTATTAATGAGTAGACGACAATCACAAATATTAATTTCAATATTATTTTGCAGCCGGGCCAGCGCTTATATACAACATTGTAACATGTGCAATAAGTCGATAATGTGTCGGAAGTGAGGGGGACTAGGTATCAAGAATGGGGCCTCCGTGGCCGAGCATGCCAGCGCGTCGCAATGACCCAGAAGCCTCTCACCTATGTGGTCGCTATGAATTTAAGTCCAGCTCATAGTGTCTTCCTTTCCAGCCGTACGTGAGAAGGCCTGCAGCAACCTGCGGATGGTCGTCAGTTTCCCCCGGGCTCTGCACGGTTTCCTCTCACCATAATGCTTGCCGCCGTTGTATAAGTGAAATATTCTTGAGTACGACGTAAAACAGGAATTAAATAAAAAAAAATAAAATTAAAAACTATCAAGGAAAGTGTTCAACCTTCCAAAAGATCCAATAATTAATATATTTATGTATTTATTTAGTTCATTGCTGTTTACCGCCTTACTCAAGAATTTTCACTTGTATGTTAGGCGTATGTATGCTGGAAACCGGAATGCCTGGACTGCTGGAAGCCATGGTGCACACAGTGCTGGAAAACAGAGTGCTCGGAGAGAAACACTGCTCCTCCCTCCCGATGCATCCCCCGCCTTCCATAGAACATGAAATGCATATGTTTCTGATCGTTTACTTTGTTGATAATCAGCGCCTTTCAAAAATCTTAGCAGAGGTACTTCTCCTTCTTGGCATTAGATATCAAAGGTAGTAATATTTATACTTCACATGATAACTAGCATCTGAATAATACGTTAAATGCAAATTATATTAATTTCCTAATAAAGAGTGTTTTAATATACACCTAAAAATATATCTAAAAAATTAACTAGTAGAGATTGTTATCTTAAGTCACGTGTAACATATTTTAACCAAGTATAGAATTAGCATTGTTTTAACATCGTTATAGGTGTTCTATCTCTGATGCGATAATAGCCCATTCACCGGTTTCACACGATACCTAATTTATATCTCCAGAACCAGAGTGTCATTTAAATAATGCGATAGCTTCATAAGTTGTCACTGAGGAATAGCATAACATTAACTAAAAGTCAATTTTACTTTTCAGATCTCCTTCAAGCAGCAAAACACAGCGTTACTTTACATGGGAGTGTGTATTTACCAATTCCAGATCGACAAAAAAGTCTGTTCATCTACAAGGTGACAACAAAAAGTGTCAATAACAACCGCTACTGTGTCTATATCAGTTGTAACTCTTACCAGACAAGTTGACGTTTCTTTTAAATCGTAAAGTTTTGAGACGTTAGCTATCAAAACGACCAGAAAACTGATTTGCAACATATTTGTCCTCGTTGTGACTGTATGCTACGTACGCTGGCAGATATTCAATTACATATTACAAAACACACGCGCGCGCTAAATATCACACATAACAATGAGCTAACTTTTAATTAGTTACAAGAAAGTAGCGTTTCTTTTGATAAGGCTTTAAATGGTCCGTCTTGTTGTGTACTTTATCCGTTGTTTGTTCACTAGTTTAGCTCATATCCTTGGCAATATCATGAACTGTGTGGCACATCTTTAAGGCTGTTTATCGTCCCATGCCTTGGCGGACCGGGAAATCCGTTCACGAGATAGGTGGTTGTCTTATTTTCGTCAGTTAACTTCCAAACACAATAATCATTTGTAGATATATGGGTAGAGCATATACTTTTCACTAAATTACATGAAATCTAACAACATAAATAACTGCCATGTAAAATTGAAGTATCTAACGAATCATCAGGTATCTCTGTTCCTTTAATTAGAAAGATCCATGCACACTCATGGCGAGAAAGATGTCCTGATCTTTAATCTCCTTTTCTAACGGTTATAAGGTTAAAAATATACTAGCCTGATATATAAAGTACTTTCAACGTACAAGATCAGACGTTTTCAACCGATCAGGTTGCATGAAGGTCCTACATTACACGTTATTTAAGTGTGAAGTTCAAAAGTGTACATTGATATTGATATGTTTGTACAAATATTGATATGCATACATTTCTGTCAACCTGAACCCATATTACCAGGCACGAACGTGCGTAATATAAAAATAGATTGCTGAAGCGCATCAGAGATGATGCGATTTGCGTACTCCATATACCCAGTTGGCAGCTGGAGAGAACTTTGTCTAACATAATATGTTTATCTGTCATCTATATTTTCGAATTTAACTGCAATAGCTCTGAACCTTCCCGTATGTCTTTATAAACGTTACTCCGTGTGAATTTAAATTTACTTTGTCCTTTAATTTCATAAAATGTGGGAGCCTTAGTTCCACACTTCCCTTATATGCTTATTTCCTATGACCTGTAGGTCGAACGGTCTAGGCCTCAGATCCAAGCAATAACTATTTGCAAAAAAATCCCATCCCGTCCGTCGTAAACGGTCTAAATCATGAAGGAAAACATCGTTCATGCATTGTGAGTTTGGTGAGGTGCCTTACCCCATCCGTCGTAAACGGTCTAAATCATGAAGGAAAACATCGTTAATGCATTGTGAGTTTGGTGAGGTGCCTTACCACATCCTTCGTAAACGGTCTAAACCATGAGGGAAAACATCGTTAATGCATTGTGAGTTTGGTAAGGTGCCTTACCCCATCCGTCGTAAACGGTCTAAATCATACACTGAACAAGGCATTCTTATGGATATACAACTTTTTGGTTTATTATATCCATAAGAATATCCATAAGAATGCCTTGTTCAGTGTACTTTCATTCCAACCTCTAAATGTCACTTAAACAAGGTCTAAACCATGAGGGAAAACATCGTTAATGCATTGAGAGTATGGTGTGGTGCCTTACCCCATCCGTCTTAAACGGTCTAAATCATGAAGGAAAACATCGTTAATGCATTGTGAGTTTGGTGAGGTGCCTTACCCCATCCGTCGTAAACGATCTAAATCATGAAGGAAAACATCGTTAATGCATTGTGAGTTTGGTGAGGTGCCTTACCTCATACGTCGTAAACGGTCTAAACCATGAAGGAAAACATCGTTAATGCATTGTGAGTATGGTGAGGTGCCTTACCCCATCCGTCGTAAACGGTCTAAACCATGAGGGAAAACATCGTTACTGCATTGTGAGTTTGGTGAGGTGCCTTACCCCATCCGTCGTAAACGGTCTAAACCATGAAGGAAAACATCATTAATGCATCATGAATTTCGTGAGGCGCCGTACCCCCATAAATTAAGGTAGGTATTTTTGAATATAAAGTTTGTTGATTGTACTTTTATCTTTCTGCTGCCCAGAATATGCGCCTTATATTTGGTATTCCATATTATACTTCGTGAATTCAGCTTCTCTCCGTTTTTGTGGAGCCTTTACAACTGTCATATAGCCACTTGCATTACATGCGCAGTTCATAACAGTTCTTGAAGACCGCTTATTTTCCACCCATATACACATCTGTACGTCACACATGGGAAAATGTAAGATAAAGGTCACTCCGGCTTCCTACGCCCATAAATTTGACCTCTATCTCATAAGTGAAACGTTTTGGACTATACTTAGCTAAATAACAATAGAAAAAAAGGAAATAAATATTTTGTTTTGATACACAGAATTACCCAAACTAAATTTACCATTCATCAGACAATTGTTAAAATATTATGTCGTAGACTTATGAATCCGAAATCATTCTGTGGCTTCACCAATTTCGCCAAATATGATTTTCGTCTTGCCTGTGGTTTCTCCCATATTAGAGCAATATTAACATTGTTACTAAGAAAAGGCACAAAAGAGTTTCTTCACGATTCTCGCCGTTTTACAAAAGACGACATCTGTTACCAGTAGAGACGTTGTTATACATAATTATCCGCTGCATCAGTTCACAAGGGAAGTAAAAAAAATTCCACTCGAAACGCCGTTACAAAAAATAGCCCATGTAATGTTATGAAATTGTAGGATGATGTTTATTTTTTCGTTGATTTTTGATACCTACATTCGCACGTGCTGCCATATCTATATTGCTTTTTGCATGCATGATGGGGCAAAACGCCATGCTGTGGTAAGAAACATTCCCATCCTTTCACTGTCAAGGGCACACACATGCATGACATGTTCTATATAAACAAAAATCTAAATGCATGACATGTTCTATATAAACGAAAATCTACATGCATGACATGTTCTATATAAACACAAATCTACATGTATGACATATCTATATAACTCAACTCTACATGTGTGATATATTACATATATAAACACAAATCTACATGCGTGATATGTTCCATATAAATACAAATCTACATGCGTGACGTATACCATATAAACACAAATTTACACGTGTGAGGTTCCATGTAAACACAAATCTACATGCGTGACATGTTCCATATAGTTGAAATCGACATGTGTAACATGTTCCATATAACTGAAATCTACATGTGTGACATGTTCTGTATAAACACAAATGTACATAGATGATATGTACCATATAACTAAAATATACATGAGTGACAACTGCATGCATGGTAAAACACCAATCAAGGATATGAAATGATAAACAAAATTGTTTTGCATAAATATTTATATTTATACTTCTGCATTTATACTTCTATGACTACTGCTTGTCTAAGTGGTCATCTGGTTACACAGCATAAATACAAAATAGTCGAGGTGTTTAATTAGCTGTCTTGAGGTAGGGTGTTCGAATCTAAATCTCAACGTTTTGGAAGCGACTTTAATGTAGAAGGTATGGCATGTAATTTTAGTGGTACTATTCCTGAGATCTGTTAGGTTTGAGGAAACCAACTATAAACCTAACCACTGCAGAAAAACCATACAAGCTAATAAGTAAACAAAAACATCTTGTCTTTAAATAACTCCACAGCATTCATTACTTCTTATCCTTTTTTAGCTATACCTATTTTTTCCCTGTTTTCCACACAAAACTGTATAGATATGGTTTCACCCTGAATGGAATATCCTTTTCCATCCATTTTAATTTATAGGCCTATATTATCTATGTAAAAGTGTCCGTGTTGTCATGCTAATATACACTGATAATAGTTTATATGTATCATCACAAGCACTATGTCAGCATTTTTTTACATTAAAATATATCTGTGATAGAGGCTAGTGATAAAAATATCTTATACTTGTGTCCTTATCTTTTTGGAATGGAACTAATCTTGCATTAGCCTGCACGTAGCTCTGTGCATGATGTAATATAAATGTCACAATTTTATTTATTTATATATTTATTTGATTGGTGTTTTACGTTGTATTCAAGAATATTTCACTTATATGACGGCTGCCAGCATTACGGTGGGAGGAAACCCGGGGAAAACCTACGATCATCCGCAGGCTGCAGATTAATGTTATTTTTTGTTGGTTTAAAATATAATTCAGGTTTGAAGATATTCACAATTTTTCACAATTAACGGTGTTCTTGTCTGAAAATGGATCTACGGTCGTATATAACATAGATTTCTTTTACTTTTAATTACTTATTTGTGTGATTAGTGTTTTTTGCTGTCTTCAAGAATGTTTTGGTTATAGGTTTATATAGTCTGAACTGGAGCAGTTAAGATCGCATTTAAATGACATTTTCATTAAAGGTTTTTAATAAGTTTGAGGCAATATCGATGTTATGTCTCGTGTAGTGATATTGTCTAATAATCCCAAAGTAGTTAAGCAATATTAGAATTTAAATATTGTATGAAAATTGTATTAAAGTTATTCGTAGAGGTTATACTATTCTATTATTTTAAAAGGTATAGAGTTTTCGTTAGACATGTATTACCACAGGGCGGAATTAGTTGATACTGTCTGTCATAAGTGAATAAAGAAATCGAATGTTAGTTTATTACTTATTTGTTACAGACTGCGATGCTGTAAGAAAAAAATTTAAAGTGTTATATTTGCCCTGTACGCAGCACAACAATCTGATCCAAACCTCTTGAAGTTTCATTTTTAACCTTGACCAAGACGGGGGAAATTGATCGGTGTTGTTTGGAGCATATGCAAGGCGAAGTTGTCTAAGCGTCCTTTAATGTCGGTTGAGTTGGGTTTTGTTAATTGTCTCGTGCTACTGGGCCGGCAGTACTTTGTTGTTCACTACGAACACTATCGTCTTTCAAACAGCATCCTTTATCAAATATATCGTTCTAAATGATTCATGAGATCTAGATTTCAAGAAATGTGGTATTCTTTCGGACTGGCTGATCAAATTGTCTTTTAAAGCCATTAAGAAAGGAGAAGTTTCCATATGTCCTGACGCATATATTATGTGAGCGAGATTCATCAACAAATTCACGGAAAGTTCCACTGACCTCAAGTCACAAGCTGTTCTTAGCAAATCCACTATAACAATACTGACATTATGTAGGGGCTCTGTATATATAAACACCACTACACTTTGTCGATGAAAAGTGTTTAAATTTTACCGTTATTTACCATGGCATAACGATTTCGGCTCCCACAAAAATGGTTGGCTTAAAATGGTTAAGAGTTGGTGTCTATTTAACGGCCATATCTTTAACCTAAGCGAACGTGACCCAAGTCCCCTCTGCCCTAGGTCAGTCCTAAATAATGGATCGTCACTCTGAGATGAAATCGCGGATTAAATTTCTGACGAACGCGCGCCGCACTCTGGTCTCATCTTTGTTTGCAAATGTTCATAGATGACATGAATTACTGACGCTTGATGGGCGGATGGCCGAAAAAAATTCCCAAGTGAGGTGTCAGGATATTTGAGGGGTGGAGCTAAAGCTGACAACTGAGAACAAATCCGGCCTGGGATAGGAGGATATGGATGAGTTAGAGATAGAGTTCGGACGACGGAGCTTTGAACAGACAGGCGAAGGAACTCCGTGTCCGCCTTCGTCGCACGCCCCGAAGTCGAGTTCATAAACAGCTCAGACTAGCCTGAAGAATCCAATTATACGGGCAGATCTTATTGAGATGCGGGAATGAGACGTGGTGCGAACAGAGACTAGTGGCATGGCAAACATATATGTCAGCAACTGATAGTTTGGGGTCTTGAGTTGTTCCGTCTGCGCCTTCTCAGAGTTTCCAGGAACATTATTAACAAGCGTGTTTTCAGTTAAAACAATTCTCATGAACTGTGACATATTGGGAAATACATACGAAGGGAGCGAAATCTGCGCACTGCAAACACTACGTTAACTGGTCACGGACTAGACCTCCGGTGGTCGCGCACTAAGCTGCTGATATCTCATCCCTAGGTTGCCATCGAGGCGAGTGCACCTTTGCCGAACCGTGTCCACCAAGGCGGTCAAGTGTTCAAGTCGTCTCTGAGGAACCTCTAACTTCATCCACCATGTACGGAGAAGTGTTACCTGCTCATCCTGCGTATCTAGACCCCTATAATTACACCGGTAAGTCATAGTCTCCAACCGCATCAACTTGTGAGCCACATCTCTAAATTGTGTATTAGTTCTGCTTTAAAAGAATGACATCTTCGACAATAGGAAATGTATCGTCTGCAACACGATAAAAAAAAATTCTGACACTGTGGTAATCCATATGCCTCACCCTGTATGCATGTAAGAGCCGTCAGAAGATATCACTGTCTCTAGCAGCCAATGGTTAACATGTCTTCAACATTTTTTTAGATAACATATTCTTTTCAAGATTGCATCCGTGCAATGGATGCGTCACTTGTATATTGTACCTGCGAAGACTAAGACGTTGACCTGCACTGGTAATCAAATCATGCTACAGGGCCTCGAATTATCATTTCATGTAGCAAAAGCTGAGGAACAAAATCATGTCATTTCATTTTATCATATCATTATACACATAAAAAGTTGTTATTAATAAAAATTGAAAATGCTTTATAGTTAGTAAAATTCTGCCTTTGTATTTTCACACCGCTTTTTCTTAGTGGTAACATGAATAAATGAATATTCCATGGGACTACCAGTGTAACCGAAAAAAAATACAGGCGGTTACAACGTTAAATTAGAGCATATGTTCGCACACGAGCCCCTGCATCTGGTGAAATAGCCCTGTAATCGGGCTTTCTTCGCCAAGGGCCATATACCAGCTCATTCTTCAACTCTATACCACCCTCGGAGAAGGCGAAGTGGCTGTAATTATGTTTGACTGGGGTTGGAAGGGACTTTGACATCGACACTATTTCACTGAGAAAATTGATCAAATGAAAAAAGATCTATTAAAGGTTTCTTTCCGCCTACTTAAAGGCTTGAGATTACTGCAGATAATTCTGAATTGCCTGGACCCCGTCCAGAAACTTTGTGCTATTTGTGTTTCCTTGGTCAGGATGACTAATCATCTCCTCTGAAGCATGCTTTTATAGACACATGTAAATAAAAAAGGAAACAAACAGTGGGAAATCATATAATATTTTCGCTCTTCATGACCTATAACACAGGCTTTAAAGCTGATCCAATTCAATTTTGAGATCACAGCCGACGTATTTTCTTTGGTAATCCAAGGTGCAATATGAGGTTAACGGCGTTTTGGGACCACTGGGCTTCCAGGGGTCCCTTAACGATAATTTAAGCCATTTTTGTTAAGAAGGAAATCGATTTGGTTAATACCCCAAGTGTAAGGAAAGGGTTTTGGTTTACCACAAGTGACTCTCGCCTGGACGCCTGTAAAATTAGGTGAGAAATGCGCGCCTTTCACTCGATGTCCCGCCTCTACGATTCCTTCTCACATGGTAAAACCTAATTTGGAAAAGTCAAGAAAATAACGCTGACTGAAGTTGAGTTGTTAACGAGGGTTTCCGATGCAGGTTACTTAACCCTCCTCGGGGACTGGCCGAATGGTGTTGGGTTCTCCACTGGCACTGTCTTTAGTAGGGTGTCAGGTTTAAAAGGTTGGAGATTGCCACCTTCCCACCCAACGTCCCCAGCCTTGGCTAACTGTCCCCTGTCGACTCAGTGCTCTAGGACTGCAGAATTGCGGTTTATGTTACAAACCTTGTCATTGTATATTCAGCTATAGACAGATGATTAAGACTCGATGAGTGTAGTTAACTAAATGAATGGACTCGCTGCGAAGGGAAATTGAGAATTTCCATAATACGAAAAACAGTCTGGATCGGCCATTCTAGTCCGACTGTAAAGTCACGCGACAATTAACAATATAAATAGATGTAAATGAATTACACGAACGCCCTGTGAAAGATGCCGTCCGTCATGAGTTGGCAAATCTGATCAAATAGTCAAAACCGCTAAAATTAAAACTCTAGATATTACTGCGCCTTTCGGAGAGTTTGCTAATTACGGTCTACCAGAGAACCGCTAGCTAACTGACAATTGATAACTGATATTGTTCGTAGACAACAGGAAGTCATTTTTTACAGATGAAGGACAATTGTCTGATGCTAGTGCATAATTGCTTTGTTTATGTAATAAATGTAATAAGATAACACTGTAACAATATTTTCCGACGCCGCAAACCGAATCACTTAACTCATTTATTTTGCCTGCTCGTGTCCCTAACCTTGACGAGTGACAGTTGATTTGTGCAAGTGAGCGGTTAACCAGTTGTTGGGCGCAGTTAGCAAACTGTCATTGCCTCATAATCGTTACAGGCAAGAGCTGTCAAAAGAGCAGTTTTTGCAGTAAATTGGTTGTTATATGCTCTAGTATATAGGCCGTTAATAGTTGACCAGAAACACGCAAACATGGCCATATGTTCGTTGATTTTGGCAGGGTTTTTTTTCAGTTCCCCGGTATTAAGCGTTATAGATGTGAATGGAAAGTACATGTACAAACTGATTGTATACAAAAATTTCAGCTTTAAACTGGCCCAGATATTTGTTCTTTTTGCATTTCTCGCAAAAACCTATTACCACATTAATATCACATGAATACATTTTCAGATATACACACTAAATTGAATTTATCGTGATCGAAGTTCTTTCAAAAAATTGTAAACCAATTTTCTAATTTTTCATACATTTATTTTACACTGAATGAGAAGATGTTTATCTGCGTAATCTATACACGATATACACATTCACTGGGATATCAGGTTTGCTGGATGTAACATACGCAGACCGATTTCAATGGACTGCATGGGATGTAACGCAGTGTCAGGACCTGTCCGAAGAGGGTCCCTATCAATTTCATCTGAACTGAGAACTTTTGTTTAAACACATCCCAAGTGTTGATCAATGTTCTGCTATATGCAATCGGACATATCGGGCCGTACATCTAGACACTCATCAAGGGATGACAAAGAGAATGAAAATACATATCAATTTCCATCAATATTATCTGGGCTCACCAAATTGTGTGATATAGCAAATAATGGCCGCATTATTGGACAGGCTCGCGCCCGTTTGATGGATAGGAAGGACTGGTATCCAAGAGGAGTCCAACTGAACGTTCCTGTGCGAACGTCGTTCCCGCTTGTATGCACTAGAGAACGATGTGGAGGATTTGAAATGCCCTGATTTGAAAGTTTGGAAAGTTAGTATGTTGGCTGAGCTGATTGTAATGAACTAAGACGTCGTAAAACGCCCTGTGACACGTTCCAGGCAAAATAGTATTTCTCTAGGGCCTTTTATATAAGTGTCAGTCCGACGAAATATTATCTCTAAATTGTTATATGTTATATTGTTATGTGCAAATATTTCTAAACAAATGCATTGCGTTTATATGTAGCTTAAACTAGAATGTATATCTTGTCTATTTAGTTAATTTAATTAAAATTTATAGCCAGTTAATTACAACTTGACAAATGTACTTTCACTGGAATACTCCAAAGTAGGTAACAGCTAAATTTCACTGCTGTGAACATACCACGGAAAACGGTGGGTGGCGGGGGGGGGGGGTATTGTTTCCACTTTAGGAACATCATTTCCTGCGGCTATTAAATAATTTGATTTCAGACTAGCTGTTACTAACATTTATCATATTTCCAACCAGGGTCAATACAACTGTACATATAGACTTATATGAATCTCATCTTATGGAATTCATCAATTTTCATGTTATGTGAATTTCGAAAAAAAAACACAGAACGATTGGTTTTTCTTAAAGTATGCTCACTTCCATGTTATACCATTTTTACACAGACAATGTCTGTAATACTGTGAATAGGTTTCAGTGTATTTTAAAGGAAAATGAAATATATTTGTGGATATTTTGAGCTGGATAAGATTGAGAAGTTCCACAGTAATAATTACGGCGCACAAAAAAGGCTGGTTGTCCTATGATCGCCTCATCTGGTCTCTCGTCAGGCTCGTATTTTACCTGTTCCAGCGGTAGTGGTCAAAGGCACGTTTTCTATCGGCAAACCTCATTGATTGTCATCGCCTGGCCACAAACTCTGTTGAATCACCTGTTCAAATACTTTTAACTTCCCATTAAAATATCCTTAATGCACATTTAACGATCTGTGTCTTAAATCTAAAACACGTGCAGTTTTGCACTGTTAAATAATGTGGTAAATTCATACCTAAAGCCATAAAGAAATAGTTTTCTAAAATAAAAATTCTGAGACCAAGAGCATTTTGACTGCTTATTTGATCAAATGAATAGCACGCTTCTGATTTGTTGTGATTAAAGCGTTGTTGTTGCTTTTTGAGGGGTGGGGGGGAGTAAGCTTTATTTTTTAAGGTTAGCCGTGAGCGCAGCTCATAGTGCTAACCGCCATAGATATGTGACATGCAATGTTTGGTGAAGAAGACGAAACAACAGAGGTGCTATAGAAGTAAAGCTTTGGGCAGGGATAATAAATGGCACGTCCAATGAACCTTTTTCTTAACTACAATCATGTTAAAAATACCAGATCATTCAAATGATATATGCAGATATTCTAATCAAGATCGTAGCGTACATAGAAAAAGTCTTAGATTTGACACAAACCGCCAGTATTTTAACACCATTCACACAGATATTACATCGCTCTCACACATCTGTCACTTTTCCATAAAACGGATCCAATGTTAGTTTGATAAATTAAATTTGATTCTCAAACGTCTATATTTATACATTTATACATCGATATTTAAAAATATAACAAAATGAGAAACGAAAATAATGAGAAATGTGAGCTAATTTTAGAACAAACATAAAAAAGTTTGTAGAATTGAAACATTGCCTTCAAAAAGTCCATTTAATAAACACAAGGCAATTCTAAAATTGTAAACACTGGGTTTTCGCCATGATCGAGTTAAAAACCTGTGACACAAGTTAGAGTAATAGGTTACACTTTGTCATTTGATATCTAGTTCACCGCTGTTTAGTATTCATAGTGTAGAAGGACATAGCCAGAATTGTTCCAGACTGGAATTATTGTATGTTGTAGTCATTTTATAGCGGGTGACCTGGATATATCGTTACCTAATGTTTTTGTTTTTTGTTATTCCCGAAAGGTAAGGGAAAAAAAACAGCGACCCGTAGAAAAGCCTTTCCTTTTGTGCAAGTGCCTTAAGAGTCATGTCTGTCGAAAATCATCTAATAACTCTGCCATAAATTAAAATTCCTGAAAGCCGTAAAATAGCTTTGCGTTTATCAGCGGGGGACCACACGCGAGTGGACTGTTGTGTAGCACTAGATGATTCATGGAGGAATATAGTAGGTGTCTGAAGATCTAACTATCCTATAATTATATGATTGGGTTACAACAGTCCAGGCGTGACGTCTGGTCGGCCAACTAACCATCTATGCTGAGAAACAGTGTACGGCCACCGTCACCCGCAGACGGCTTGTCCTGCCAGGCGGCGGGAGACGGAGGGATCTGTGGCATTTAACACAATCAAACATTATCACTACCAACTCTTTTCGCCTCGCACTTTGACATTAGAGGATATTTTTTCCGTGAGGCGTTCTAACCCGGGAAACTGTACCCCATCATTAGAGAGAAAATAGCTTCGGGTGATTGATATATATAGGAGATTGTTTGGATTATTTGAATCGATTAACAGTAGCAGCTTTGAAGCCAAATCTGACGGCCTATCAAAGACCAAGCAGATGGCTGCTATTGTGGCTGGATCAAAATTGACATATTTTAGTCCGAGATATAAATGATTTTCAAGTTTCCATAAGGGACTAGCAGTTTCACCGGAGTCCCGTTGTTGGAATCCCCATGGAGCAATATTTCAGTGTGAAGACTCACTATGTGACTTTCTCACACCAAAAATTCACCAGGCCCTTTCAGTGTATGTTAGCATGGCGTATAACAAAGGAGCAACCAACTCAGAGTGTTATCATGTACAGGCATACACATATATATTGTTTCGCTAAAAATTAGCCATCACTATGATATACTTGACAACCATGCACCAGGCTTCGTTAAACGCATCACCATGAGTAACTTCCCCTTGCTCATATCGTCAGTATCAGCGCATTCAGTTCGTGTCGCCTTCGTAGAGACGTACATACTTTGGAAACTGGTTGACAACATTAATAAAATAAATCAGATGAGAGACGGCAGTGTGACAGTTGGCAAATGGTGATCATTTGACCCTCAATTTACTGCTAACTTCATGTAGATGGTGAAATAGTGGCAAACTACACGCTCCCTGTAGTACTATGACTTAAGCAGAATTCGGTAAAAAAAAATACAAATACTTTTAGGAAATACTCTTTGAGCAAAATATTGATGCCTAGCAAATTGCAAAGCGATATACTCTAAAATCAATTCTTAGATTTTACTTCCCAGTTGATATGTGTTGAAAAACGCTTAACATTTGCTGAGAGATTAGGATATTACGCCTCTGATTTTTATTTACTTCGTTTTTTGATTCACAACAGATTACACCGGACGCAAACACTGTGGAAAACGTTCATAAATTTTTGTAGACTATATTGTATATACGAAGAGCTAAGTCATTCATCGGTGTTTACTATCGGTGTAGATTTATTCCATGATAAATGTTAGTTATTTCTGTAGCAAGATCTCTGTCATCAAGGTGTCGCAAGCACTTTTCAAAACATTATTTCGTGGCTTGTTACATGTGCATACTTTACCATTCTAATATTATATACTGGTATAAATGTTGTGCAGAAAGTTATCCGCATCTTTGATATTATAAAATAACGGAAACATTATACACTTGGCATGGAAATTAAGTGACAAACTAATGAAGTCAGCAGAAACCCTTCCATCGAGCATTTAACGGAATTTATCTGAAATGACAATCTGCATGACTGTGTTTGCAATTAGTCAATTATTTGATGTTATTAGTACAATATATATCTACAGAAACAGGCAAGTTGACATCAAACTCTACAAATCGTCGATGGTATAATGTCTGACATTCAGAAACTGAAGTGACACCCAATACAAATAAAGTGCCCATTGATTGTTAGTGGCGTTGATAATTATCTCATTAAAACATTACCCCTTTGTCGCCATGCGTCGCCGTGTGCAATAGTCTTAATGGCGTGCCTCCCCGCTGGGAGATGGTCTGCAGTGACATTACTTAAATCTTGCAAATATACAGTAAAACCTGATGATGCCCCGATCTGTTTTAGTATGAGTTCATACCCATAGGCCATTATAGCCTATTACATGCAGATCGCACTAGTGTCTTGCCTCGAGATGCATGTGTATTTGCTTATTACTTACTTAGAGGAATATTCCTCTCTCCGTCTTTCCCTTCAAATCCCAGTTAAAGTGACGTTTTTGCAGTTGGACTGGTTTGCAAATTGCAGTTGCCTGGTGAACACTTTTTAGCACTACGGATATAATTACGCTAGGGGCAGATGTCCCACCACACGTATACTGACACACGCATATAATGGCCTAACATAACGGGCTTAAGAAAAAAAAGAAGCCTATTAGAGATTTTGAAATAAGCTGTAGAAAAATAAATGAATAAACCTACCTAAGTCGTTCTTAATAAAATTAGAATGTCATTGAGTTTTTTGCGTGTTGTCTGTAATTAGGAAACGAGTGGCTTGTTTTTGTCACATATGTAAGATGTCTCGATCGTGAGCCACCAGCAGAAAAGGATAGTTACATGTGATACAAAACAAGTCGACGTTCAACTCATCCTTGACTGTATTACTTGACCCGTCGAGTGATACCAGCAACGATAGTTTATGCAGGGTTTCTAAACAATCCTGTGTATCTATTTATAATTTTATTTCATGAAGTGAAATGAACGATAATTTGCGAATGTTTATATTAGAATTCATTACTTAATTCACATGCCTTAATTGGATGTTTTTGGAATTGGATAAAACACATGTTTTGCCTATAGGGGCCTAACTGTCCTGTCGATTAAACTCAAGCCGTAAAGATGGCCAACTTATTAGCTATCGTTCCATTTCTAGAATACAGTGTAATCGTACTGTCTCCTTAAGCACTATTTGTGTGCTACACACTTTCATCACGAAACATTGATACTGACATGCATTGTCACCTTTGATATAACGCCACAACGCGATCAAATCAAAATTTGTTTCTTTTACTCGCATAGTCAGTGGTAAACTTATCTATCACATTCTGTGCTGGTACATTCTATATATGCGTGCTGTTTCCTAGAGGTGAAATTATAAGCTAACGAGGGGCCTCCGTGGCTCAGTTGGTTAGCGGTCTAGTGCAGCGTAATGACCCAGGAGCCTCTCACCAATGCGGTCGATGTGAGTTCAAGTTCAGCTCATGCTGGCTTCCTCTCCGGCTGTACGTGGGAAGGTCTGTCAGCAACCTGCGGATAGTCGTAGGTTTCCACCGGGCTCTGCCTGGTTTCCTCCCACAATGAAGCTGGCCGCCGTCGTATAAGTGAAATATTCTTGAGTACGGCGTAAAACACCAATCAAAATAAACCAATGAAAGTGGTTTGAAAGTTGGCGGCTAGAAAGTTTCCACGATGACACGTGACTGAACTTTCCATTAGGACACCTGACTGAACGTTCCATGGGGACATTACGTAACGTAATACTTGACTCGGTCTGGAAAAAATTCAAACATACCATTCAGTATTCGATGTCATCATGAAACACATATTAACCTTAAAGTACGATGACACGTCGTTTCAAGATTGAAACATGGGGAATGGCCCTATAGGCAGTATCCTAACGAAATAAACATGGGGAATGACCCTATAGGCAGTATCCTAACGAAATAAACATGGGGAATGACCCTATAGGCAGTATCCTAACGAAATAAACATGGGGAATGGCCCTATAGACAGTATCCTAACGAAATAAACATGGGGAATGGCCCTATAGGCAGTATCCTAACGAAATAAACATGGGGGAATGGCCCTATAGGCAGTATCCTAACGAAATAGAGTACACATACATGTACGGAATGGAAAATGTAAAACTCAACTGTCATGAGTTACTCTTCTACTTTGCATCTCCTTTTGCAATCAGGCTGATTCAGCAGGGCACATTATAGGAGAGTTTGTTTGATACCACGTGATGTTTTGGCCAAAACTAAGAGCGGAGATGGTGATTCTCATTTTGGGTGAAAACTGAGGATAATACAAAGACTGTGAGGTGACGTTTATGGTCGATGTTTCTTTCTTTCTCTGTAATCAGTAACTGTGATGTCTGATGGCGCCTGTCGAGGGTTGCAGTCACAATTAACGTACTCATTTTCCACACCCCGATCCTACTCCCCAATGTCGAGCGGGACTCCGGTGCAGCCTAATATATCACTGTCATGTGTTTTGCTGCCTTATCTCCTAACAGCAGTAAATAATTGCCCGAGGGCCTGTCGCCAAAGACATGATCCGAACAGATCTGGGAAATTTGCAGCAAAGTATCTTTGTCGTGGTCCAATCCCCTCATTTCCGGCAATTCGCCTCTTCCTCTCGCCTGTCTCATTAAAGGTGCTTGTTTGATGACAGACAATGCTCCCTTTGCTAACGTCTGGAGACTCAGTCTCTGACGTTACAACGGTGTTCTTCTAATGAACAAACTACAAACAGTCTTTTAGATTTTAGAAGTTTGAAATGTTTTAGATGTTTAAAAGGTAATCTCTAGATTTGCCCGGATTTCTTTTTCCGATATCATGGATTATTTATCTTTAACGAAATTTGTTGTATATTTGTGAGGATTGCCATTGATTGAGCAAGATTAGTTTGCAAAGATACATGCTAATAAATGTACACACTATGAATTTTTTTTTTTGGTGGTGGGGGGTGGGGGTGGGCGATACCCTATGGAAGTATATATTCAACAACCGTTTTCACGAGTACATATGTGACTCCTTCAAAGAACGTTTCACCATCTTACCCTCCGTCTTGTGGGCATATTTTCCTCCCTGTAGCACCACAAATACTTGACCATTTCCAGGCATCATGTACCGATTAACAGGGATTTACATCTCTCCGTACAATTTCTCTATTTCCTAATCACACACGACTATAATATACTAGGTAGTGAAATATAATTTTAATCCATTTAACATCTGAGGAGGGTCGTGGCGCAGTTCTTACGGAGTTTAGATGTATTTCAGTTGCTAGGACATACATAGTGTTGGTAGTGATAATAAGTCGTTCAAGTGATATTACATGGGTCGTTCAAGTGATATTACACGAAACCCTTTGAAGATCACCTGCCCCATGTGACGTTGAGATATGCAGACTAGTGGTCTTAGCGAACGATAATCTGCTTAAGATGCCGCTCGAGCGCTTATTGTCACCAAGCCCCACAATCAATGAAAGTGGGGAAATCTATTAATCCCCACCCCAAGGCTAGTACTGAACCCGCGCCTTGCGTGCCCTGTAGTGATTGAAAGGTAAGCACCTTCCTCGCGATAGGAAAGTTGTGTAATTCGAGAACTTCGATTTTGTCCTCTTTAAAGCTGTCCGCTGTCCACAATACCATGCACTGAAATATATGATGAAGTCATCATCATGTATGCCCCAGTCAAAGAATAAAATAGAGTTTGAATCATATCTAAGGTGTTGATGTGTATTAGGATGGTCAGTTCTAATAGTAAAATGTTTACTTAACGCTTAGATCTGCCGATGTCATGACATTAACCTTTTTGGGGCCATTTTACGAAGAATTCTAGAATTTATATATGTTATCATTAGAGTTTCAGCTTATTACTTTGTCGATATTTTCTGCCATGGTGTCATTGCTATGACGCTGTCAATCGAAAGCAAAACGCGAATTAAAGAAAAATGTGTGTTACCGCATATCTCCAATTTTTTTTTTATTTATGATGCCTAAGAAATGCCGTCCTTGGAGTCCGTCGTTTTATTGGAGTTCAGGTGTGCTGGTGATATTTCCAATAACTCTGGACACCTGCTCACAATGTTGGCTGTGGTTTGGTTGACAAGTCACGAATTGTTGGCCCAGTCACTTGACCGGCAGATCGTTGACTCTTTAGCTATTTTGTGATCTAAGATAAGTACAGGTATAAACACAAACAAGCCATCAAAACTCTCAGCGTTCAGTTTATATTAATGTATTCGGAGAAAGAGAATGTTTGTCTTCATGAAGCATGCATTTAGAATCCGCTGCACATTTGTCTTTGTAAGGTATACCCATACATTTGCTCCCACATTACATTCGAAGTCGATCTTCGACAAGCAAAATTGGTAAAAAGTTTCACAGATGGGCTATAATCACTTCCTGTATGACATAACCTCATGATATTGTAATTTCTGTTTAGCCATATATTGGATATTACGTCACGCTTCTCATAACTTTGAAAGCCATGGTTATAGTGGGCTTAAATACCATGTAGCCTTCTTCCACTTTTTTCTCCAAAATAAATCACCTCGCATTTCCTTGTTTATAGCATCGTAGAAGAGGCCAACGACTCATGCTTAAGAGACCAGTTATGTCAGAGTTATGTAACAAATAGCCCTTTTTTCGTGACATTGAGTCCAAAGTTCCATTACAGTTTAATAATACTATGAAAAAATACCAAACTGATCTCCGTTCTTTGCCTGGGAGTATATTTTGCCAACATTCCATTATCCGCCATATTCCTCAATTACCCCTTCCGCCAATCAGTATTCCTGAGACGTTATTACATAAGCTATGAATAATGGCCCAATAAAATTATCCACATTGTCAATTGTCTCAGTCGGATTAAACTGGGTATAAACGTCGGCGTTTTTCCTGTCTTTTACATAACAAAACCTAATAACACGACAGTCTTGTATTACAACCTGAAATTGCGTCATGTTTTAATAACCATCCCTACTCGCGGATTGAGACAGATTAGAACTCTTAAACTACATTAGTTTGTCATGATTTTCGATGACATAGCCACTGGTATTACATCAGATGGGTAAATTTTTTCTTAGTCATATATATGCGAAGAAGACAAAAATATACTAACTCTGCTGAGTGGGAATCAAGTCAGACAAATCCTATTGCTCGGAGATTTCCAGTCATTGTGGATTCTTTTCTCTGTCAAAGCGAATGGATGATAGAACGTGCGTAATGCATATGCTAAATCCAAATGTGAATTGTAACTTGAACATAAATCTTTGCGCTTCTCCTAAGGTATAATTTATTGTATTCTTCAATCACTGGATTAAAGTTAAGTGTGTGTTTACCACTTCATCATCATCTAGAGTCGTTTTTGCAGGTTTATTTCAGGAAATCTCTAATATGCTGCCGATCTAAATGATTTAATTTCATACACAATTCTTTATATCCAGCACTATATTTAATCATCCATTTATACGTTTGTTTTTGGTTGCTGTTTAACGCCATATTCCAAAACAGTTCACGTATTCAGTTTTTATGCGTGGAAGAAACGGACGTACGCCGTATAAAACCACTGACCTTTGGCATGTTCCAATTTACTATCGAACATCCCATATGTGATGCGCAGAGATGCGCACAATATTGGTGGAAGAAAGTGGTCTGGGCAAACGGCCAAACCAGTGTTATTCAAGGCCCCACTAGGAATGAGATGGAGCAATGCACAAATTCCTTTTCCACGGGATGAGTTTCGTGTGACCTAACGATTGAATGACAAGAGCCTTTAACCACCAGACCACGTCCAGCTTACTCCTAGGGCTTTACATGATGCTTGCATTCATTACATAATTGTGGACAAGCACAGGATAGTCAACTGAAAGTAAATCACGAAATACCAGCATTTATAATATGAATTTACGCAAAGAATTTGATGGAAAGAACGAATAAATGAATAAATTAATGAAGAGTATAGATTTGCCCCACTTTGGAGACCATATTGTGAAGATTGATGAAGACAGGAGTTATTTTCGTTGAAAACAGAATTTATTTCTGGTGAAAACAGAATTTGTTTCTGTTTAAAAAAAACTGTTGCTATGATTCTGACAGGTGCAATGACCAGTCGTAATCCGGAGGGATTTTTTGCCAAGGTTGTGTCTGGTGGGAAAGTGTTCGGGCAATGAACAGTCGTGTGGGGTAGTATGAGGTGTGGTTGGGTGGATTGTTCCTGGGTCTGGACTGACCGCCAGTTGGTGAAGAACTGTGCGAAATAACAGAACGTTCCGAGTACACCAGTTTGATTCTGGGCCGGAGATGTTGACTGAACGACGCCTGCTAGCTTACGCACCCTAAGAGTGTTGGCCTTCTCTGTCCAATTCCTACAAGACTGTCCTCTTAAGAAATGCTCGATTGCTGGCTTCCCAGATTCTCCTAGATTTACAGCTATTTGCTTTCCGTCCTGATTAAGGAGGTGAGCAATCTGTCTAACAGCATAATGGTGTTTTCTTTATCTAACAATGGGAGAAAAGAGAGCGCGATTTGCTGCTCTCTCCCACTGGTTGGAATCCCCTCCGCCAATTAGAAGCACGCAGAGAGTGTAATGGTCTGTCTCTCTCACCGTGCCAGCACTTCATCCTAATCAATAACTTGTTTGTTTAAGGCTGCCTGTCTGATCGAAACCCAGCGCTGCCTCGCCCGTTTTCTTCGGGACCAGTTGCCTGATGATTCTCTCACAGGGGCTAAGCGGCTATGACCAATCAATAAGAGGAAAATCACCGCTGGGACTCCTCCGTATCGGCCAGTGATGATCAGACCGAACACATCACTAATACATCATCCGCGATACTCTTGTTCTTTGGCTAGGTTTCTATGGCGCACATGAAGCGTCTTAAATAAAGATATCCTTCAACTCATAACTGATGAGTCTGACCGAGATGACCAGGGCAATAACGATGAAAGAAACAGCGAAGTTATAAACTTACTGCGTAAAATTATCAGTCTATGTAAGTGTAAGGATCCGGTGATTTGTGGTTTCATCTGTCACTGAGTCACTTGGGCATGTTAAAATAGGGATTTCCATACCCTATATTACTATCCTAACCAGGGAAATGTACACGTATAAATATCAGCAAAGATATACACTTTTACACCTAGGTCTTAAACCACAGTATTTCTCCCACAAAATGATGATATTTTGCACAGATATATTTTCCACTTAAAAGTCTGGGAAAGTAAGTTGCAGAAAATTTTAAAAAAGAATTTCGGTATTCAAGTAGTGAGAATAATTTTTGATTTGCCTAAATAGCTGAAGAATTTGGCATTTTGTTAATTTGTGTTTGTTTTGGCTCTCCGTCAAACAGTTGTTCTAAGAGCATTTTATCTTTGCAAGCTCCATACAGTTAGGGGGCATTAAGTTTGTTGGGAGAGCTATCAAATGCAGGGCCATCAATAATTGCCTTCATATCGCGAAGGAATAGAGCCGACGAGGTCGCTTATTAGATCAGAAAATGATGCCATCTTTTAGGAGCTCAGTTAATGAAAACTACTGGCAAGTACTCCTGTGCCGGAGAATAAAGCGCAGACTTCAGGACAATTGTTAACCATAGCATCTTTATAAATGGAATACAATCTGAATCATAGCCCTTTGTGTCTGTGTTTGAATTAAATTACCCCGAAAATTAGACTTTTGAACGTCCAGCCATTCTGCCCAATCTATTTAATCCGACGACTGCCATTTCTGCTATTGATCGAGTATGCATTTCATTCAGCGCATGTCAAATGGATCACTTCCGGTTTTGAACCTCGACGACCCGGTCGAGTACACTTGGCGTGTTTTGAGGTAATACGCGTCTAATGTCTCGCTTGAATGGCAAAACTAATGTTATTTTACGAATTGATAGCGTTGATAGCGCCTTACGCTTTACAATGGAGTTCAGCTGAACAATGTTGCGTAAGCACGCTCAGAACACGTCTGATTCACCAGGATGTGACACCGATATGGCTATGTGCAGTGTCTTGACGGAACTTGAGCACACTGTTTAATGAAATATGTCACGAAGTTTAGCGACAGATATATCCTACCATTACATTAACGTTAGCACATATAAATACATTTGAAGGCGTCTGTTTATACTTGTCTCCATTTTACCAATAACTTTAATCCCTCGGATTTAACAGAATTAAGTCAACGTGCCAAGACAACTGCATGATGTTTTAAAACAAACCATATACACTTAATTATTGTTAGTAGCAGTTAATGATTGAATAATGTTGGGCTTTGCACGGCTCTAAACACATAATATTACTGTTAATGAAGCCATATATACGATTCCATCATTGCCCGTGTTTAAGCTATATGTGTATACTTTTATTCGGACATATTATTCACGAGGTTGATTGTTGTGATTTTTAATTTGTTTTTTTTTTGTTTTGTTTTTGTTTCATTTTATCACTGTTTCATGCATGTCGTTCATCAGAAAAGCCACTGGTGCCTACACCGAGTCTAGGCTTTCCTGTTGAAAATACCGACTTCCTTGTCGCCCTATATTGCGGTTCCTGAACACAATGCCTCACATTACAGTTCTATTTCGCACCGGTACGCCAGTGCACAATGGGTCATAGAATGGACAAACTAAAGCACATAGCGATTTATATCTGTGCCAGATTATTGGAAAGTTTAGAGACAGTCCAAAAGTCAGATCAGTTATAAGTTTTCATGTTTATTTTTCAAAGTTTTCGACTTTAACTAAACCTTGTAGTGTCATAAACATTCCAATGAAATGCGCAAAATTCCCATACAAGGAGAAATACCCTTCATTACAGTGGGTCATTCCACAATGACATTTCAGTGTTTCTGAAATATTTTATGTTTCCAGAGCCGCCTCGTACTTTTTCTAAATCTCAACTTCCTGTAACAAAAATTAAGCATTGTGCGAGGCTTAAATTTTGACATTAGTAAAGGATAACATTATGACGGCAGTGATCGGCAATGTCCTGATTGGTGTGTGCGTGTATGGTTTTCTCCTTGTAACGTCAATTCGTTTTAGGTTTCTAGCAGCGAAACTTCGCGGATATATCAATCGCTAATAGCCCTGAAGACTTCTGAAAGTACAGATCCTCGTCGTTGCGTCTGAAATGGCAGGGGTTTTATGGGAAGCTGAACGTACATAACATGACTGTTAATCTAAATATCTAGTCAAAATGGCTTCGACAACGACACGTTCATAGAACTGACATCTGCTGTATTAAAATATTTATCAGGAATCAGCTTTTTCCGTGTACAAAATTATGCATGATTTCACGTTTTGCGATAGAATGTTTTTCCATTAAACATGTGTGTTCAGTGTGTGAGATGACTTTATGGACGTCGGCAGACTACGATGTAAGCTTCAAATCGCCTCATGGCAAGATTGTCAGGTGATCACGAAAAATCGGGGCCAGGTTTTTGTTGTAAACCGCAAAAAGGTGCTTATATACCCACCAACGGCTTAAAGTGTGCGCGGATGTGAATAGCTAAACAAATTATTGGTATGCGTTGTTGAATCAAGCATTCACTTTGCAATAAGGGCGATTTTGTTCTGCTCTACTTCGTCCCAGTTCCTGCTTTGTTGGGAACTCGTTGATTGTTAATTTTCTAACCCGGCTTACAGCGTTTAATGTCGTCTCAGGGGTGAGAAATGGGGGAATGATAGACTCTTCCCGACTGGCACTGCGAGACCAGGAAGCCTCGTGAAGCCTATACAAATGACACATCTGATCACTTGTCCCGCTAAATACGATTGACTCGCAGGAAAGGACTTGAAGCCCCAGAAATCAACGAACGCCAAGCCTGACTGTGTAAACGTCAATTATAGGCAACTCAATGAAAGTTGTAGAATGGTCGTGTCAATGCTTTGTGACTACGCCACAGAGGAGTGATCATATTAACTCCCTAACAGCCGCTATGTGCAGGCCAGGATAAACCCTTTAACTTAAACGCAAGGGGGCCATTTTATTGGCGTACGGAATCTACTCGTGAACCATGTTGTAGGTTTTATTAAGGAAGGCAATCCGTAGTGTGCTCGAGTGCCATAACTTCAGACTCTGCGCTCTTATATGCTTGTGTTGTAATTAGAATAACAGTATTTTAGCTTTTGTCAAGCTGCTCTATGGAAGCACGCCGTTGTTGTTGTTGTTGTTGTTCTTTATACAGCGGGGTTATGTTTGAAATGCGCATGCTTCTCAGCTTCATCGATCATTTCTCATGTTACTGAAATATTGGTCGAATAGTGGTTGCGTAGATGGCAATTGTAACTTTTCAGTTTTTGTGACCCTTGTTTTGAAAAACTTGTTATGCCAAATGGATTAATGTACAAACCACAAACAATGCTGTTATAATATAAACACTGCTAAAAACGAGGGCTTATGTTAAAGGTTTGGACATTGGACTATTTGTTATGAGATATAACACCGAATAGCGTAATAATGACTTCGTTACTTCTCGTATGTGTTTTTGAATGAACAAAGAAAACCACGAATCTAAAACTTTTAATAGGAACACTGCAGATATGAAGCGATGCGTTTCTAAGGCACTTTATGTCATTGAGAGATTAGGGATGTGCTGTCATCTAACAATATTTTACACTTTACCCTACTACAACGATATCACATGGGAGCAAGGTTTAGGCGTTACCATTGTCTACGAATGTACAATAACAAACGGCTTTTCCTCATGCCATTGTCCACCTCTTGCTTGTTAAAGGGTAGAGCGTAGCAGGATGGACTATCCTCCGGCTGGATATCTCATCAAATGCCAGCCAGAGCCGAGATCCGGTTACAGTTTATTAGTTGGAACATATGTTGTGGATATTTGATATCCCTGGCGCGAAGCGTGCATGATCTCGTCTGTACTGTTCGGGGCCGATATTCCTCGTAAATACGGCTGACTCGATCCTGCCGGTAAACGTACTGCAAGGCATTGGCCATACGCGGCTTACATTTGTCATGTCCACAAATAACACATGCAGTCTGACAGTACGGACATCTATGAACATGGAAACTATACAATAGTAATATATATAATTCCAGTATGAGACAGTGGAAAAGGTTACTGACCAAGAATACATGTACCAGTTTAGTAATGGTTTTATTTCTATCTTCTTAAACCAAATACCTATATACTAAAAAGAATTTCACGCAAGGAAGTGATTAGCGTTCAGGTCTAATTGCAACTATGGCTCACTGTACATGGGGTTAGACATTTTTTGTTTCTATTTCCATTCGCTTTTTCAGATCATACAAAAACTCTCAGATTGTTGTAGAGAATGGCCTTGAAAATTATGTTTGATCATAAATAGATTTATTGTAGTGTCATGCCAACCATGAATTAACATGTGCCGTTTGAACAGGTAAGAAACACTGTTCCACATAGCATGTCACAAGTAGCTGTTATACAAGCACCCTTCCTAACACCGACATAGCAATCATTCATTATTTGCTTAGATACAAAATATAAAAAAATCAAGGTTTTGAAAAAGCATTAAACTGCACTAAATTGCGTTGCACGAATAATATTATTTGCATACTATCAAGCTGCCTTTCAATTCTTTCTGTCTTGTTTTTGGTAATACAGTCGATCCTGTGAGTTTCGTTGTAATATTCTTTTTTTTATCCCAAATTAGGTATTAGACCTTTTTCAGCCAAACATATACATAGTCAATGTTTAGAAAAAATTATTTTATCTCATAATGTGATTACTTTTAGTTTTTCAGTTTTAATTGATTATAGAACCGGTCCAGAAAAGTAAACAGATCTTCCTAGAGAGACGAGATAAAAAATGGCGAAAGTACAAGAGCTTATTTAGGGCGTATCATCTAAGGTAATTAACAGATTACATGTTAAAGAGTAACAGTAACTATTTGTGAGAATAACTCGAGGAACAAATGTGTATCAGTGTGAATCAATTCGCCGTCCCTGCTGTTTGTGGCAACTGTGCAGCGCGTGTAAGGGGAGTGGGGAGTTACGTCACGTAGCCCAGGTTTGTAACAGCTTAGTAATCAGGAAGTGTGACAAGCAAAATGGTGTCTTGTGGAGAGAGACTCGGAGGGTTAGTCCCCGGTAAGCGATTTTACCAGGTATTGTGTTGAGAAGAATGACCCTTCGTGAAGAGAGTTTGATCTAACAGACCTGCTGGGCCACGGCAGTAAATGTTGCCAAAGTCATCATCTGACAAGAGGCCGGGACAATGGAGAGGGCAGAGACATCAACAAACCAGTTGCTTTTTCTTTGTCGCGATTTGAAAGTAGATTATCACACCATCTCCATCTTGACCTTTGTGGATTGAACTCTGGAGGTGACCTCTGTGATGCCACGTGGTCTCACCCGACCCAGCGTCTGTGAGTGTTGTCCGAGGATCCAATCTGAAATAATTCATACAGAAAACGGAAACTAGCGCAAATTCACATTATTTCTTCATTGTATAACGTTTAAGTTTTAAACGCTATTTATAAAGCAGATGTCATAAAATGTTTTAGACATATTTGACAGGATTCGTATTTCGACACATTGTCTTCATGGAATAATTAAGTATTTCATGGAATGGTGGAAATGAATTACACTGAGATCTCTGTTCCACACTGAGAGTCTTTGTTTTACTTAAGATAGTAGTTTTATATTGAGGATCTCCACTTTACTATAACAATCTATATTTAGTACTGAGGGTGTGTAATTACAACATAGACAATGAACAGACATTTGCTGTGAAAAGAAGGCGCACAAAAGCCATTTACACGATAAAAACAGGAAATTAAGGGTATTATTGTCGGTATATACTCTACATCTGACACGAAGTTTCTGGCATCAAAAAGTATTAACTTTCTCTCTGACGTTAATCTGAAATTGATAGGCATTTAGCACTTGCAGCTTTTAGTTTCGTTTTGTACAAATTTACACCGATCAGGAAGAAAACTTCCGCTGAGCAGTGTTAATTCACGTTTATTTACATGTAAGTCTTCGCACCTGTGCGGCAACTTGTTCTCAGTGGGCGATGCTTGGTGTGGTCAGGTGGTTAACTGGTCATTGCCGACCAGTAGTTAGCGAATATTTGGCATTGACCTCATTCCACTCATAACTTAAAGTGTTAACTCAGTCGTAATCTCGACTCCAGCAGACACTACATTAGTTTCTTTAGCGTATTAACCCTTCATTGTCAACGTGCCCTGCTCCGCCCCGAGGCCTGATCAACAACGTTAAAATACACCCAGACTGATGAGGAATCTGATTCTCACAAAGGTCCGCGATTTGGATATGGCTGCTTAAGTATAGTCAAACTCAAAGCCTTAATGGGAAGTTTAGAGACTTCGTGGCAAGGCGGTACCATGGAGGGCTTCTGAGTATTTACCTACAAGAAGTCTTTAGACCATAGCACAATGCTGCTCGTTCGTTCCTCCTAACATCGCCATTGAAAAGCGTCATTTCCGTGGAGGTTAATGCCTTCCGATTAAGTCCCCGTCACACTTGGAGCAGTGAAGGTGCTTCGCTTGCTCAAACAATTACGCTCAAGTTGTATGCCTAAATGATTATTCTGAAAATCAACAAAACCTTGTTTGGATTCTCACTTGTCCATGTTCAATCAGAAAACCCTGACATATGCGACCCGTAAATTCGGTCACCGAGATGCCATGGATAAATTTTTGGAACATCTGAACGAATTAAGTGGCATTTATTATTAACTATAGACTAGGTATGGTGAACGAGATAAGATTATTCTTCTGGAGGCGACATGGATCTCGAACGAATGACAATACGTGTATTTAAGATTTGTATTCATTTCTCTCCTGATATAGTACTATATTTAACTTCCAGGAAAAAAATTTGAGCCTGGCGTTAAATAAATAAACAAATAAATTCTAGGACATTAACTATAACAGTTATATGTGATAAAATGCAACAGAATGCGGGACGTGCTTCTTACCAAGTTTGGCATGTAAAACAATTCTTTTCAATGCATTATTGGGATCGTATAGGTTTATATATTTATTTATTTATCTATTTATTTATTTAGCTAGTTAGTTAGTTAGTTAGTTATTTAGTTATTTATTTGTTCCGAATTGTGAATTCGTGCAGAGAGATCTGTTGGTTGTAAGATATTAAAGTACAAATATTTACTTCATCGAAATATACTAGTTTCACTTACACATGATCAAAGGTTTCAGTTTCCACTCTTTCACCTCGTTAACATTAAAGACTTTATAGTCAGGAATGTATGTATTCAAAAAATGCACATTCTTATTTTCCAATTATCAAGCAGATATTGTCATATATTTGAGTGCACGTTCTGTAATACACTGTACTTGTTTGTCTGCCGATATTGGGATTATAATTGTTTTTTGTTTTTGTGACACCTCACACACATGACAGAGACTTTTTTCCATTTTACTATGTGTTTTCCCCCATGACACCATGTCATTTTTCAACCTAATGCCATACTGACAAGATCAGCCCACTTTTCTTGATACACCTGTTTAAGCTTACAAGATTTAAAGATTTTGCCAGGTCTCTCTGATAATCTGTTGACTTTACTCACTGCACTGACACCTTGTCTTTGTTAGAGTTCGATCATTTGACGGCTTTTTGTGTGTGTATTAGACCCTAATTAAGTGATTACCCCACGTGACACCAAATACCCGGCCTAAGGACTTCATCCTTACTTTAAGTCCCAGTCAGTCTCTTTACCAGCAGAAAATCTAACCATACATTGTAAATGTTCAATATGGTTTCAGCGAATCGGTTTTATACCTATAATTTGAACACATGTATAAACGTTTAAACCCGCTTGAAAGTGTAATTCATTTAGACAAGTACACAGCCTTGCACAAATGTGTGTATCAGTGCCAAAGACCACATCCCCTAAACAGCCGGCATCCATGAAGGGGCGTGGTCCGTCTGCCACCAACCTTTGCGAAAGCTGTCGACCCCAGCGGTCACCATCGGGAGGACCCATGGGGACATCATCCAAAAACCTCGGCCCAAATTTGATCGGGGTATCATTACACAGCATGTCAAAACCACCGACGGCTACTTTACAAACACACCATCTGAAAAAAAAACACCTTTGCCGCTGCAATTTTCTCACCGAGAAACCCAGACCGGGACAGCTTTCAGTTGTCTGAGGATGGTTCATGAATGGCAAGTGCCTTTGAACGACCATTACCCTGTTAAGGCGAGACAACGAGGCTTTGTTCTGCAGTTTCTACAATTCCAGCAGTTACACTACAGTAAAGCGTCTGCTAGGAAAACAAAATGGCACGCGCTGCGAGGGGATAAGATTAAGTGATAAGATTACGGAGTGCTGTATTAAGATAAGTGTTGCTCGTATCCAAGCAAATTCTGTAGATTATTAATCTTTTGATCTTCATAATAGGCCTCCACCTGGAAAGATCCATTAAATCAAATATGAAAAGGAATCGTAATTATACCGCTTCATAAAGCCTTTATTCATGTTCCTATATGGGTTGACTAAAACCTAAAATGTCATAAAATTAGGATACGTTTATATGGACGGCATCGGTCACTTTCATCAATCTTCTTCATGAACATTATTGTAACTTTTTTGTTACAGATTATTACGCCACGAAGCGTTGAAAGGTCAAGTTGTTTCACCTCATTTCCTGAATTTATCTCCCTTGCTTTTTCTGTAAATGAACGTTACACCTTGTGCATACCGGCACATTCATGTTCAGAATATATACTAGTGTAATTTTAATACCAGAGTAACAGACTGAGTAAATTATTCCCATTGAGTCAATTTAATCATATATACTTAGTATATATGATGGTAGTTTTCTACTTTTGATTCTTTAAAATATGTTAAAACACAGAAATATGGTTGATCTACAAATGTCACATGCTCCGTGGTGCATAGATGGGGAGAAAAAACGCACGATATATATTTTGGCCACAATGGTAATATAGGCATATATAGGTCGGTGCATAAAAATAGCCTCTTTAATTTCTTTGTTTAAAAATACTGATATATATGAGCAAAAGGTATTTTGTAGTGGGATTGATGTTGGACACATGTACAACACTGTATTAGCTGGGGTAACATACTGCAGTGTAATTTTTACAATTGCCAAAAAGTCGCGGAAGTAAGATGATGCTACATGTATTTTCACATTCTTGTTTCCAGTAGTAGTACCGTTGTTTGATTAAGGTTTCTGTGAATGTCCTTGATTTGATTTACCATCCGTTGTAGGCGTCGACTTTTGCAACTGCTAGTTTTGTGCACGGAAACACAAAAACCGTCTTAAACAAATACAAGTAAAAATTTGTCTTTTTGTACCACCTTGCAGGTCGACTAATGGTTTCATGGCGACCCTTGTCTTGTTTATCTATAAAAGAATGCGCTTTAAAAATGTAATTGCAAACATTCGTGTTTTTTTTTTCCTTCCGGTGTCCGCACAAAATGTCTTGTTCCTAACACGGATCTCATTTCAAATTCAGAAAACTCCATGCGGATTCGAGTGAATAACAAAGATTTTTGACCGGAGAATAACAACACAAGCCTCCCTTCGCGTGCCGAATTTGTCCATTTGTCCGATGGTCACAGTAAACCTCTATTTTATATCGCCGAAATTGTGTGCGAAGTCGTTGTCCTTTATTCGTGAACTATAAGAAACCTTTCTTGACCTTTTGTCGAGTGACAAAATCTCCCCCATCCCTGCAATTGACTCGCCTATTCCGCTTTAGCCATACCAGACTTAATTTTACGGCTTTGACTTCGTAGAAAAGATAGCGGCGTCAAATCTTAAACCATCTCTCCAAACAGAGTACATAGCGAAACAGCGGGGGACGGGGCCCGTATTGTGAAGCCTGTGTTTGCCTCGATTACAAGTTCACAAACTTAAATCATTGTTCCGCGGCCTGAAGATACGGCCCATGCGCTGGTTCTGAAACAGCCTCCAATATCATTTTGTTTCCCTATACTTGATCTCTTGCTCTATGTGTCTGCGCACAATGAATGTTGTGAGCGGCTGTGAATGAAGTTGCTTGTAGTCTATCGTGGTATAGTACTTACATGCTAGAGTCTCTGGGACGGGACCTGGGGCGGCTCGGGTTTCAATGATTGACGGCGTTGCCATGGTGAATAATTTTGCAGCATTGTACGGAATTAATACCGCCATGGCTGCCTGTTGAACGGGCCAATCGCTGAGCTCGACTCTCGCAGCCATGCCGGGTTTTAAGTAATGTTGTCAAGATGTGAGACTTGAATCAGGGTTTCTCTTCATTTTTAACAGCACACTTTCGACCAGGACATAGGGCGGCGACTTTGGGTTCTCCGTCAGATGTAACAATGTTACAAGATCAAGCGATTCCGGGAGTTCCCTCTCCCACATCAAGCATGGTCCCATCGTTTGGCTTCACGCAGGAACAAGTCGCCTGCGTTTGCGAAGTGCTGCAACAGGGAGGGAACATAGAGAGACTCGCCCGCTTCCTCTGGTCTCTACCCGCCTGTGAACATCTCCACAAAAATGAAAGTGTCCTCAAAGCAAAGTCCGTGGTCGCTTTTCACAGGGGCAACTTTAAAGAGTTATACAAAATTCTGGACAACAACAGCTTTTCCCAGCATAACCATCCCAAATTACAGGCGCTGTGGTTAAAAGCGCACTATATAGAGGCGGAAAAGTTGAGGGGCCGGCCGCTGGGAGCCGTTGGGAAGTACCGAGTACGGAGAAAATTCCCTTTACCACGGACCATTTGGGACGGCGAGGAAACTAGTTACTGCTTTAAGGAGAAATCACGGAATGCACTGAAGGAATGGTACACTCACAACCCTTACCCATCACCGAGAGAAAAGCGGGAGTTGGCAGAGGCGACAGGATTAACCACAACACAAGTTAGCAACTGGTTCAAAAACCGTCGACAGAGGGACAGGGCGGCCGAGCAAAAAGAACGATTTGGGTAAGTCTACTAAGTCCTCTTTAAAAATATTGTGACATTAAATTACATGTAACATGATGTAGGTATCTTTTCAGAGACAATCCCGAAGTACCAAAGTGCTATCTACTATATTTGGTTTATTCTTTAATGTGATATATAATTTTTTTCTAACGTTTGCATATATCTAAGTAAAATATTTTAAAGTAGATTATATGATACAAGGTTAATTTTTTATATGAAAGCAAACAACAAATATTTAAACGCAATAAATAGCATGTTGTTCACGGCGAAAATACGCCTTTTTAGGTTTATAGTGTGTTTATACGTTTATCCCTGAATACATAACATTTTAAGCAAAAGAAAATGTAAGGTTTTAGAAGAACATGTTCAAAGATTTTCAGCCGCTTTGAATTTTCCGCAATCCCAGAAGGCCAATTATTTTTAAATGCGTGTGAAAAACTAAAAAGTTGACTAATAAGGCTTTGGTTGATTTTAAATCTAAACTAATTTTAAGCAGCTGGTGGGACATTCCAGGTTTAGTCTGCTGTCATCCCGGCTCCTTGTCGTGAGGCGCTGATATTCGCCCCGGGCTCGGCGTTTGCACAGCTTGTATTCGTTTTGATCTCAGAGACTTCCTGCTAACAAACGACCCTGGCTTCATACTCTTGGCCCCCTCAGAATATCTGTACCAAACCCGTAGCGGCTTTGTTCTTCAGGGCCAAGACGTTAAACCATCCCTCCCCGCGCCCAGCTGTTTCCGAGACGCTGTAGGAATGTTCCCGTGAACGCAAACTCCATTTTCACCGGAGATTTCACTACTTTATTTTTTCCACTCCTTACACGCTACCAACATTACAACCGACTCGTTTTTGTCCATTTCTATTTAACAATGGTCAATGGTTTCTATTAAAAGCAAACATTTTTTTGGCTTCAGCTACTGATATTTTCCTTCTGCAAATGGCACAAGTGACTAATTTATTTAACTTCAGTTTATTCATCACAAAACCCTACCAGCAAGCTGTTTAGATCTTCGAGCGGAAACACCGTTGAACAGCAACTAATATTTATGTTTTTAATCGACGGATTAATTCCAAAAAGTTAAGTTCAAAAACTTTTGCCCGTATCTTTATGTATAAAATGCAAGTTATAATATTTTTTATTGTGTTAGTATTTTTAGATAACTCCCTACAAATGTTAAAAAAATCATCATGCCTCTGCTGAAGATTTTGTTTATTTGGTAATGTTTTAAAACATATATAACTTCCAAGTCATATTTATTGTATCGACGTTCGAATCGGCCAAAAGCCTGTTATTTATTTTTTTATATAAATGGAATTTTAGACCAGTGTAAGCCCTGGTTGTTTTTCATTTGTAAAGAAAGGTCTATTTTATATCAAAATCTGGTGAAGAATGTAAGCACTGATTTTTGTAAAAAAAAAAAGAAAATCGTGTTTTATATATCAAATACCTGATACGTTTTAAAACCTATGCTAACAGCTAGTATCGTGTATAGCAAAAACTGTTTGAGAAGAGCACGCTTATAAGTTATTTTGTGTGTTAGATGGTTTAATAAGGTATATTACCAGGAAGGAATTATAGCCAAAACTAAATCACAGGCTTACCCTATTGAATGTAATAAAATTATGTAAGTAGATAATATAATAGTATGAACAAGACATGAAATCTACAATTGTGTTAAGGTGTGTAATAGCTTGTAAGTAGCCGGTACTGAGTGGAAAACGTGCCTTTAATGAAATATAGTATCAAAATATTTTAACTATGTGTTATTGCTATTGAAAATACTATGATGTTTTAGCTACATATAGCACGTCGCGGTTTTCGTTCGTGTTGTTGCAGCGTCGAAAACAGTTCGACGTGTTTTTATGTAGGCTCCTAAAATTGTTAGTTATATCTCACCCCATTCGCAAGAAATGTGGGAAATATTTAAAATTAAACCATGTGACCTTAATTTACATGGTGGAAACTAATATCTGGAATAAGTAGAATCCATGGCCTAGCTAGGGTGCATTTCTGAGCTCTGCATTATTCCCAGTATTGCCACATACTGTCCATTATTGCGCCAGATATCCAGAGCTTTGAGGATAAATTCAAATGAATCCATTTACTCCCCACTAGGAGGGCATAACAGACCAATACAACAATTAATACACCTCGCTATCTGAGTTTATTGGATGCCTTTCAAGTTTCATTCAGCACAGTGCGATTCTCTCAGGATCATACTGGCTGTGTGGCAGATTTTGCTTTGTATTTTTGCCAATGGTCGTAACGAGCCATGAAATGCTAAAGCCAGTGTTATTCTTTCATTGATGGGATCAGATGTGTGTGTGTGTGTGTGTTTTTCGTTTTTGTTATCTCCCCCCCCCCCAAATATTTTTTGCAATTATGACAAAAGGCTAAGACAACAGTAGTGTAACATTGCTTACTCTGCACTATATGCTACGCGTTTTAGGGAAAGATCTGCTGAGATAATATGCAGATTAACGCCGGGCTTTGGCTTGTCCAGGGACAACTATTTCCATCACCATCCTATGTTTTCAACTAACCCAAACTTTCATAAAACCCGAAATTTCCAGTGAATACTTTTTGGATATAAGATTTTTTTTAAAGATAGTGTGCTACACGTTTGCTGGCTTTGTAGAGTTTAGTTGTTTAGTCTGAAATGCCCGCTGAGCTTGTACGTTATGGCGAAAGGCATGCACAGAACACGGGGTAGTTTATTCTCCACTATACGGACGCTGTCAGCAGAGTATATAGAGCAGAACCTGAATGCGGGCAACGACACAGCGTTATGGAGGAGTCAGGTAGATTGTCAGGGCCAGTTCATATTGTACATGCCGCAATTATACCGGCCCATTGAGCAGAGCTTGAGGTTTGTACGAAGCTAATGGGCCAGTCTGGGAACGTATCGTCTTAACTGTGGACTTCCTTTACTCAGCCGATTTAACTCCTTACAACAAATTTCCTTTGGATAGGTCTGTTCACATCTGGTCATGCCCGAGGAGGTTCTTATAGTACGACCTAATATCCACCAGAAGTAATCATACTCTATACAATATGGAAAACATGACATTAGAGACAGTGGAAAGAGTATAATATTGGTATTGTGGAGAATTTGCTTTTAACTTTTTAAGTAATCATACTATATACAATATGGAAAACATGACATTAGAGACAGTGGAAAGAGTATAATATTGGTATTGTTGAGAATTTGCTTTTAACTTTTTACAAAGTCTTTCCCTGTGTTTTGCAGAGAAGTCGTGTCTGCATACTGGACATCTCCAATGTGCCTGCCCTAAATTGCCGCCAGAATTAATTCCTTTAATTTATGTCTGGCCAGGATTCATGTTAATTGGGCATTCATCAAATTGTCGGGCTGTTGCCGCACGTATATATTTGTTTCCTCGCCTGTCAGCAACTGCTGGCCCCGGATAGTCCTGGATGGACGCCAGCAGTGGCGGGTAATTGTTTACCTAAAATGTGTGGAATCTCTGATATAGTGACCCCAATATTAATGGAATCCATTTTACTCTGTTTTCACAACACAGCGATCAGAATTCACAAGGTAGCCTGAAGGACCAAGCGTCACCGACCACAGACGGGAGCAAAGAGGACAGTCTTGGGGGATTCCCCTCCAAACACGAGGGCGGAAGTCCATCACCGGACCAACCGATTGACCATTCTCATGTTTATGCGGACCTGCAACGACCTTCTCCCTTACAGCACGTGCATCACCATGACACCCACAACAATGCTCTCATGGCTTCCCATCATATGGTGACACCGACGGGTCATCACAGTCATCACCATCACCCAGTGCTCCATCATCCTGGCATGTCTTTATCAAATGGCCATGATATCAGTCAGGTAATGGTGGACTATCAAGCCTTATGACCTGATTTAGACCATTTCCTGACAGGGGATTTGGGCCATTGAACAAAAACTGTTCTTTCGACGTATGAACATAGTGTGTCACTATTAAAGCCCTACTTTAGAGACGTCCTTGTGTGATCAGTTTTCAGTGCTGTCAACCCATAAGGGTTTAGGCCCCTGTTGATAGATGGGCCCGTTGGGTGGCGCTGTTCAGTATTCAGCCATCATCAGTATTGTGTATAGACGGACAACTGGAGTTGTGCAAATAGTGAATTCAAATGTGACTCTAAGTGAAAAGTATGGGCCGCCAGATGACAGATAAGTCCAGAAGTGCAACCATACGGGAATTCTCCATATTCAAGCCAAAGTTAAAATGACTGCAGCTGGATGGAAAGTGAAACGTTATACAGTTTTGAAGGAAACTTAGTTTTGACAAAAATTCTGTCTACATCAGATTTTCTGAACTCCGGCATAACAATAATCCAGATCTTTATAGATTCAAACAATCTCCCTTTGCGCGAATAAATGTGGTAGTAATTCGTGCGTATATAAGAAACATCACACGATGTTACTGTATTAGTCAGAATTCATTTGTGTTCGCGCATTCAGATCCACGATGATTTTAATACTATGAAGGCATCGTTTATAACTTAAAGCTGGACTGCAATAAGGCATTTGTGAGACTTTTTTGTGTGCCCTGAAGCTGTGCTAAAAATTGCTACCCCATGACGGACGGTTAGTAAGTAGGAATTATGTTCACTGTGTAACGCATGTTGTGGAGAATAGTCCATGATGTTAAAGTATTTTATTGCTTCTGTACTTATAGCTTAATGTGTTGGTGCTGTATAATCTCCATTGTTTTCTGGAGGACCGTAATTAAATTCGTGAATAAGCATAATGTCTTTAATATTCTTCCTAGTTATATGACCTCAAATGAGAAGAAATGGTTGTTGAAATAATTAAGGAGGACTCATCTTTGTTGAATAAGGGGTCATTTCGTACCATTTATACCATTTAATGCGTCTTACAGAATGAATATGAATTTTTTTTAACCATTTAAGTATCTTCGAAGTAGACCATAGAATTTTGTGCACTGAGCCTCTCTCTACTGCTTTTATTTCAGTGTTACGTGTTACGTAACGGTTTTGTTCATCCTTTTCTAAACGTGCCATTGTTTACACCAGAAAATATGTAACCCCTGTGATTCTTTAAGAAAAACGTTCAGTCACCGTATGTCTGTACAGCCATTTTTTGTTTTGATATTACCAATATTTATTGCCAGTTGCTCATGTGTTGTTTGCAGGTACTGTTAATATTATAATCACTATTTCTATTGTCTTTTTCACACCGACCTTGTAACTCCCGAAAAGCATAGTACATGTACATAACTTGCCATTTACAATTTATATCCCCTACTGTTTCTTTATACGACCGACTTTTCTTGCACATTTTAAGATGAAATAACAATGTTATTTACGACTAAAACAGCTTTGTTCATTCATTAAAAGACAATTATCTTGCATTTCCTTGTCTATGTTATGTATATTTTATACACTTTTCTGGGAAGATAACCTCGTGAAAGATAGGCAAAATCCTTCAATACATAATGCCCCAGCAAGTTTAACGTGTTGGTGTCAGTAAAGGTGTGCGAATGTGTGTTTTATAATTTTATACAGTAATTTTAACATGTTAATTTTAATTTACTGAATTTTTGTTTAAGAATTTTCCTTTGCGATTTCGGAAAACCGAAACTCTCTTCAGGAACAACAAAATAATAATAAGATTAGAGGTTAGGCAGTGAAGATTTATATAATCAGTCCTTACTACAATCAACACTTTAGCATCACTGTATCCCCGAATATGTTACTCCGAACGTGGCTAAACTTAAACTAAAATTTAGACTTATTAAGTCAAAATATACAATTTCAGAATTCCACATAAGTCATTTTCGTATAAGTGTGGATGACCACGAGAATACCTATGTCACACAGTTCTCTAGAATTTAGTGTTAAAATAATATTTTTGTTTGACAGATTCGTGAGCTGTACAGAATACCGTTATTTTTACGTGAACTTGCATTATGTGTTTGTAATGGCTAAGTTCTCTGTTCTTATTTGAGTATTATCATTGGCCTCAATGAACTCTGGGACAAAATCTCTTCTATGGGCACCTTTTTTTTGTCCTAAAAGTATGTCCAGTTAGTTCTGTACATAGTGCCAGACCTAATGCTGAGCAGTGGCGTCATGATGTCGCCGACATTGTTGTGATTTGTCACTACCATCGTGACGTCCAGAATATAATCCAATCCTGTTTCAGATGTTTCCTCAGAGCTTGGGCCCACGGCCGGTGTCAAATGTCCCTCGGGTCGCTGTGTCAACACTTAAAGGGTTTGATAATACCATTTTAGCCCGCCCTACTTTTAGCGGATTCAACTGTCATGTATAAAACAAACTGCCTGTTACAGACATTGGGACAAATAGTGCTAACTCTCGTCTTAACGGAATAGAGTGCTCATTACACAAACATCCATCTCACCAGATGTGGCAAATCGAGTGCCGCGACAGACACTGATTGGCCTTGTTTAATGGTGAATTACTTTGATCGCTTAGAAAGCTCATACAGATCTTTAACCATTAAATACACCAGCGTGTAATTCGGGAAGACCAAACTCTTTTATTTACTATTTTCGTTACACCAAACAAGTTAGACATATTGCATATTTTTAAATATGTAAATTTTTGGCTGTGATATTACTTTAATCAAATAATTCCAAGGCGTTTCCATTTTGGAAAAATAGTGGGGAAATAGTTTTAACAGTTATTTAACTTTTCTGCATGTTGTACTAAAAACATTCTACATTATTCTGTTTTCTGAACTATTAAATTGTTTAAAACCCTGTCAGCTACTTAAAACTAATATGTAAATTATGAAACAATAAGATGAATGTAGTTGTGTCTGTGTATGTTTGTACCATGTACATGTATGTCAATCTAGGTTTGTTTTAGTCTCCAATTCAGCCACAAAGCCCAGCATACAGCAAAGTAATATTCCCAAACCAGTCCTTTTCAATAAATAATTACGCTGAAGTATAGAGTTCTAAGTCATCATTTTGTTGAGCAAAGGTTGGCATGAAATATTCAGCCAACGGTTTAATAAGTCAAGGGTTGGAGGCACACGTTTTTGCTAGGAAGCCATGGTAAGCGATGGACGGGCTTGTGTTGGTAATTGATGGCTTGGCTATGTGATACACATATGTGTTTTACTCCAACGTGTCAGAAAAAACATGCAAGCTGTACAGATGGCTTGTTTTATCAGGTCATGTGTTCTGCAAATCTTTCAGCCTATAACTGTTTCAAATGCAATATTGTTGAGTAACATTACGTCATCTCATGGCGCTCTTACTTCATCCCTCGTGTGACCACTCCCATGTCATAACAGAGGCAATCACCAATTACTACGCCATGCGGAATGGTGCGAAAAACAAGGCAGTTAATTTCAATGAAGTTGAAAAAAAATTCATTTATTGTCATGCAGTGTATAATGACACATGTACACTTATCCTTGAAATGTGGTCGTAAGATGTATTCTCTCAGATATACTCTTAATCGCTGCGGTTGTAGTATTTTAATTACTGTATAGTTCAGGACAACTATTCTTGTTTAGATAAGAATTGGAGACACAAAGAATTTATGACAAAAATAATTTCGAAGGACTCCTCCATTGTCACGAAGCAGCAGTATACTAGTATAGCTTTACTGGAATACCTGCATTCAAGGAAGCTGGAATGAATTGATTTATATTCAGTCATTTTCTTTCATTCTGACTTGCTTCAAGGACAATGACTATATTGTCCTTTACAGTTCTGCCTTTGACAGGATGAAGAAAATAAAATTTGAAATTTTAATTAAGTTTTAATCTACTGCAGCCTGGCACCAAACAGGTCTCTGTATTGCAATTACCTTCTTAAACCGGTCTTTTTTAGAATGGCTTTTCTGAAGGTTTTAGAGACATAACCTTTTGCAGCCTTTTAAAATTATTATTAAAAAATATTTCAGACTTTGTTTTTAACTCACAGGAAAGGATTCTAGGAAGATGTATATCACAGATATTTTAAAAAAAAATGTTTTTGAAAATAATTTCTGAACAACACCCTACAGTCGTTTTCTGCTCTTTATACTGACTTTGGTAAATATGTGAATGTGAAGTTTCATCACCATTCCTGATTGTTAATAACTGATTCAGACCAGCTCACATCCAGTTTAAGATTCTTTTTGTGATCTGAGTTTCTTCTTTCAGGGAACAATTTTGCAACTGTTTGACACAAAATTTATTCTCAGCTTAACAGGTTAGCAATCATAATTCGATTCCCGAATCATGGTATGGTTACAACTAAAATGTACTGTCATTGTGCAGGATATTATGTTCAGCATATAGCATTTCATAGCATGTACTTGAATGTACGGTTATATGTGAGGATGATCAATACACACAGCTCTGTATATATGCCCCACTTCTGCTGTGTACAAACATGGCAGTTATTTGGGTGTCTATTCACAGATAAATACTAATAATGTAAAATGAGGGGAAATATTTCTGAATCCAGTATAAACTGGTGATATCCCACGTGGTCATTTTCCTGTTTTAAGCTGAATGGAATGACCAATGTGTCTGTGTGCCATATCTCTACAACAAGTAGTTACAGATTTACAACACAGCGAAATACACACGACTTATGGATGGGACTGATGGGAAAATATTGACACTGGCGGGGATAGGGCAACTCGTAGAACTGATGGGGTTGGTGATGTTCAGTTTTCAATGGCCAGGACATTTCCCCTTATGGTCAATAGATCCTGTGGACAATTTCCCATTACGAACATTTCCCGCTTTTGGACATTTCCCCCTATGTGTATATTCCAAGAAATATTATAAAATACGAAGTAATAGATATCAAACTAGAGCAAAAATATAGCTGTTCATTTCCCGGCCATACATGTATATATTAGTGGAGATTCTCCGATAGGGAAAATGTCCGAAGGGAGAATTGTTCATAGGGTGATATCCTTATAGGGGGAATTGTCTATAGGGGTAAATGTCTGCGCTCTGTGTATCACACACACAAAAACTGAAGCGACCGAGCCCCTGAAACTTCCGGGATATAGATTACATATGCATAACCTGGGTATAATCGCCTTTACGAATTAATTGACTTAATTGTTCCCTAAAAGCAAACGTGTGCCGATTTGTAAATATATGTCACTGTACCTGTAAAGATGTATGTACTACAGGTTTAAATTGTACGTACAGAGTGACATGTTCGACGTATTAATTTACCTATGCAAATTTGTTACAATTAATGTGTATCTCCTCGGTAAACGGTGTGTATGTATTGCATACAATTGCTTTTAGAGATAGATTGATACACAATACTTTCTGGACTATTACTTGAAGCGATATACACCCAAAATGCCACCATTTTCTCTTCATCTTTTTTTTATTTAAGGCTTTGCTTTAATTCTGTAGTCGACGAAGAAATCTTCTTTCTACAACGGACTTTCGCCGGAAATTTCAATTTGATAAGTCTCATAAAAAATATGTGCATCTTTTTTCGAAGTTTTCCAAGCATTGTTCAGTTAAAAATGTGACTGCTTCATCCTTTTTGAAAACCATCAGTTTGATATGACATATTCAACCAACAAAGAGGTGAGAGAGTATACTGCATATGATTAAGGTTGCTGGTATACGTATGCTCTTGGCAACATACCGGAATAACGATGGTTATGTATGCTAAGAAATTGCAAAGCGACAAAGCAGTTTACCGTTGTTTATAATAAATATGTAGGTAATGTACAATTGAGACTTCTTTTTGTGGCGGGTGTTGTAATCAGCTACATATGCTTTTATAGACTGATCCATAGTATAGAAAATTGAAATCAAGCCACAGAAGCCGAACTCCTGGAATGGGTAATTCATTGTGCAGCTCAAGCGATCTGCCATGGGTAATAAAGTCAAAGCAAACCACGTCAGACGTGACAAGAACGGGTGGGTAGTTCATATGGAATATTCCACCATCACTGAAGAATAATGAGCTAATATGTCACGGTCTATGGTTAAGCAAAATAACGAGGGAGCTTGTGGAATTTTGATAGTGTGACGAAGACTTGGACGTGCAGCATTAAATTTGTTCATCCTGTGGTTGTAAATGCCGCTATGTATATGACTGTATACGTAGGCAGTCAGTGCATTGCCCGTGTTTCTTGTATATGCGCATGATAAATTCACGGCTGTTATGTAGCACACTAGTATCCGGTATGCAATCCACCTATTGTGTCCTGTGTATTACGTGCTGTTTCAAGAGGCCAACGTGTTTACACTGTGACTATATCCACGATAAGAAGTACTCAGGAATGTATAACTTAAAATCACGGTGTTCAACATTATGGTGAGAGGAAATAGCCTGTAGTTTTTTTTGTCAAAACAGTAAAAACCGCAGGTGGAAAAATTGCTATGCAACAGCATAAACTTTGTATACGCTGATTTCCCGAATTCAAGTTTAACTTTATCCTCATTGCTTTTGTTAGTGATTTTTTTTTTACATTTATATACGCATTGAGTGTATAGCAATCAGATTTAGCTCCGAATTTCGGTGAAATTCTCGCTATATGTGTGAATGTTGCTACTCCTAATTATGTAAGTACATAGTCATAAGTTACAATTTAACCTTTTAACATGGCGAATATGTCAACTGAATGTCTTATACTGCACACTTTTTCTAAATATTAACAGCGTGTTCAGCGTGACTTACATTACCCCATTGTTACAACACGCATCTATGTACACATGTTCGTAACAGTACATAGGTGTTGAACACGCACCTGCTGTAGGATGACAATTGACAATTTCCCTTCTAGATTAATATTCCTACACCGGAATAAATTCGTATTAATCACAAACATATGTCGGTCAGCTCAATCACAGGTTCGTTTTCATGGGGACCCGTTCACGAAACAATGCAATTATTTGGTGTATAGCCATGAAAGGAACACGTATTGCCCGGTTGTAATACAGAGTTGACAATGAACGCGCTATATCGACTGCATAGAGAGTCTTATAGTGAGGAAAAATTATTAAAACTATTAAGGCGAGGGAGAGTTATTGCTACAACTCGGTCCTATAGCACCTTCCCATATGAATCAGGTTCCATTTCTGCTATCCCAGGCAGGTACGAGAGGATGTAGGCAACGTTGTCTGTTATTTCATATCGACCAGAACCTCGTCGGATGTGAGAGGAAATGAAATGACACGCTTCGATCCACTTATGCAAAACAGTGATCATTAAAAGTGTGTAGTTGTGAGAATTATTCGGCTGGATGGCGCAGACGCTGGTTGACAGCTTCGCCCCCATGACGAGCGCGTGCTCCCCTTTTGTTGACACCCATCCGACTAGACACTCTCGAACGTCTGCAGATATGTAGATAACGAAAAACAATGGCGTATCCAGACGAGCTCCGTTCGCAAGAACAGCTCCCTTTGTGATATCATTTTGTCTATAAATGTTTGCCATATATAAGAAGGTCGAAGTTCGTAGGGCTTAATTAATGAGTACATTCTTTGTGCCTAAACCACAGAATGTTTACACAGGGAGGGGTCAGTTATATGTTTCCTTGGGTGGGCAATGGGTGGGATGTGAGGAGAAGGAGGTATAAGGCTCGAAGAGAGAGGTGTCAACACTTCGCTACATATATATTCACTAGTGTCTAAATCTTACGCCAGCGAAACTCTACCTGCCCACAGGCAAATTCTTTACATAACATATTATAAAACAACTAAAACCTTCACATTTGTTACCCATCGGACTCAGTGGTTTGCTTAGACAGATTTCTTGGAGTTTTTTTTTTCAAAAAAATTTAGGCTGACGATAACAGCTTAACAGAGCTACAGTGCCGCAATTTATCCTTGAAAATATCAAATTCATCCTTACATCATTGCTTTTGGTAACTTTGCAACGGCGTAGGCCCCTACTGTGTGTTTACGCCATATTACAAAATACTACCTCCAAAAGAGTAGTTGTTCATATTCCTGAATCAACAGAAGATAGCGTATAAAATATTCTGATTTAAGAGCGCTGATAATGGTGGAGGCCTGTGGTTGTTTACAGCACTTCTTAAGAACCAGAAATCGTACGATCTGTAACTCACATATGTTGTTTCAGTCGAATGGTTAAATCAGCGTGACAGACTTGTATTCAGTATCCGTTTGAGTTGTTATCCCACGGGTGCAGGGTTATGACCAGATACAGCCATCGCTGGTATATGTCCGGGATGAGCTGACCTGGTTGAGAATGTAGGGAACATTGGCGGATGTGAATACCCAAACCAAGACGGGCAGAAAGTTAAAACAAAAGATGGTCGCGATGAAAACACACCGCGTTAATTAAAGTCGTCGTTTCGGGTTACACTCGGGCTGATTTCTTATCTAAATTGTAACATACAATCAGAGCGGTCTGTTTGGACGCGGAGGGATAAGTGAGGGCCTCTGACATCCGATATGCCCTGCCCCATCTGTCTTCAAACATTTACCCAGTCTGCCAAGTAAGAAAAGTCGATGACAGCTGCAGATGTTCACCGAAATTAAGTTGATAGTCAGACAACGAAGTCTTCGCCCTCTATCCTGCATCATCGCATGGTACTTCCGCTTTCTCTTCCACCCACCACCCATCCTTTTCCGTGGAAGTTATCATAAAAACTAGGGGTTGTTGTTCAACGGCTGACACGTCTCCACTCTAAATGTCTTTGAGCTTTCAGATCATATCTCACGTACCTGTATAGCCCACTACAAATTTAACAAGTATATCCTATATACATCTGTACATGCCATTTAACTTCCTATACATTTTCCTAGCAGACATCATTTTAGAAATCTAGACAATGACTGTACAGATGGCTATAGACTTTGGTGCGTTTTGGGGAAGCCAGAAGACTATAGAGGACACATTTAAGTCACCATGGCATCGGTGTGTCTTTAAGTGATACCGAAAACCACCCACTGTTACCAAAAATTTACCGTATTCTAATCCTCATGCCCAATAATCGACAACTTATCAGATTTATTAAAGCAATAGAACTATCACTGCAAATAATAATTCTGTGGTTATTCTAATTCAGTCAGACTTATGCGAAGTGACAACTACGGGACAAAATCAAATTAAGTTTCTTTATCTGAGTAGGAATCGCATCCATTTGAGAACATAGTTTGACAATTGGGACCAGAGAGCTTTCATTTTGCATTAACGAAGTCTTAAAACGCGTGCTGTGCACAATTTGAAAATGCCAATCATATTCATAGTTTCACGGACGCGCGATACTGTAAACCCTCCGCATGTCCAGACACGGTCACTTCTCAAACCTATGAGCGTGTTGTTCTAATGGTATGTCATAAGCACAAACACTCAGGTCCGAGTAAACCTCCAAGGGCGCTATATTATCAGCGATTAAAGCGCTTTTCATTGCAACTGTGCAACTGCAGATACGCACCTCTTATAGTTCAGACTAAGAACTTTGAACATGGAGAACACATCCAATTATGTTCTGCTGTACCCTCTAAGAGGAACCCAAACCTTTCTGCGATATGAGGCCCAATTTCTACTAGACGCTATATACCAAACATATCCAACTGCAAACTTTCATCTCTTCCAGAGGTTAGGCATCTCCGCACAGCGTCGTCTAGTAGAAATGTCTTTCAAGGTTATAAAAATAGACTGTACGCCTCAAACAATAAAGGTGAATGAACGTTGATTAAAACATTCTTCTTAATAGAGATAAAAGGTTTGAAACCTCGGGTTATTCAACAAGATTTGCACTTTCCATGTATAAGGTTTGTCCAGTGAGATGTTACCAATTGCCTCCATGAATATTTGCCGTAACGTCACCACGCTTAATCAATGTTGGCTAATTTGCATTCCGAGTAGTATAGTCTACTACAAAATAGTCGGTGTAATCATGGATTTATGATTTGCGAAATTTAGCCAGTACCAGCTGGATCTTGGTCACCAAAATACCATAAGAAACTTGTTACTGAATAAAGATGAAACAAATGGACACGTGTTGAATGTAATACCTGTCAGGCCTTTTGGCCTGGCCTCGGGATCACGAAGCCATCTTAGGCTTAAATTTCAAATCACATTAAAACTGTTGTTTCTTATGTTAAAGGTAAAAATTTTGCCTAACAGCATAAATTCTTGGTAAGTTATTGTACAACAAATTTCAGCTAAAATATCGGAAAGGAACATACAAAATTTAATGACTAAAATTTTCTCTTAAGTCTAAGATCGCTTCGTGATCCAGGGGCCTGGTCATTAGTTAGTAAAGTGCATTTCTCTAGATAAAACGAGGTCATAAGATATGCCCCAAGAACAAACACATTTGTTCTGTTGGGTTTTCGTGCTAGCCACCAGGTCGTTAGCACTGTCTCGGTACAAACCGATAATCTTGTAAGCCAAACGACTTTCACATTTTCCGCACTATTATGATTGTTGCATTTGCTCCCTCACAACGTAGAAGAACTACTTGATATGGCTAAGGATGATGACTTAATTAATAAAGTGGGTTAAATGGTAGCGCTCTTAAGATTAGAGCACTTCAACTTTTTGCGTCGAATACTCGAATATATTAAGCACGCATTATTTGCAAAGTTAACAACTTTATTTGACATGAAGTATAGCTCCGCAGTTTGAGATATAGTTTTTACCAAATGTGGCCATTTTTTAAAATGACAACGTGACAATGTTCAAACCAGAAGGGAAAAGGGACGTAAATGTTGTCATATATAATAAGTGCTAAAAGAGCGCCCTGAAACGAACGACAACCATGTGAAAATCACAGCTCTCATAACTGATGCAATTACATCGTGTCTCGCTTTCAGACAAAAGGCGGAGTATATGTATTTTAAAATGAGCACAAAATAAATTTCATTAGTACGTGTATTAGGTACACGACGATTATTAGAGAGTAGCATATGACTCTCTGTCGGACCATGTGTATTTTTCCATGACATGTTTTACGCCAAACTGATGATGATGTTGATGCAAGGGATAGACGTGCGTGCACGTGACTGCCAGGGCTAAAAAAAAACCTGTAAGCATTATGTCGCTATTGTTTAGTACAAGTGGACTTAGAGACAGACAGTTTTAGATAGGGTTGGCTGGTGGAGTTATGTCCAGTGGTGTGCTTTTACACCACTCATGAAACATCAGCCATATCAGTTAATATTATTTCGAGTCAACAGTCATAGCCGTGTGGTGGCAACTACAAGGCAGGCACGGGTTTTTCTACGCGTACGTAGAGTTTTCTACGCTCTGTTTCACCCGAGGTGAGGCCAGTGTTGATTCAGGGACAATGATAAACGGTAATTACAGGTCTGAACCCGGTGGAAATTCAACGATGTTCTCTCGTCACAACAAACTGTTTAGAAAAGCCCCTTGAACAGACGGCCATGATTCTTGTCTAGGCTTTCTCATCTGACACGGTCATTGTGTGGTAAATTGCAGCCTCTGGGATATTTGAAACAGAAATCCCTCAAAACATCCTGACTTCTCTCAACCCCGATAAAGAACAGCCAGACTACTGAAAAGAAAGAGTTTACAAAAACCCATGTGTGAATAATTCCGTTTAATGCGGCTGGAGTGGTTTCAAGAGGAATCCTGTTCTGCCCCTCTGCTTCTTTTCAGGCCTCGCTTTTCTACAAATTATATCGTGATATATACCAACGATTCTATGGTAGTAACGCCTTTGCCCGTGACATTCAGTTCCTGACATAAATGAAAACGCATACCACGCTGGAGACACGTTTTCCTCAATTAAAAACTTTACAAAATGGTTGAAATTTGCTTATAGACCTTGTTCTTTTTTCTTTTCGAACAGTACATAAACCCACCGTGTTCCCTGGAGGATGACTGTATACGAACAGAAAGGATAATTGTTCATAAGATGACACCATCTAGTTTTACTATCGCGGGACACATTCATCATACTGATACATACCGAAATGTAACATAGTTATGAAAAAACACAATTATGTGTAAGAGACTCATGGAATTTTATTGAAAAGATATGTAGGGTCTTAAACAACGTTTATATGTAACAGAGAACTTCATGGATGCCTTTGGGCAATTGCTAGCTCATCTGATTTACTGCTTCGTCGATAACTTGTTTAATTAATAGACTGAATTTTATAGTTTTGGGCTTAGAGCTTTTTTCAACCCTTACCCCACGGTAAAATACTAAAAATGAATTGATAGCCATTTTATGTAGGAGATTGTAAAATATAGGCTATATGCCAAACTTTTGGTACGATATATGAAATGGGAGAGAACCTGGAGAAATATTTAACCAACAAGACCAAAAAAGAAAATATTATTATCCTGAATGTAGTCAACCATTTCCATCACGAATATTTTTCGAAGTTTTTTCACGGCGCTTATGCGCATGTGTTCGTGCGATTAACCTGAATGATCGTAAACTCGAGGCCTTTGTCTTTTCAATTATTCCCGGGGATCGAACATTATTTATTAACGACGAGTTGATTGCGTCTTGCTAAGAACGATTTGTAGTACGTATACCCGGATTCTCACGCTCCACTTGTGGAATGTCTCCCTTAACATGTTTAGTATTAATCAGGGCGCGTGTCCCAGGTAAAATTATGCAACAAATAACTCGTAAAATAAGAGTGAGCATGGGCGAACTAAAGGTTGATGTTCATAATACATGGCCAATAAATATCCCAGCGCGGTATGCTCTGGACCTTTCCGAGACGGGTCATTGGAAAGCTGCATGGCGATAAGAGCTAACCTGATTTTGTGAAATAGCATGTAAGGTAATACCACATTGTATAGCAACAACACGCAACGTTTATTACAGCATGGGGTTATGTACGGCTTGCCAACACGCACACCTATACCGCCATAACAGTTAGCCAAAGCATGGGAAATAACCTTTATTTGACCCAGACATCACGTGGAGAAAACAGATCCGTATCTGGGGACATTTTCCTTTCCTTTCTTTTGCTGTTTTTATTGTTGGTATCATCCGTAAAGCAGTCCAAACGAGACTAGCGTTATATAAGTGTGGTTTCTCATGACAAGCAGCATTGACACCAAAAATATGGATATTTTTTGTAATCATAGTGTTAGGTTTGTTTCGCTAGGAAATGAAAGCAACAAGTTAGTGATTTTTTTTGTTTTATATGTAATAAAATATATATAATATATTGAAACTCTTTTATACCTTAAGTGGTGTTAGATGCCTTAATCCTAGATGTTAGGAAAATATCGAATTGTATGCGTTATTGACTGTTAAACTGGCTTTCGCCAATTCGATGTCCACAGCTTAACATAAGCAGAATCTCCTAGGCAGAAAACAATCCACGCCAGAATCTCGTCCAGCCAGTAAAATATCCTTAAATCCGCTTCAAAGTCGAATGCGGTACTGTAACTAACAATTCTTTCAGTTATGCACTGTCACGTGCAGAAAATTGTGACTATACTTTTACATCAGTTGATGGAATCTTTCTCCACCAGGCGTTGTGAGATGGACAAATAAACTGTAAGTTGCATTTTCGGACGACACACCGATAGCTCTGGGTTTTGCGTAAAAAAGTGCAATCAGGGCACATGATGCGTGGAAGGTAAGTGGTATTTCCTGTAAATGGGGGGTCAAGAACACAGCCTGCTTAGCAACAACAAAAAATACTTCGGCTGGTGTCTCTTCAGTACAATGCTGTTTGTATTTATACGAGAGGAGTGGGCTTAGATTTCTATTTGGAGCGGATAGGATGTCCAAACTCACGCTTGATAGAAACTGATGAAAGGTAGTCACGGCTAAGCTGTATTAAGACACCTTCCAACCTCTCCATGTACAATAGGCAGAGGGATATTATGTCCCACCGTGCAGCTCCTCGATAGGATTTAAGAGCATTTTATTTAATTGTCATATTATCTAAACTGAAGCGAATACGGCATTGGCACTCGGCTCAAGGATGATTGCGATTTCTCAATTAAACACACACGCCCAGGGCTAATCTTTAGAGAACGGCCTCTTGTCATGGCCCAAATCTCGCTCTCCTTTCAAATGGCGGTAATTGTCCAATCCATTTACGTGGTTTGGCCTGTCCGAGATATGACAGTAACTGGAGACTTGTTCGTTTTATGGTTGCCATTTCGATGGCCCCTCTCTTCTTAAACATGTGTTTGTTAAAATTAGCGCAGGCGCGCTCTCCTGGCGACAGATTGGGTCGGAACTGGATGTCGTCACGAGTCGCTGCTGTTGGAACGCGAGCCTCGCAGAAGACAATTGGATTAGGGCGTCTCGGAATACAGAACACGAGAAGGACGAGTTGTGTATAACAAGAGCCACCAGAGAGTGGATTCCCAATACTGAACGGGTGTAATAGGTCAGAACAACCATTGTCTTCACCTTTAACGTTTTTTTTAACTGTGTACATTACGTTATGCAATGGACAAAACTAACCAGAATGCTGTGAACACTTCAAAGTTGCTGAAGTTCAAGAATTATTAAGATAAAAGATTTTCAGTCGGCCCAGTCTGTAACCATTTTCAACGGATGTTCAGTGCTCGCGTTAGTTAAAGTTATCTTTTATTGTGGGATAAGCCATTTGTTTTCTTTGGCTATAAGAACACTGCCTTAATGTTTTAATGTTTTCCGGACAGAAATAAAAAAGTTTGTTTTGCGTCAGGTGCGCAACAAAGCGAGCTTCTGAGACAAATCACGTCATGTGACCCCCTGCTTGACATGATATTGATGCCAGAGACTGGTGAATATGTCTCCCACTGTGCATTATTATATCTGCCTAATTCTGATGCGTGTATCGATATAATGACCAGTTGGGCGCCTGCCCACTCGACCCCGTGCACCGAAGATAACGTCATTCACATTAACCTCATCACAAGTGTAAGCATATCAGTTTTCTTACACCTGCATATCATGGGTACTTGCACCTGTTGATGCACAGGTGTCGGGTGATAAGAGACATCTGGGTGTACATGTATACATGTTTTTGATGTTCGACCAGTCTTTTGGTTTGTATTGTCCGATGAAGAAATCATGAATGACTCATTTCCAGGTTACATCTTTCCAGGCTGGTAATCTATCTCATGAATTAGAAACACTGCATGGTCCATTATCTTCTTAGAACAGCTGCTTGGGCTTCTAAGTACGTAGCAACTGATGGGCCACTGGCAGGCTATGCCAATTGTCCTTCAATCTTGTGGAAAGGCTGTCTCAATTATACACAAACCTTGTACTGTAACTTATATATAGTTAGTGTTGATGTGGTGTAGAAAAGGTTAGCATTTATTTATTTATTTATTTATTTATTTGATTGGTGTTTTACGCCATACTCAAGAATATTTCACTTTTACGACGGCAGCCAGCATTCTCGCGGGAGGAAACCGGGTAGAGCCCAGGGGAAACCTACGACCATTCGAAGTTTGCTGCCAGACCTTCCCACATACGGCTGGAGAGGAAGCACAGCGACCGCATTGGTGAGAGGCTAACCCTCTCGCTAACCACCTCAGCATGAAGGTTAACAAACCACAAATCTGTGTTATCTTGCAACGTGTGACCGTAACAGTAAAACATGAAATAACTTGCAGTTGTCTGCATGGTAATCGAAATGTTTACGGGACATTCACGTATTTAGCTCACTCTTCACTTAAGAGCATGTGATTAACAACAGTTTTCCTGGCTAGATACAGGGTGGCTATACTCGCAAAGCTATCTTGGAATTTCCCTTCGTATAAACCTGGATGCCGTCTAGTAACAAGCTCAACTTGACTGTCTTTCATATGGAAATAATGAGCACACATGAATAGCATAAAGGTATGATGCACAAGTAAATGTGATGTTTTCTGCAAACTGGAACGTTGAATATAGGTGTCGTAGCAGACATTTGTATACAGCATTCGTCAACGATAACGTTCAACCAACTACCAACATTTATTTATTTATTTGATTGGTGTTTTACGCCGTACTCAAGAATATTTCACTTATACCACTGCGGCCATCATTATTGTGGGAGGAAACATCCGCAGGTTGCGGCAGACCAGCGGAAGCCATTGTAAGATGGACTCACAGCGACCACATTGGTGAGAGACTTTTGATTCATTGCGGCGCACTGGCGTGCTAACACCACTCGGCCACATATTCCAGTCCAACTAGGAATATTATAAGTGAAGAAGAAATTAGGACGAAATCATGAATGCAAAAAGAGGGCAACAAAAAAAGGAAGGGATAATATATAGACAAGTAAATTAAATGAGCATCCAAATCATATATATCCCATATGCTGTAAGTTCTCAAAAATCTATTCTCGGTAATTCTGTGAATACAACCGTTCATATATCCAACTTGGACATTTTATTCAACGCGATCCAGGCAGATATACTCCCCATGCCAGGATTTAAACACTGGATACAAGTTGTGTCTGAAGCAAAGCTTCAGAGATTCCCCACACGCTTTTCATATTGACCCATGCCCAAGAAATTTCATTCCTTGTTAAAATTTAATTTATTTATATCTTTGATTGGTGTTTTACGCCGTGTGTTAAAATTTAAGAAATTTAAACTGAGGACATTCTATTAAATGTTTTTAATGTTCTAAATTTTGTAGTAATAATTAGTGGCGTTGATTGAAGAAGGCGGGCCACATGTATAATCTTCCAAATGCTAGAGGAGAGGCCTATATTACTTTTGACGGCGAAGGAAAAATACGCGGCAGGAAAGGCACAGAATTCGATATATAAATATTAAACTTTATGAATAATTTTACATTGGCTTTTACTCTCATGGCTTGTATTTTCTGTTTCGTGTGGTAGTTCAACATAGAGTTATGTTTGTTTCCACAATAAAACTTGTGCAGTAGACGCATTGCACTTTAACCGCTGATGACATGAGACATGGCTGTGGCTGCACGTTCAGAGTTAACATAATGTCCAGAATTGAAGCTCTGACTTCCTTGAGTAGTCATTTCATTCGTGTGCAAACTGTCAGAGAAGCCATATTTGGAGAAAGACAAGAAACCCATCGACAATAAACGATCGGCATGAAAAGCCTTACGAATACTTTTGAGGACAATTTTATGTAACCCTACCCCCAGGATGCAAGACGCATGAGATCAGTGCACACGCTTCTTTTGATGTCGTGGGTCGGTGTAGTCTGTAGGATGTAGATGACGTAACACAAACAAACAGAGACAAAATACTTGGCCCACGGTTTACAATTTTGTTCCACATCGTTAATGTTATTCTTATTCAACAATCTTTTATAATTCTTGTCTGGCTGTCTGTTGTGAAATTAATTTCAATGTAAGGCTCCTACCTGTTTAATTTTCTAATGCATAACTATGGTTTGCTTTTAATAAACAACATGAATTTGTGAAAGGCTATATAGACATTAGAGAAAAGTTCTGTTCTGTGAATAAATAAATGGCGAGCGTCTACAACATCGGCAAGATCACCAATCAACATCATATGAGTATTTTATTATCAATGTCTTTATGTACATATTATTTTATTATTATTCACGCCCGGTGTAATTCGTAAGGACCAGCTTTTCATTTTTTGTAATTTCTATTTCTATACAAAGAAAGAACAATTCCTGCCTATAGACTGCATCGTGTCTGCGCTGTGCATAATTTATTGTTACTCCTACCTTATCTGTTCATCGGCAAACAGCATGGTAACTTGCATTAAGAGACAAAAGTGTTCAGCTATAGTTTGGACCCGACTTTTCACTGGACAGAAAAATATGCTCCTTTGCTTCATGTATATTATTCATTTCTATAGTATCACTATCATCGCAACAATCATATCATTTTCTCCGTGGCCTGCCAGCGCGGCCCAGGGAATCAGGAAATTCAACTCACCAATGCGGCCGGTGTGAGTTGAAGTCCAGCTCATGCCGGCTTCCTCTCCAGTATGTGGGCAGGTGTGCCAGCAGCTTGTGGATGGTTGTGGGTTTCCCCCGGGCTCTGCCCGACTTCATCCTACCATAATGCTGGCCGCCGTCGTATGGGTGAAATATTCTTGAGTGTGGCGCTAAACACCAATTAAATAAATAAATCAATCAGTTGTCGGAGTTATTTTTCTTATATTTCATATCACTCTGCACGTTGATCAGGAACGCGATAAGTGCCATTAATTCACATTTATTTGGATTAATATTGAAATTAGTAGTCAAATTCCCATCAAACAAGCCAAATCAAGATGAGTTCAAAATTTTAGAGATACATACCAAGATTGCCTATGCAAGATCTCTCTTCAAAGATTAGTAGACGCACTAAAGCCCCTTCTCAATTTCCTAAGTAGCTATATGATCTGTAGATAGGCCGAAGATCAAGTTCTTGAAAACGGTGGCAATTTGACGGGATAATATATATTTTTAATACTTGCTCTTTCTTTGAAATGCTGATACCCTTGTTCATTTCTTCTGATGTCTTCCATCACATCTTGTCGCCTTAGGCCTCTGCGTGTGTTGAACCTTCTATATTGGCAACTTATCCTTGTTCGTAGATTGGACGATAAGATGTTTCTTTTTTTTCTTTTTTGCGGTTGACACAAGGGGGTTCAGGCTTTTAACTTTACAATTAAAGTGAGAAAGTTACGCCAATCTTATGTGGTGTCAGGCTTTTAATATTTTTCCATTTACACAATATATTTTTCGTATACACATCGAGGAGTACACAGATAATCGTTAAAAAAGCAATAATGTCGCTGTAACAGAATAAAACAAAAATGTTTATTTTATCTCAAAGAGATTTACAATTACATCATATTTAATTGAGGCAGCGCATTTGCACATTCTAGATAATATTAAATGAAAATCATAAAATTGACAAACAAACGTGTATTAGTTAACGCGTATATGGTAGATAAACGATATTATATCACACACGCTGCAAAGCGTATCCGGCTGTATGCTTTTCCACTTTTAATTTCTTTTTTTGTCATATGTACAACTATCGACTGTTTTTTTTTTTGTCTGAAATACAGGTATCAGTATTATTATTATTATTATTATTATTATAAGGACATAGTGTAAATACAGTCTTGAACATAGAATTAATGGACAAGTCAAAAAGACTTGGCATTTTTCTTCATATACACAGACAGTGAAATACTCAAGATAAATATGATACTTACTATAAAGCTGTTTGTTACAAATACGGGTAAACTCTTCAAACATTCGATGTCAGATCTGCAAAACAGTGTGAAATGAAACAAGCTTAACATATTCCAAAGAAATGTTGGGTTTGGGAACAAGCATACCTCGGCTTGAAAATGTTTATTTGAACGGGAAAACTGTAATAACTGAATGTTAATGTTTTATAACAGCTGCAAAAAATATGCAGGTAACTGTAAATTTTTGTAATTTGAACTCATGCACAAATGTGTATTTCTATAAATCATCGTCTTGCAAACCGCTCTGGATATTCCATGGAGGGTGTCTGAGAGGAAGTGGATGAAGGTCAGTGTCATTATGTCAGTACCAGTGACAAGGTTCAGGCTACTTTGTTGACCCATGAACACGCAAAAATAACAAAGCCAATGATCCAGAGTCAAGAGGCTTTTAGCGATGGCTTAAGGTTTTCTGGTTGTGCCATTTCTGGGAACTTAATACTGCGAACGTAGAAATGGGAAAGTGATACCCCTAGTTATAGACTGGGCGTCAATACGCTAGAGACAAATCTGACTGAGAGAGCAGCGAACATCCAACCAACATGCACTCTCATCAACTTCAATCATAAGTTCACACAAAATGAAACAAATAGTTGTTAAACTATTGGAGATTTTCAGCACATGCATTTTTATTGAACTATGCAAAAACTGGGAATTGCACCTGCTTGGCTGTTTTGAGCTTTCCTTACTTTCCGGCCAGTGTCGCTTCCAAGTCAGACGAACGTCAAATGCGGGCTTCTCAGACGATGTGAAAGTTGCCTCAAACGAGGAACATATGAAACGTTATAAGGCTATCGGATTTCGCGCCCATTTGCCGGCTAACCGTTAGCACCAGGGAATAATTACATTCACGCAAATTGATTTTTGTGAGGTTGCCGTCAAGAGACGAACTTGTGGCACAAATGAGGAGGCTGAACAAAAAAATCAAGCAATATAAACGAAACATTAGAACAGCAATGGAAGACAACCAGCTTTTCTTTACGAAACATCAGAACACGGTTGTTTTGTCTCACGAAGAAAAGAACTGAAACAATATGGTACATCAGATACAACGTAAGAGGTAAAAAAAAGGCTGATATTTTTTCCAAATATATACAGCCTGTGTACATGAATACCCAAACCCACTGCCACAAACTACAATTGTGTGTCTCGAACTGAGTATTTATAGCAGTGAGCATAAAACAGTTATTATAAACATACTGGCTGTTACGAATCGCATTTGTTTACTTTGCAAGATTTTCAGATATTAGCATAATATATAAGTGCACTGAGACATGAAACCCAAATACTTTGAAAACCTGTGCATTTATGACAGTACACATTTGTATTGGGTGTAATGTTTTCCCGCATGTAAATGACATTTATAAAAAGCAATTTAAAATTAATACTTTGTGCAACAAACGGTGGCAAAACTACGTTGCATATCTTGGTAATGTGTTTGTGGAAATGTGTGTGTAATAAAGATAAGGGATTATAATGTTGTTTTTTTTTATATATAAATTTGTTTATTTTCTTGCACGCATGAGTATAAGTTTGTAATTTCCAACTCCAGGCCATGTTGTGTCTATTCATTTCTGTGAGATTTGTCTGTTATTTTTACCTTCATGAAATACAATGTCTTCATTGAGACCAAGGTACTAACAGACGTTGTATACAGATGACTGTCTGTGGACGATTGGCTTGTTCTGCCATCGTGGCGATTTGCACGCGGTTATTATACCTAGCGAACAAGAGCTCTGATAATTGTCCGTACAATCATCAGCGCGACGGGAGCACTAAGGTTTTGTTGTCAGAGGCGTTATTAAATGAGCAGTCAAGGCCCAGGTGTCTTTAGTTTATGGGAAGTAGGAGCCTGTTTCGTTGGCACCCGTCCTCTCCTTCCTCTTCATCAGCAGTATCGGGTCGAAGTCTCGTGCCTTTGTACGCTTCTATCGGGCCGATGGCAGGCGCTCGCAGCCCTTCCACCCTGTCATTAACCCTTCACTGCCACTGTCATTTCACTGACAGTTTTCAGTTTTCATTAAAACGATTTAAATGACTACCCCACCTGCCGGATCGCCGAGCCTTAACATGTAAAAGTGATTCAAACTGCCATGATTTTTAAAAATCAGCTTATAAAACGAAGGGTAGCTTTATTCTCTTGGTCTAAGTCCACTACACTGCATGCTGGTTTTTGTTAGCGTTTTGTCTTCCTTATACATGCAAAATAAATAGCACAGACTTTGTCAATAACAATGCATTTTAATATAAGCCTACAACTGTATATTACTTACATAAGTCAGCATAACTTTATTATTACACTATTTGTTTAACTCCCATCGTAGGTGGGAAGGTCTTGCAGTAACAAGCGGATGGTAGTGGGTTTCCTCCCATTATAATGCTGGAAACCGTCGTAAATGTGAAATATTCTTGTACACAGCGTAAAGCACCAATCAAACTAATATAAAATTAATACCTAACATAAATTATTCCCAACTAATTACATCTAATAGTTCGCTATTCAAACTTCTTGGGGAATGTAGCGAGGGGATTGGACAAAGTACAAATACAAGTCGGGGATCAGAAATGATAGATCACTACTGGCGGCCTTTGTTTTTACCCGATCACGAGAGCTCCCTTTTCTTAGCCCGTGAGTCGTGGCCCACGACAAAGAACAGATGATACCTTTGGCAGAGAATGTAGTCAGGAATTCCCGTTAGGTATCTGAGAAACATACGACTGGCTAACCGGTCCGGAATAATCGTCTGTCGTGAACATTTCGCTCAACGGATTCTCGATAGTGACTTTCTGCACGGATGCTTCTGGAGGGCTTTGCATAGCTTTCAGATCGTCAGGTCATCAATAACAGGTCGACCACAAAAAATAAACGAGACCCGGCCCTTCATTGAAAAGCAATACATTAATTATGCCACCTCAAAACTGGCCTCTCGCAATAGTACGCAGGTACGGAGTTAGATTCCTGCTTGTTGGGAAAGTCGTAGAACAACGGTTGTCCGGTAATGAAGGCAATGCTAAGGTCCCGAGACACAAACAGAGCTGATTGAAGATAAGTCAGTCTGTAGCGAAGGCACACGTTTGCTTACACAGAATGCAAAATAATTAGCCTCTTTAACTTCAAGCACAACTGGAAACATGTACGTGTGTGTTCGCTGAGGTCATTGGTCCGAATGTGGCATGCGTCCCATGGTGCGCCCAGCTGACCGATGGCCTCAGGTAACGATCGCTGGCGGCTACCGTCAGTCGAGCAGCGCTCTCGAATCAGTGACGATGTTTCCCAGCCAATAGAAGCGGTCAGGTGATCAAGGGGTTATAGCAAGCCTGAAGTGTGACCACTGTTGTAATTGTTCATGATAATCTAGTATCGGGCTATGAATCTAACGCCAGAACCACTGACGCGTACAAAAGTACAGCGGTTGTGCTGGAGACGGAACCAGTATGGCTTGAGCACGACTGGCAGGCGGGGAAAATGCCCACCGATAGCGCATTGTTCGGTAATGACAAGCTTTTGAAGTGCCTAATGCGGCGTTATCAACCAGGGACGATGTTTGTACGCACACCTCAGGGAGACAGCATAAGGGTAATCTGACTAGGTAATCTAATTCATTACAGAATTCATGGGGGGTAGGGGAGGAGCATGCCTTGTCGGCAGAGTTTGCTCGAAATTGACCTCCTTATATTTGAGAAAAATGTACATAAATACAGAACAGAACTTACCCAGTAAATTCGGGAGGAATATTTCGTCTTCACTGACATTCATTTTTATTGAACATGAGTATATGCAAACTGTGCGAAAACGAACGTATAACGAATAAAGTGTAGGAAAAATGAAACTGTTAAATGTTTTATAACCACTGAATATATACATATCAATCTGACTTTCTCTCCTTTCTTGGTAAATTTTATCACATATCTGTAAATATTAGGAGTCTCTCTGTATCAAACTCAGAAAGCTTGCGCCCCCCCCCCCCCTCCCAACCGTCAACCGAATGCGGCATGATTGTCAGATACAGTTAATTTCACGAGGACTAAGATTGTTGATTTAGAGACTCCCGTAAAGTTGTACAAAGCGACTGGTTTGATGAATGAAGCAATTGACAATATGAAGATGTGTGTATATGGTTGACGACAATCGCCCTGTGGCCCCCAGAGAACTTGGTCTAACGGCATCAAATCTCCCAGAGGAGCAACAGTCAGGGACTCTTCGCTCATTAGGTAACGCCGTGTGCCTTGTTAAATTAGAACCCTCTTCCCTTTGCCCGGAAATTTCCTGTCAGGAGAGAACATGGGGAAAATATCCGCAGCCTTGATAGAAGATGAAGATAATTTTGTGTGTGAGATGGAGGAACATCTGGGATGGCAATGGCGTGGTCGCGGATCCCGGAACCTTCTCAGTGATGGCTGACTTCCGAACAAAGCCGATTAGCGTCTGTCACGAGATGTGTGACAGCGCATGCACGCCGCCATGAGGGCCAAACCATGCAATGACCAGACAGATCAGAGAGGGTTTATTGTGTATTATCTTAACAGAGAATAATGACAATGCCACGGGAAAGAGCTGTTGATTAGTGTTTGTGTTGTAATCAGTGTGCACAATCAATGATTTAGATGTTATTCGCTTTGAGACTCGAATTCGAAAAAATTGGACACAGAAACCAAACAACCAAGATTGATAAAACAGAACAGTGCTAAGTCTGAATGAACTATTTCGTTTTTAAATAGACTGCCACCTCAGATTATTGGAGTATTAAAACTAGGGTCAACACATTTTATTATTGCGACGGATACGCCACTCCTATAGCGAATGAATGCTGCACACAAATATTTTATTTAATTACAAACAGAAAAAAATTGCTAGCGGTTCTATGCTTTTTTTTGTTTTGCTTTTGATTCTGTCGTCGTGCTTTGCTTCATTATAGACATTTTTGTGGAAAACTTCAAGGCAAGCTAAACATGGATGGTTACAGTTACATTACTCGATTGTCAAGCCGCAAGCTGTGCATATGTGCCAGAAAGATTTTTAAGTTTTAAAACCGGCATGTTTCTCATTGCCATATCTGTTTAAAATTAATGCTTTAGAATCGAAGTCCATTGTAGGTACACAGTGTCTCATGCATGGTTATTATTATTATTATTATTGCATCATTTCGTGAATATGCAACTAATTAAATGTTTCTAATTTTCCGTTTGATTAAAAGTCGAGGTTTGTAATATTTCTCTAATTTGGTTAAGCGTTTAATCCATGAAGTGTATGGCGTGAATGATTATCGCCATGCCTATTTGCGTGCCATAGGCGATTTCACAGTCTTTTGTCAAATTTTTCGGAATACTAACTGCTCAATTAGCCTTTCAGATTTAACTTGTTTTTGATCATGGTGACAATTATTGAAAGGCGTGAAATCGATTCCCTAAAGCGCAAGCCATCAGCTTTAATCAGTGTCGTCTCCGCGGTTATCCCCCCCCCCCCCAACAACTCCCCTCTGGTTTTGTCAGTGGTATTTGAAACCTTCATTTGTTGACAATAAAACGGCATGAAATGTGGTTCATCTGCACTAATGTGATATTTAAAATAACGGAATGTTCATGCCGTGTTCATTTATATAGGTACACCCCATAACAACACACACACCCCACCCCACCCCACCCCTCACACACACCTCACACACATACCTTGCCCTAGAGCTCACACATATGCATTGTGATATTGAACTTTCTTTGGAACATGCCTTTCATAATCATACACAACCATGACCACATCATTGTGTATTCTTTTCTTAGACACCAATTGAATATGTTTATGCATTAAACCATACAGCTGAAGCGGACTATTCACTGTTAAACAATACCCTTCAAGGCCTCACCTTATATGCTTTGAAGGTGAGGAAGGTGTAGTTGTGATGCAATAGTGAAATGTATCATATTGAATCCTGACCGGCTTCACGGCACTGCTTTATAGTCAACTCATAGATAACTTGTGCAAACCAGCGTCCGAAACGGCTAGACATTCGCGTTTCATGATGAAAAGCTACACATTCACACATATAATATTAATACACGTTTATTGTCATTGCCGATTCTCCGGATTGCCTGGGCAACATGGTTCAGTTTCGCTACGGTCATAATTAGGACGGGGGGTTAATGGCGTAAACTGGGTATCAATTTCTGCTTCAATCCACAAACCAAATACCCATCCAACGAGGATGAAATAATTATATTAAAACTTAATAGGACTAAAGAGAACACAGTTGGCCGGCGAATCCGAGAAGTCTCGTGCTATTGTGTTTTTAATTTAAAACACCTATCGGTTTTCAGAGATGCCTATAAAAGCTCATATGTGTTCATTAATTTTAAAATTAGGGCTGGAAATCCAATCGCCGTAGGAACGCAGCAGAGCGGAAACTAATATTTCGGCAAATCGTCCAGGGCGGGTTTTTGCAAGAGATGCGTGTACCCGAGGCAGAGGAAAGCGCATCTGAATGTGTCCAGCGCACGCACGCTATCTTATCCGTGACATCGATATGTTCACCCCTAAAATTGTTGGGTCAAGGCTTCCAGACTCAATAAAGAAGCCGGATTGCCAACTCGCCAAGTGACCGTCTGCACTTCTATTCGACCGAGAGACTCAACACAATATACATTGGCAATAAATTTTATTTTTATCCTGATCAAATTATCTTTGCGCTAAATTAAACACGATTCGATGAGTTTTCATAACACATCCGCCATGAATACTCAGTTCAACGTTGCGCATTTGGAACCGTGTCCTTTTTCACATGGACAAATATAATTATGAGTTTCAATTTTTAAAACTGGTGTGTTAGATGGTCATATAAAGAAACATAAGTATTATTGCATATATAAGTGCACGGGCATATAATGAAGACAATTTTAACAAAGTGCTTTTCATAGGTGACATAAATATGATGAAGCGCAAAGTGATGAAAAGATTGTTTGTCGCGGGCGCTGTATAACTATATAGTAAAAATATCCCTAAACCGAGACACCCTTATTACATTACCTGTTGTGCGCAAAACTGGAAAATGGCTCATTACATGAGATAAATTGAACGATCAATGAAAGATTTATCTCTAACACGCAGTTCTTATTTTCTGTGAAAAATAAGAATGCCTATGACATACTTATTCCACCCACGTTCATCTTGCTAACAACAGCAGAAACCATGGCAATAGAAATGTAACAGTATTCTTTAAAACGGAAAGTTGACCCAAAGTTAAAAGAGAAGAAAACTTTAAAATATGAAACTATAGGCTGAAAAGGTGGGGCCTGTTGTATAATTTTGCGATTTTTCCTCGCACGTAAAGCCTTAAAACAGCAAAGCTGGCATAAATCGCTGAGTCCATCGCGTCCTCCATCTTTAACACCCTATAATTTATGCTGGGGGTGTGTTGCCTTCTCAGCCAATGAGAATCGTTAAAACTGACGGCTTGGTCGTGTAAACGCGGAGCCTACGTCCAACATTCCGGTTTCCCGATAGTCAAGCGGAAAACTAACTGTGCTGTTCGCTACCTTCTGGGAAGAAGAGTTCTACCGGAAATGTACGAACTGCACTTCGGCGATTTCCGACGACAATTCTCCTCCGAGCTCAAAAGACTTCATTACTAGTTCTTAGGCAAAATGGAGTCGCCCACAGCGGATTTTGGCGCTGACTTTATTTATAATTTATCAAGTTGAGGTACATATAAGAATATTTATGGCAAGCACCTGCGAGGTAATGAATACTCTTTTCAATGGTATTTGTTTGATATTTAAATTTTCTTCTCCTTTAAAGTGGGCATCGCCCTTTACAGAAACACCCTGAAGTCTTTTCTTTTAATAAATTAAATACAGCTACCTGCCAGTATGAAGTTTATTTAACATTGTCTCTATGAACTATTGTCGAGTTGCTTAGGGATGCAAATATCTAGTTAACTATATATCATCGTAGATCTCTTATATTTCACTGGATTTAACTCACCTGATTTACAGCCTAAAGAAATAAGTAAAGATAAACTGTTTGTGTAGTGTATTTGGGGGATGACGGGATACAAGTTGCGGTGGCGGATAAAACTACATGTACATAAAACCAAATGCAGTGGGCTCTTAACAAACATGTATAGTTATGCGTATTAATGTATATTGGACCTCTCGCGGACTCTTTCTTCCAAACCATGTTTTGGTCGTACCCGACCGACCTCAAAGAGAAGTTTTACGTTAACTACACCCGAAGGCCCATTGCTCAACTGATTATGATGCAATGACGTGTCAAGCACTATTGGGCTACACTAACTTACGGCATTAAACCAAATGAAATCTGCCAGTTGGCAGCAGAAAAGTATTTTCTTTTTAATCTATGTTATTTTGGACTTACGTGTTAAGCCCTCTCCATCTGTGACTAGGAAGGTCGATAGAAACGTGCGGATAGCGGCTGGTTTCCCCTGGGCTCTGCCCGGTTTCTTCCCACCGTAATTCTGGCCGACGTGAAACACCAGTCAAATATATAAATCAAATAATCGTTAAACTGGCTCATATCAGCACACAGCACATTATAAACAATTAATCTAAGCAAAGGCACACGGACGCACACTTATCTGTAGAACATTCAAACATTTTCGACACTACTCGCCTTTACTTCGTCATATTTGTCGCCATTTTCCGCGTAATTCTTTTCTAGTCGTGAAGTGACCCGGGAATCACAGTGGAAGCATCGTGAGCAGTCTGACCTCGTTTCTTGACGTCATTGATATTGTGCATGACCTGGAGCCTAAATATGACGTCACAGAATCGTAACCGTTTTCGCAACAAAAAAAAACCAAAAAAAAAAAAACCATGGATTTACTCTACCTGACCTCGTTTTGCAAATTGAAAGCATAGATGTCCGAGGAATCGGATTGTGCATAGATTTAACCGATCATAGCAATAATTAATATTTTGTGAGGTTTTTATAGTCTTAACCCGCATCTCAAACTTCATATTTATCAGCTTAATTTAGGTGAAGGTGACCAGTTTTGTATTATATGACATTGTTGTCAATTTCACTCGTTGGACTAGTTTACCAACGGCTTTGAGTTTTGATGGTTGCCTGGAAATGACTGTGATTTACGGTTAATAAAATAAAATAAGTAACATAAATAAATAAAATAAATAAATAAATATCTTGAGGGCTTGGCTTGGACTTAATAGTGACATTTAGCATGGGAAATTATTAGCGAATGCATTATGTCATTATTACTATGTTGGTCCATTACCTACCGCCTTTAATGGTTAATGTTCATCATAAAATGTGTCGCGAATTGCAAATTGCCATACAGCAACAAAAAACAAAATGTCTGTCCACAACAGTGACGAGATGTATGGTGAGACAACCTTCAGAATGCGCAATACTCGCTTTTTCAAACGGCATAAAAAGTAGATTTATTTATAGCGTGTATCTGGGCAGTATCAATCATGACGGAAACGGGCTTGTGTGTAGATGGATGGCATATCCCGACCATGACAGGCGGGAAATTACAAACGTCTCCAAGGTCAAAGTTTACCATAGGGATCGAGCACGGCTCGACAGCAGCCGATCGTAAGCGGATATGAAACACATGTTTATTTGGGTGGATTTAGAACTAGTAATTTTCACTTACACAGCGCTAACGTAGCCATATAGGATTCCATCAAAAATACATGTAAATAATCCGTGTCCTTCATCATTCAAAAGGCTATGATGAAAATCAGTAAGGATAAGCCGATGAGCAGACACACTGTTCTATACGCGATATCACCAACACGGTGTTGTGTAATTACCAGGAAGTTTCTGGTCTGCCGATATGACAAACTTGCTCATTGGAGAGAATTGTAGTGGTCTGATCTTTGTTATGTCATGTACTTGTATTAGGGGGCAGTCACTATATAACCAGCGGATGTGAATATAATCACAATTTTTGTCCTTACATACCAAATAACTGTGGATATATACATAATTCTTTTCTTTATATACCCAACGGCTGTGGATATAATCAGATGTTTTCCTTATTTACGCAGCGGCTGTGGATAGAATCACAATTTGATTTCCTTATTTACCCAGCGGCTGTGGATATAATCTGAACTTTCTGCTTTATACACCCAGCGGTTGTGGATATAATCTGAACTTTCTGCTTTATACACCCAGCGGCTGTGGATATAATCTGAACTTTCTGCTTTATACACCCAGCGGTTGTGGATAGAATCACAATTTGATTTCCTTATTTACCCAGCGGCTGTGGATATAATCTGAACTTTCTGCTTTATACACCCAACGGCTGTGGATGTAATCTGAACTTTCTGCTTTATACACCCAGCGGCTGTGGATGTAATCTGAACCTTCTGCTTTATACACCCAGCGGCTGTGGATAGAATCACAATTTGATTTCCTTATTTACCCAGCGGCTGTGGATATAATCTGAACTTTCTGCTTTATACACCCAACGGCTGTGGATGTAATCTGAACTTTCTGCTTTATACACCCAGCGGCTGTGGATGTAATCTGAACCTTCTGCTTTATACACCCAGCGGCTGTGGATGTAATCTGAACTTTCTGCTTTATACACCCAGCGCCTGTGGATGTAATCTGAACTTTCTGCTTTATACACCCAACGGCTGTGGATGTAATCTGAACTTTCTGCTTTATACACCCAGCGGCTGTGGACATAATCTGAACTTTCTGCTGTATACACCCAGCGGCTGTGGATGTAATCTGAACTTTCTGCTTTATACACCCAGCGGCTGTGGACATAATCTGAACTTTCTGCTTTATACACCCAGCGGCTGTGGATATAATCTGAACTTTCTGCTTTATACACCCAGCGGCTGTGGATATAATCTGAACTTTCTGCTTTATACACCCAGCGGCTGTGGATATAATCTGAACTTTCTGCTTTATACACCCAACGGCTGTGGATATAATCTGAACTTTCTGCTTTATACACCCAGCGGCTGTGGATATAATCTGAACTTTCTGCTTTATACACCCAGCGGCTGTGGATATAATCTGAACTTTCTGCTTTATACACCCAACGGCTGTGGATATAATCTGAACTTTCTGCTTTATACACCCAACGGCTGTGGATATAATCTGAACTTTCTGCTTTATACACCCAGCGGCTGTGGATATAATCTGAACTTTCTGCTTTATACACCCAGCGGCTGTGGACATAATCAGAATTTTTTTTGTTATATACCCAGCGTCTATGGATATGATCACAATTGTTTTCCTTATATACCAGCGGCTGTGGGTATAATCACAATTTTATTTCCTTATTTACCTAGCGGCTGTGAATACCATGTGATTGTTATCCTTAGATACCCGTAGACAGACAGCAGGCCGCAGTATAGTTGTTAGAGGAGCTTGTCTTTTAGCTGCTACGACACACAAGGTGCAGGTTCAAATCCGAGCCGTACGGGGGAAGGTCTGTCAGCAACCTACGGTTGATCGTGGGTTTCCGCCGGGCTCTGTCCGGTTTCTTCCCACCATAATGCTGGCCGCCGTCGTATAAGTGAAGTATTCTTGGGTACGACACTAATCAAAACAATAAATAAATCAAACCCGGGCTAGGACAGGGAATTTGTATATTCTTTTATATACAACATTTGTTGTGCATATCTGTACGTCACATATGGGGAAGGTTCAAACTGGTAAGTAACAAGCCAAAGGTTGATGGTTTACTTCACCCATGAAGCCGATCACCGTTATACAAGTAAAAAATATATAGTGCCATCAGCAATACCCAAATTAAAACCCCTATGAAGAGACATTAATGGATTTCTGATAAAACATAGTTCGAGATTGCTCTGACGTTAGGTTTGGCAAAATTTTATTCGGGCATGGCTGGCCCCAAACCAACAACATTTTGCCAAACATAACGTCAGAGCAATCTCTAACTAATAAAACAATAGCAAATTAACCTAACGTCACTCAAGGCACGTCTCCCAGTGCGCATATAATTCCCCATACTCTCTGAATTATAATTGTATATAAATATATATTGTCTTAATGTTTAGTTGTTCATCCACATACTGATAACAGAACGCACAGCATTAGAATTAGCATTAGACCTTGACGCCATGTAGAATTTGCTTTTCCTAACCTCTGTTGTACTGATCAGATATTAAGGTAACCCGCTGTAAAATAGTAAAATAGGTAAATGTTAACATTATAATGTTCATCTTCTTTATTGTAAACTGTCTAACACAAAAAATAATAACAAAACACACAGACACACATGCGCGCACACACACACACACACACACACACACACACACACACACACGCATACACACACACACACACACACACACACACACACACACACACACACACAACAACAACAACAACAACAACGAAGAAGTTACAAGAAGTCACAATTTATTATACCTTTCACGCACCGTTTTTATAGTGAATGTGAAAGGACGGCCAGAAGGTAAACGCTTGGCCAACAGTCCTCTTTAAAAGCTTTCTGAAATTGCGCACATTTCGCGCCACAACAAATGTGACGGGTCAAGGCTATTGAAATTTGCCCATTGATTGATTAAGCCGTAGGTGTGGATCTAACCTGGAATTGATCGTTACCTCCACAGCAGCTGAGTAAATAGGCACTCCTATCACGGAATGCGAGTCAGTCTGCATGGTTCTGTAAATATGTTCCAATTGCTGTTGACAGAGCAGGCTCAGTACACTAACATCATTCGAATAAAACAATGAATGAATAATTGAATGAATGGTTGATTGATTGAATGTTAAACATGCGTAGTGGAGCTGTCTGATCTTTGTTACTTCATTTGCTTGTATCATGGAATTCTTTTCTCGCCGTCGCGTGATCACGGAATGCGAGTCAGTCTGCATGAATGATTCTGTACATAGGTTCCAGTTACTGTTGACAGAGCAGGTTCACTATAGTAACACCATTCGAATGAATGAATGAGTGAATGTTGTTTCGCCGTTGTGATATAATGTTCGTGAAGTCATATACATTAACTGTAACACAGCGTGAATGCATCGGTATGCACGATTTTGTTAGTCTGGACAGCTGACTATAGTAAGATCAATGATTGATACATTGATTTATTGACTGATGACTGATTGAAATTTTGTCGTGATATGATCCTGGTAACGTCATTTATTTATTTATATATTTATTTATTTATATATTTATTTATTTATTTATTTCATTTGTGTTTTACGCCGTGTTCAAGGATATTTCACTAATACGACGGCGGCCGGCATTATGGTGGGAGGATGCTGTCAGACCTTCCCACGCTCGGTTATATTCCTATAACACAGAATGCTAGTACTCGAATTTGAACGTAAAACCCGTGACCGTGAGCTAGGATGCTGGATGCTAGAGATTGGCTCAGTCTTTCCGTATGGGTTGAATGATAAACGTAGACCTCGCAGTCATGGTAGGAGGAAGTTCAGTAGAAACATGATTCACAAATCACGTTACAGCTAGCTATTTAGTAGGATTGTCGTATGAAACCAATAGCATTCATGCTCTACGCACAGTATTATTATTAAAACAGGTAGTTCAAGACGTATCCAATAACATACACAATTTTAACGTTTCACCTCACCTTGTACGTCTGTGTCAAGACATATCGTATTTTCGGTTGTATCGCCTTGTAACTACAATTGAAACTCAACACGATCGACTCTTTCTGAAGATAAAGTATTTAGACAGAGGCCTTGATTTAATTAACGTACCACGCATCTTTAATGAACCTGATGTTCTTAGTGCTGTGCCTAATTATTGTAATATCCAAGAGCAACCGTGCATATCCTATGAGTATACAAAGTCTATCGCTTCCAAAATTTTCAGTTATTCCCAGGCCATCAAGGCGTTCGATTTGGCGACGTATACTTCTGGCGGCTATAACTGTGATTGTGAATCCTCAATTTTTAGCTACGACAAATGTAAACATGTCCTGACTGGTGACCTTAATATTATTAAGAATCATGATCTAAGGAATGTTTGTGAGGGCTCTAAGTATAGAGAAAAGAGAAATCTCAACATTCGATCTTACAAAAAACAACATCATCTCGGCGCTTGAGGAATATGTTAAGAAATGGTCAAAATGGGAGAAAGTGGATTCTTTGGTACTTAACAATTGGCTTGAGATTGTCAAAAAGAAGTTTAGTTTAGCTACACACCGTGTAGACATGGATGCTCTACCTCAAGTTAAACAGGTTCTGAAGGATCCCACTGCGCAAGAAACACTCGCTGACCTTTATAGTAAATTTGTCATCACCGTAGTAGGCAAGGCTCCTAATAATGTCATCTTTATTTGCAAATTATTTTTATCAAATTCTTGTTCACGAGCTATATACATCTACAACAACATCCACGTATTCTGCTGCTATATGTACTCTGGGGGAACTATTTAATAAACACAAAGCTTTTCTTAAAGAAAGGCGCCTTAATATACCTACCCGTCACACAGAAATACCCCAACTTTACTGGATTCCTAAAATGCATAAATCCCCATACAAGGCTCGATGTATTGCAGGTTCAAGAAGTTGTACCACCAAACTCTTGTCAACCCTACTTCGGAGAGCGTTACAAGAAGTAAAGTCATTTTGGAATAAGTATTGTTGTGCCATAACAAAAAATTCAGGTGTCAACTGCATGTGGATTCTTGACAACTCCAAACGTCTTACAGAAGAACTTGATGCTCATATGCATGTACCGTACAAAGACGTATCTACATGGGTTTTCTCTACTCTCTATACCACAATTCCTCACAGAGATCTTACTGAAAGAATATCGTCGTTAATTTTTTCGGTATTTACTAAAACAGGTCACCGTTACATAACGTCAGAAGCAATAAGGCTTTCTTTAGTTCTACTCTTTATAAAGGTTTCCACTCATGGGATGTTGCATTAATTATTGAATTACTTGAATTTCTCATTAATAACATCTATGTGAAATTCGGGGATACCAATTACCAACAGTGCATAGGTATTCCAACGGGTACCAGTTGTGCGCCACTTTTGGCAGACCTATACCTGTTATCATATGAATATGACTATATGCAGAAATTACTTAAAAGTAATATCTTTAAGGCTCGATCCTTTTCATTTACCAAGCGGTATATTGATGATCTACTGGTATTAAATAACCCCCATATTGCTGAAGCGGTGAAGGAAATCTATCCGCCTTCATTGGATTTAAAGGAGACAACCTGATGGTACATCTTGTTTGGATCTATATCTGTACAAAGACGAACAAGGTCTCCTTTCACGCCGCCTTTACGACAAAAGGGAAAATTTCAATTTTGATATTGTAAATTGTCCTAATTTTGGATAGCAATATACCAAAGGGTCCGGCATATGGCCTATACATATCTCGTCTTGTAGGATGTCAGATCTTGCGTAAATTGTGATGAATTTAATGTGTGTCACAAGTTGTTAGTTCAAAAAACTAGTTTGTCAAGGATACTCCATCAAACGGCTTCATTCTAAGTTTCTCAAATTTTGCAATGAGTATAACACTCTCGTTGGCGGGTATGGGACAGAGCGTTCAGAATCTCTGGCGATCTGCATTGTGATCAACCACATATACGGCGCTGTTATCCCTATGTACATATCTATTGTGTACATGGTATTTAACAACATAAATGGCGCTGGTTGTAGACAGCTTTTATACAGACCAGCATGTCATGTGTAACACCATACATGGTGCCTCTTGTAGTATGACATCCTTACATATTAACGGGAATCGTCCGTTACTTTTGAATCCCAATCTGTTCGGTTAAGGTCTGTAACGCTCGTCATTTTCGAACTGTATCTAATACCGCTTAACCTGGGGCCTGGTTAGACAGCCATGCTCATTACATCTGCATGATGCCTTTACGGATAATGGTATACGAATGTCGAACATGATGCTTATATCAGCAACTGAATGGATCATTCTGTACAAACGGTCTAGTTAGCATTGACAGATCGAGCTGGCTATAGAAACACCAGACGAATGATTGGATGATAGGTTGATGTTTTGTTGTGGCGTGATCTTGATAATGTCATAAACTTGTAACACAACATATTAGCACACAGCATTCTGCATGAGTGACATGTACATACGTTTCAGTTAGTGTTGACAGAACAGGCCCAACATCGTAACATCATTGATTGATTCATGACTGAACGAACGAACGAACAATCGAGTGGATGGATGGGTGAATGAACATCTCCGATCCGCAGTGAATCCTGGATAATTCGTTTAAATTTATAATAATAATAATAATATAATTTACTGTCTTTAGACTGATAATATTTTGTGCAAGTTATTGCCTTCCATGAAATTCTTTTGCGAAGTTGAATGTAGTCCACCTATTCCAGTATGTAAAGACTGGCGTAATAATTGTAGTATATTCATCTCCTACTCTGATGATAAAATAATTGTTTATTAGACTGTTTATTGTTTATCAGGTGCGATCAGATTGCGCCTTTAAATTGTTTCCTCCAAAGAACTTAAGGGGACTTTCCCTTATACCGCGGCCTACGCATATCACAGAACGTTTGAGAAAGACGTCAATCACAGCAAGACCATGTGCGCCCCTCATTGACCTTTACAACTAATCATCTATGGCAGTATTGTTGAGGACACGCAAGCTCGTCCGCATGTAAGACGACACCACTGTCACTGTCCTCCAATGATACTTAAACATTCAGAGAAAGCAGACAAATCTTGTTGAGATTGTCAATGTTAGTGGCAGGTTGGGCATCTTGGCAGCGGCCTTCATATCCCGGACCTAGGCTGGACAACACGGTCTGAAACCCTAGCCCGCTAATCCCGGCAATGTTGTTTTTGGTTGGAAAAAAACATTTATAGCACTGAGTTTAGAAAAGGGATATGTGTCAAAAGAGAGATCTGACTAATCCATTGTTGAGATGTGAAAGTAAGTACACAGGCTGACACCAGTCCGCTCGCCTATGTCGTCACGGTGTCTCCGCCTGAGGTGGGGGAACAAAACACAGGTGACCCCACGGGCAAAGGGGTTGATGGGTTAGTCAGGTAAGAATGGTAGCAGGCAGGACAGAACTAGAAGTGACGTAGATGTGTGTCAAGTTTTCTCTGTCGTTTTACGTCACCAACGTTGCATGTGAATGTGAAGTAACGGCACGTTATAATCATGTGCCCAGTCAAAAAAATAAACAGAAATTTCTTTTGAAAAAATAGGCGATAAGTTTGTTGTCAACATCGTAATGTAATCCTCGATATTAGGGGCGGTAGCATTGTATGGGCTTAGAAGAGGGTCGTAATTTTTTTTGGGGGGGGGGGAGGGTGGGGAAAATGTAGGAGCTGCAACAAGATGGTAAAAAGACGTTTATTTGTAACGTCTGCAAGTAATTACATTACAGCTGATCAAAGAATGCGAGGACTTGGGCTGACTGACTCAATTATTTTTTAGTGTCCTTGAATCACATCCTTGACCAGTGAAATGTTAGAATTCACCATACTTCGGTTATGGCATTTACGTCAGCGGTGACGATGGTTTCAACCAAGCTATCCCCGGTTTTTCCCAAGCCCTGAAAAGTAAAATAAATCAGAGTACAGAGTAAAACACGATTAAAATGCATGATAAAATATGTATGCTTGTGTTACATGAGAAAGAGACGAGACAGCAATATGCAAATCTCAGATGGCTCTTGTCAATGTTGTTTTGCGTTCTGTGCAGCGTACATGTAGGCCCACACGACAGACATGATCACGATATACATGTACTCTTCTAACCGGTCATAGTAGAGCTAACACACGAGGTGTGGCTTTAAGTCCGATCTTGGGCTCTGCTCTGAATATACTCATGGGGTATTAATTGCGACAATAATTGATCAATTAAACTCGAGTGGCCTCTTACGCAGTCTTTTGAAGAGTGCTTTTCTTCCGCCAATAGGGTATATGCAATTCTGTACGGACACAATGTGTTCTTGTCTCAACAGTTCCATTGTGCATGTATTTAGCCCATACCCTCTTTTTTTACTCGTCGCCCTCAACCAATCAATGGGGAGGGTTTTCTTATAGTCCTCATGATTTATGAAAGTTCTATTTTCTGTTGTACCACATGCGACAAGTTGATTTTGATACTTTGTTCCTCGAAAATGGCGGTGTATGCTAAATAGGTTAGCCCGTGATTGTTTCGCCTCAATGCAAATGTTGTGTAGTCCTCGTCAGTCGTGACATAACTAGACATAAACGAGACAGACAAACATTGCCGGCGTGCATAAATATATTCTCATTAGCTAAAACTAAACATTACTTCGTGTGATTCACATTCAATGCCCGAGTCATTTTTACCATGTCGTGAAGCTGGACGTTCTTTGTAAGAAAGATAGGCTACTGTTGGTATTTCCGGATGTTGTCTCCGCTACAGGACATTGCGGGCTTGCGGACTGGGCTAGGGGCTATCGCTCGATCTCCAGTGCGCTGAGACCAAAAGCTTTGATATCAGCACGAACTCGTCAACCAACCCTTGTCTCATTACCCAGGAAGCGTCTTGCAACCGGTCCGTCTTACAGCTGACGTGGGATACTCACAAGGAGATGACCGCAGTCACCAGAATTGATAATGGATAGGCATTTACGCGGTTTAGTTTGTGGTGTTTACCTAGACCCCAGTTCAGTGGAAGACTTTGACAGCAGTACAAAACAGCCGGTAAATGTTGGCAAATATTTGCAACATTCTCCAGGATAAATAAGGATAATAAAGGTTTTCACTCTCGGGGAGCTGCCAAACTCGCCATGACAATGTCTTCCATGAGGCTGCGCAGTTCGAGAACATTGTCCACAGCACGCGCGACGAGAAGGAGGTGGGACCATGGACATCCTTCACACTAAAAGAATACTGATCTTTGAAATTACTTTTGACTGAGGCTGTCAATAGGGATTTCACTTGCCTGCCAAATCAATGACAACCAAAGACGCGGTATTATGTAAGCCTAGAAGTCTTTAATTCACCATGCAGGCAGGAGTCATCGTGGTGGGGCGTTTTTCGTCAAGTCACAGTACCCATAACGTCATAACGGACAACAATAATATGCTTCTGTCTCTCTGCAGTTTCATTTCATTTACTGACGGATAGGGGCTATATATGGTCTACTACCATGAGAGACTCATTTAAGTTTACGGTTTATTTTGTGACACACATCAAGATACAGAGGTATAACACAATGTCAGTTTGACAGCGTGATAAAGTGATAATTACATGAATATTAGACTAAAAATGACAACAAAATAATCTGTAAAACTATATTTGTGTGTAGGTAGAGGTTTGCAATGATAACAACATAAACACATGGGTGCATGTGTGAATACACACTTGACAGTAAACACTTTGACACTTTATATACCCACACCCGTACACATGAACACGCTTACAGTATCTATTTTTTGCAAAAAGGAAGCGATTGCTCTGATTGTCCCCACCTGCAGAAATATAGTTGAACACTTTCTTTATACTCTTAGTAGAATTATCAGAAATTGTTAGTCATAAATAGACCAATATAGTAGACAAACATTCGTTATTATGACTATTGTGGTTATTTCACTAGGCTTTATTGTATCATAGTGGTTAGTTTGATCACTTAATAACATGTCTGCTATCAACAGGATGTTTCTGGATTAATAGTACTTGGAACCTATGGGCTCCTTATACACATTACTGTTTGCTTTTATTTGATTCCTATAAAGAAGGATCTTCCCGTTTATTGTATGAGATGATTGTCCGTAGTTCTATGTAACAGTTCATTCGTGACTAATATATCCTGTTCACGAATACATTACCGCGAAATTTAGCGGCACAAATAACTCACATCTTTACTTCTCCGTAGGTTTTATGAGCCAGGACGCCTGACTGGCGATGACGACCCTATACATCATAATTTTATGTCCATCCGAGGAATAAAATATATATTGTTAAGCCCAAAGACGGGTTCGACATTGATCACCGCATTACGATATATCTATAAAAACGCTCCACGATAACCCTCAACAGCATTCAGGTCAACTTTGTTAAATTGCATGAAGTCTGCAAAGAGTGTATTACATTGCCATTCGCGAACATTTATATCGTATGTCGCCGCAAAAGCTCGGACCATAGATGCAGTTGCTATATTATCGTGTTGAAAAATTGACCTGCGCTAATCAGTTATCCCCCTTTGTAGGCTTTATTATCGGTATATATATATATCAAATCGTTCCCAATGTTCTTGTTACTCTTCAGGTTTACTTTGTAAGGCAGTGGTTGCTTCAAATACCATGCACCAAGTTATGGATTCTCTTACGATGCCAGTAAGTGATAGTTTCCCATAGTAAAGTGATTGTTTCCGATAACACTAAAATATAGTTTCTCATAGTAAAGTAAGTGTTTACGACACCACTGAGTGATAGTTTCCCATAGTAAAGTGATTGTTTCCGATACCACTAAAATATAGTTTCTCATAGTAAAGTAAGTGTTTCCGACACCACTGAGTGATAGTTTCCCATAGTAAAGTGATTGTTTCCGAAACCACTAAGTTATAGTTTTTCATAGTAAAGTGACTGTTTTCGACACCACTATAAGTGATAGTCTTTTAGTTACCTCTTTGTGATAGTTTCTCATGGTAAAGTGACTGTTTTCGATACCACTAAGTGACAGTTTCCCATAGTAAAATGACTGTTTCCGATACAATTAAGAGGTCGTTTTTCATAGTAAAATGACTGTTTCCGATACAACTAAATGATAGTTTCCCATAGTAAAGTAATTGTTTCCGACACGACTATAAGTCATAGTCTTTCCGTTACCACAAAGTGATAGTTTCTCATACTAAAGTGATTGATTCCGATAATAGCTCGTCTCTTTAGCAAATGATTGATTGCAGCATCACTCAGTGATTGTTTATTTTACCATTTCATTGTCTCCGATTGCACTAAGTGATTGTTTTCGATATAACCAGGTGATTGCTTTTCTAAAGAGAGAGTATTGTTTCTGATACAACTAAGTGATTGTTTTCTATACAACCAATAGCTTGTTTTTCTTGGGAAATTGATTATTTTCGATACTGAATGACTGTTCGTCTTACCAAAATAATTATTTTCTATATTATTAGGTGACTTTTTTCAGCGGTGATTGTTTCCGATAGACTAAAACAATAAAGTGATGTTTTTCTTTTCGGTAACTGGTTGTCAGATTGTCTCCAATTGATTGTTTACCAAAGTTTCCACCGCTGAAAGATTGTACCCTTGATGCATTGATCCCGATACAATGCACTAAACACATGTTTGACTCACGTCAGCATCTATCCATTCAATACTAAGCGGTTGCTTTTGTGTCCGTGATTACATTATTTCAGTTTCCCAAATAGCCTCTCTTCAGAAAACAATATACATGTAGTTTACATTTTCTGTTATAGACGGTAAAGAATAGTGTCCGCAGATACTACAGCGAAAAAGATCTATCTGAATGTAACATACTCTTGTCGACTTTCGTATTAGAGACAACATCCATATCAACATCGACAGCGAAATGTTACTCTGTGATAAGGTGCGCGACCGCAAACGGCTGGCACACCAGGAGAGAGTTCAATCGACGCCTTGGAAAATTCTGGATTTTTCGCCTCAATATTCGAAGGGCAAACAACTGTGCTACCTGCTAAGAAGAGCAAAACTGGTGGGTGCTAAGCTAGCCCAGCATCCCCAGTAAGTTCAGAGATGACGTTATTTCGGAAACTAACCTGGACACTAATAGAGAATATACATCGAATAGAGGGGCTATTATGCTTCCAAAGTGAATTTTCTTTATTTTCCTTAAAACCATAGTCTTTATTTTAGAGTCTCTGTTCATGTATCTATTAACCACTACATTTAAGATCACAGTTGGAATTTGGAATATGGTCATTTGAAGGGTAACGATTGAATGTTTTAAAGTGCTGCCATGGCCTATTCAACCATCACTTCTAGTTCAGGTCATGCCTTATGTCATTCCTTGACCATAGCATGGCGATTGATTTCCATACAATCATTAAACCACCCCTTTTAGAGTGAGTGAGTGAGTGAGTGCATGGGCTTAACGATTTTTGAGTCTTATGACAACGAAGGAATCCTTAGAGAGCATGCAATGTGCCTACTTGTTGCAGGACGGATTTCCACCGCTCTTTTATCTAGTGCCGAGACAAGTAAGGCAAGTAAGGTACCCCGCCCAAGCCATTATACTGAAACGGGTCAACCAGTCGTTGCACTATCCCCTTCATGCTGAACGCCAAGTTACAACTTCCTCTCTTAAGGTGTTAGGTGTGACTCGATGCAGGATAAATCCTGGATCTAGCGCGCCCGAAGCGGACGTTCTACCAACTGTGCTATCGTGGCCGTCACACTCCTTTTAGATGTTAAATCTGCAGTATATAGTAAGCCTTTATATAGCCCAAAGACTTTTTCCAGGGGAAGAAAGTTCCAAACCGCCAGCACGTAACTTGCCGAAACTTGGCGGAAGTTCGGTTTCAGAACAAAGGATTTGGTATGGTAAAGCGGGGAATTGGCCCCAGTGCAATTGGCCCCAGTGAAGTGCATCCTTCATTCTGCAGGATCCGTTAACATACTGTATGTAGTGGATTGGGAGATTGACGTGTTTGTGTTACACATTGTTTTTAAGATGGGATCGGACCCTTGTTTAAAGGTGTCTTTTAATTGCGAGGACACACGGGGTGCTGGTTCAAACCCAGCTATTGACAAGGAATTTTGACATAACCGCTCTGTCTCTCTTTGTCGGGCCTTGGTGACAATAAGCAGACATTGCCCGGTTTCGTCCCACCATAATGCTGTTCGCCGTCGTATAAGTGAAACATTCTTGAGTGCGGCGTAAAACACCAATCAAATAAATAAATAAATTGATTATGGAGCAGGCCACAGTCTGAGCCATGGGAGCCGTTCACAATGGACGTTTGGCTTTAGATTCGAACATATAAATTCAGGGATAGTTATGCAAAACCTGAACTTAAACCTAAAACGCGTGTCTATCTGATGCAACTACATGCAATTAAATTTCGCTTTAAATCGTGATCTTGTCTTACATGAATTTTACCCCCCGAAATCAGTAGTGAAGGACCAGTGGTTTCTAACTAGAGCATTTCAGACATGCCAAACATCTGCTAGATGTACATACGATTCTTTGAGATAAAGAGGAACAATTATCTGGTTTGAACTTGGCATCCGTGTGGTACCTTGCTACACTGAATACTAATCTGACATGGATATACTTTGAAGCCATATCCACAAAGACGACTGGGCGACTTCCGTATAAAGAAAACCAATCACGGCACATGCTGGTTAAATGGATGTATGTGCCTGGGGATTTACATCAAACTAAATAACTTTTCAGTCACATAACGACGAAGTCTTTAGGTACTGCGTCTTCTTTTGGCAGGGCAAATCCACGTTGCCAGAATTCTGCTGTCACTGGAGTATCATGCCGGAGACACCAGACATGACACCCCGCCCAGTCATATTATACTGACACCGGGTCAAACAGTCGTGTTTCTTTGCTCATCCTCTCAGTGCTGAGCGCCAAGCGGGGCAGAAACAAGTCCAACTTATAAAGCCTTTAGGTATGCCCCTAACCAGGTCCACGCCACTTCAACCGAACTTTTCACAACTATTCACAAACAAATGATGCAATTTGAATCAAAAGTACAACCCATCTTTTGATACCACTTACTAAATGCAACTCTTATTTTTCACGCTTCACCTTCAAATCCTGCTACATTGGAAAATAACAAAACTTACACACTGGGTCCACTGTTTGCCGCGAGTCATCCATCGTACGAACCCACCGTTTAGTCGGCGGACAACAAGTGTTCAATTGACGTACGGTGGGAGTGGGGGGGTGGGGGGGAGGTGACGTGTACCGGGGTTTCAAGTGATGCACTAAACTCGCAGATTTCATTAAAAATGACTGCTTCACTCATCTGCCGAAAGAAAGTTTTTGAAGGCTATATAAATTTGCAGCATCGATTTAGGCTACGTACGTTAACTTATTGGGTGCCTTTAAAGTCTGTTCGAAAACCTTTATAAATTGCTTAATGCGAACATAAACGATAATACGAAATAGATGCATGTGGTAAGCCTATGTAGTTTGTCACGGCACTATGTGTCATGGATACCATCTTAATGGCTTCATATAAGATCACATCAATATCGCTAATGTATCAGTGAAATACATTGTTTTACAAGCCTATACATGTACGGCGACTACCTATTAATTAAGGCGAATTTTATTATTTAGAAGAATTTGTCTGACTTTAGTCGCTAAAACGGCGATTTCTTGAAACGAGTGACTCTTGACAAACAGTGAAACCACTGTGTAGTTACCGCATTTGGCTTCGAAATCCAAGCTAGATGATCACCCAGTCAAGGCCGTCTTTTGTCAACTCTACCACTTGGCGACCTCTGTGACGAAAAACGGCCTTGACTGGGTGACCATCTGAACACCTCAACCTCAGGCGGTGAATGTAACTCAACACACACCTCCAATATTACAGGAATTCTGTTGAATGGTCAAGGGAGAGTTGTTTTGACGAGCCGTGAAGTCCAGATTCCATCTTCAATATAGACATAGATAACTTGGATAATATTTTACGGAGTGCAACCCAAAAAAGACATCTTCAGATGGACGCCATGGCACTTCCAAATTTTCATCACAACCCATGCTATATACTGTTTACTGTTAGACAGACAAACACACCAACTGATCGTGATATCAACCCCGCATATATACCAAGAATTATACGACACTAATAAGAAATCCATTTCGATGACTCGTATACGTAAAAAAGTCTTTTAATCACTCATGACTAAAACTGATTTGATTATTTTGTCACAAACTAAATGTATTAAGCATTTGGGAGTTACTAGACCGACTGGAATGTAAGAGGAACATTGCATACTATACATGTATAACAATCCATAATATACACAAAAGCCTTATGTACCTAGAGGTAGCAAGAGATGAAGATATTTCCAAATATGGTCAGTAATGAAGGAACAGTATCGATTAAGAAAGACAATGTACGTAAACTGAAAAAAAGATGAAAGTATACTTAAAACGAGTTCAAAATGATATTTCTAAAAAGCTTTCACAACGGAATGTTTCTTTAAAAAAATCTTATTATAAACGTAAATACGTCTGACCACACAAAGTTGGTAGGTAATTCATATATGATACAATATTAATAAGATATTATAGGTACATTTAGCTAAGTCACTGGTGATTTACGTCATGATCATCATTACTTCGCAACAAGGTACAGAATAATACAAACAAAATTCTGACCCAAGAACACACAAGGATTTATTAAATGCTTTCCCGGACGTAACAAGAAGTGTCAAAGTGAACATAAAATCTGCCACTAAGTATACACAGAAAAATGATATACGACAGTCATCGCAGAAAAATGTGTAAAAAATTCTGTGAAGTTATGAAAGCCGAGAAGATGAAGTTAAGCATTGGCGATATGGCACCGACAGGAAATTCACTCCGAGTAGCCATGTTGTACAAGCCCCTATGAACTTGGCCAATCACTAGCGCTGAAAGTGTCACGTGATAATTGGCTGTCACGTCAAAAATCCCATTAGCTCTCGATTGTCCGTATCGTTTCTTAAAGGGGATAGACAGATATCGATTCAATAAATTGAATTTGGGGATTAACTTTTATAAGCATGGGAATGAGAATCAGAAGGTCCTGCTATGTTCGCTATATTCCTCTAGTCGGTACAGCCGGCTAACCCAAATGCTTACACCTATGGAAGACGAGGACAAGAACCGCTGAAGCAGGTTTATGTCCAAGACCATAGGCCTGACCGTGCGCCAAACTAACAAAAAACATCGGCCTTTTGAACAAGGAACAGAGCTGATACTCTTTAGATGGGTATCTGGGGTTTTAGTTTGTATTGTCTATTTGTCACATTATTCAATACTCATGGTACGGGAGAGCTCCTAGGTTTTGTGACGTCGCTCTAGTTAGCTGTAAAATGGCAAAATGGCGTCACCAAATGAGTGGCTAAGTACTGACGACTGTTGATAAGCGGTGAAGATCTTTTTAAATATTTTAAGAACATTTCTGGAATGCCACTTCATAAATTCAGCTTTAGTGCTTGACTTTATGTTCACTTTAAGATTGGACCTACACATTGTGACATTTGGTTATTTATTTCATTGGTGTTTTACTCAAGAATATTTCACTTATACGACGGCGGCCAGCATTATGGTGGGAGGAAACCGGGCAGGGCCCGAGGGAAACCCACGACCATCCTGAAGTTGCTATCAGACCTTCCCACGTAACCCTAAGGTTACAGAAATTACGTCTAGAAGTAACATGTATGTAATACCAGATTGTGTCTCTCTATGAGAATAAGAATCTCCGCGAGAACTTGTGTACAGTTAACGTCACCTTGTGCTTTAGATGTACATCTACAGGAAATACTGCGCATAAAAACTGCATACATTTCACACCAATTAGGAGTAAAAGACTCACGTGCAGAGGTACTGTACATTTAAATATAACACCGTTTTATCTGAAAGTTTCGTGAATGCACGATTTAATGAATGATAACTGGGACACCAGGAGAGCCAATACAGTGAAATGTACATACGTTTGTATCTACTGGTTGCACATGCCAGTGCACTAGTCAGCATAAGTCAGTATTTGTGAAACACTATTAGGTTGTTTGATTCTATTTTCACCTGCCCATGTAAAAAATTGATCGTTCACGAATATGGTCTAGAGCAATGTCCCACTAGCTTTAGGTCTATTACACTGATGACCAACCATCCACTCCTATCTAGCGATTACTTCTCTAAAGTTCTCTAAACAGGTTTTGTATGGCAATTTCTTACAGATCTACAAAAAAAGCACAAAGCTGGATCGCATAGCATTTGTAATTCTCATCAAAAACACACAATCACACAAGCGAATTGATCTCACGTTTTACACATTAACTGGTTATTTAACCAGAAGTTTCACGGACTTTCAGGCACGTTTTCAAATACATTACTATTATCATAGTTTCGGTTTTTCAGGTAAATGACAATCTTTAGTCTCATTTGCACAAAATCACATAACAGCTATCTATACACCACAAGAGAATACAATTTTGTTACTAAATGAGATATTTGCTTCTTTGCTCTCTAGATAAATCATATCACACAGACCACAACAAAATAAAACAGACACACATATTATACAATTTGATTTACAACTCATCCTTTGTTTTATCTATCCAGCTTTTTACAGAGTCTATATCTTTGTCAATCTCATCACGGTTGGCATAGGGCAGAGAGCTGCAAAAAAGAATCCAGATAACGACTAAGAATATGATACCAAGAGCAAAAAAAAAAACACGAAGCACAGAAACCAAATAATGGGAAAATTCCATTTTTTCCTCATACAGATATACCAAGTCAGTCAAGCTGTTCAGAATAAATCAAACCGATGTTCTGATTTTACTATTGGTTTTTCTTTCTTAACTGATGTTATGTTCATTAAAGCAAAAACCCTCTGAACTTAATTTCATCTCGTTTAACCGAGTAATTAATCACCGAAAAAGACATATCACAAAACTTACTTCACAATAGCAGCAGAAACCTTGTCCACTATTCCACCTGTTTGAAGAGAAGCATGGAAAGAAATGTTTCACTTAACACTCCACAATGACTTACAATAATACCTTGCCCGGGAAGCTATCCTCAAACAGCCACGGACAAGAAATCGGCAGTATCGCGTTCTTAGTATGTTTTTACTTACTTGATTGATGCTTTACGTCGTACTCAAGAATATTTCACTTATATGATGGCGGCCAGCATTGTGGTGGGAGGAAACCGGGCAGAGCCCGGTGGAAACCCACAATCATCCGCAGGATGTTGACAGACCTTCTCATGTACGGTCGGAGAGGAAGCCAGCATGACTCAGTAGATGGTAAACTGAACACACTTTATAATTCATAGTAAAGACCATAAATGGAAGTTATTTTTATGTTTTTAATATAACATAACTTTTATTTATTTATTTATTTGATTGGTGTTTTGCGCCATTCTCAAAAATATTTCATTTATACGGGCAACATCCAGAAGGAAACCCACAACATCCGCAGGTTACTGACAGACCTTCTCAATTACGGCCGGAGAGGAAGCCAGCATGAGTTCACAACGACCACATTGGTGAGAAGCTCCTAGGTCTTTACGCTGCGCTAGCCATCTGAGCCATGGAGGCCCCTAATATAACATTACAGCACGTGACATCACATGTATAGGCTGTCGTTCACTCAGGAAACGGAGAAAGTGGCATCTTTTGAAGGAAATAAACCTATTGCAAGAAGACCATTTAAACCAAAAACTACATGTGCATTCAGATAATGTTCTTTTGGTATTCTAATAAATTCAAGTTCCTAATAGATTTGAGCTCCTTTTCAACAGCTGAACAACAACTGATATACATGCAACAGTAAGTAAATGTATATATTTTTTACACAAATAAATGTTATATACAAGTAAATGTAATTTACAAACAAATGTAATTTGCAAATAAATGTAATTTACAATCACGTGTCTTCTAAGAACGTAAACATTTGTACACACCAGCTAAGCTGAGCATTACATTTCCAGAGGTCCAGGCAAACCTACATGTATAATGGAACTGTATGTTGAGGCAGACAACATTGACAAAAGGAAGGTATTCTAACTGATTGCAAACTCTAAAAGATCAAGAGTCGTCAAGTCAGAAGAGTATAAGCTAAGCTAGCTTACCTGGTTTACATATGGTGTCACAAACACCCTTGCATAGGTAACAATATTTGCAATACTGAAAACAAACCACATCACATGAATTTTAAAAAATATCAGAAAGCATTTTACCTTGGCTTAGCAGGATTTTATGCAAAGTGTTTAGTATGACAGAAGTAAGTGTTGAATGCAATATAAATGAGTAAATACACAAGTAACATAGGCAGTTTCTACTTAACTTTTCAGACTGAGTTAACTTCTTGTTACACAGAAGCATATTTTGTACATATTTCAACATAAAATTTCGGCATTTCCTTACTGCAAGATTCTGACATTTGTCCTTGACAGACGAGAAAGGTGTGTAAAGGTAAGTGCTTGGATCTCAGTGGCGTTCAAATTGTTATACATATTGCTATATTTTTAATCTGATCTTATTAGTGACCTAGTTTTTGATACCCACTCTGTAAACTGTTCTACAATTACAGTACACCTAAAACTAAAATTTCCCAGAAATAAATATATAAAAACTTGGAAAAAATAACTCCTGTCGACAATAAATTTCAAATCTCACAATGTATTACGTAATGAAGAGGGCACTGACCCTACCAGGCTTTAGTTTGACATTTTCTGCATTTATTTCTCATTATCCTGACATTTATATTATACTAACCAAAGTCACTCAGTTTCAGTGACTAAAAAGTATTTTGAGCAAACAGCTGACAGTACAAGGACCTTGTTTCTACATATAATATTAGTATGGGCTCATTCACCAATAATTTACCTTCATGGATGTGTTTAGCTTAAGCATGGATGGCAATGTATCAATTCCAGCACTTTAAAATGGCCGCAAAGTTCACCTTCATACATGCATGCCTGTACATGTGCCAATAATAAATTTGCACTTTCAAAGGACTGTGGTTATGTGCATTGAAGTAAAAGCAAGCAACTCAACTGCTGCACATTTCGATGTTTTATATAAAAATATATTTATTTAAAAAACTGGAGTGGGAAGCAAAAATGAACCTTGTTGCCATTTCAAAGTATTGACATGGTACCACATGTCAATCTAAACTAAACATCGTCGAGAAGGCAAATTATTGATGGACAAACTAATGCTAATTTATAGTAATATTTTGTAGAAACATGCTCCTCTTTGGTGCATCAAAGCAACCTGAGAGAGACCCCTCTATTATTTACTTTATTTATTTATTTGATTGGTATTTTATGCCCTACTCAAGAATATTTCACTTATAAGACGAATGCCAGCATTATGGTGGGAGGAAACCGGGGAAACCCACAACCATCCCTAGGTTGCTGCAAAGACCTTCCCACATACAGGCAGAGTAGAAGACAGCATGATCTGGACTTGAACTCACAGCGACCGCATTGATGAAAGGCTCCTGGGTCAATCTGCCGCGCTGGCACACTTTGGCCACCAAAGACAGAATCAGAATGCTCATTTCAAATGTGATTTTTAATTCATGTGCAATAATCAGTTGGGAAAACAAATGAGAGAAAACATGCAAATTCTGTGAGACAGATCGGAAGATAGAGACCCCGTGATCTTCTTAGTAACAAACAGCATGGGTGAAGAAAACGGTCCTCCCCACATTATTGCATAGGAAAATGCCTATTTTTTTTAATCTCTGTCAGCCATCTTGTACCCACTGGATTTGTATAACTTTCAGCTTTCCAGATAGTTTGAGTATTTCTGTAAAGTTTTCCCTACGTTACTTTGTACAAGTAGGTCTTACTAGTCGCTGGCGAAATGGAAAAAAGTGACCTTTTCCCCAATGCTTGAACAATGGGCGGACATTTTGCTTTAGACACAAAAGGCTGGTCAACTTCTGACCCGTCTACAGAATACTTCTGAATTAGCTACTTACTTTACACATTTTACAGTTTGGCTGACTCGGGCTCGTATCACAAGGACAGTCCTCGTCGCAAAGTTTACAAAACTGTGAACAAATAAATGTCCTAGAATAATATGCTGTGACTTTAACAATTTAATGAGCTGTTACGTCTTTCACTCATTTTTATGTATACACAAAAACATAATGAGGTGTACAATACAAACATCCTAGACTTAAAGAGGTGATTTATTTCATGAAATACATAAGAATGAAACACCTCAATCGAGTCCTTGTTACAACAACAACCTGCTAACTAGACCTACCTTGCAATACGAACAATAGCCGCAAACTGAGCCCTTGGCGTATTCTAAGGTTTCATCATCCATATTAACATCATCAGTCTTATCATCGCAGATCACAAAACTCATACAAAACACAAACATTCCTATACTTAACAAAATAACAGTTGATTTTCCCATTCTGAAATCCATGCTCACTGCTGACTCTTGATGCGGTTGTTTGCAGGTCGAAAGAGCTACCAAAGGGAGATAAATATACACGCGCGGTTGTGACTGACTATGCTGGTCCAAAATGACTTATGTTTATACTAGGACTCAAGGTAATTTCGCTAATATTTTGAATGGAAACGTCATCGTTCCATACTTGGGGTAGTGCTGCTATGATACTGTGGAATTCTAGAAATGTAAAAAGCAATTTTTTCTTTGTATATAAACACGTTCTTGGAGTGTAGAGTATGCTTATCAAGCAGTAGGAAGACTACAGTAGTGTTCTTGGTCTTTTTGTTGACAGGCGTTTGTATGTCTACACGTTATCATGTATAACCACTATAAAGCTAAGGCAGACGTTTGTGTGCTTTTCAAAGATCACATTTTAGTGTATTATTTTAATCACAAATGAACCCAGGCCAAATAGCTGCTTTAGGCCTACAGCATAGGCCTACTTGATATCGCTTATGATAGCTAAAGGGAGGTAAGGCGGGCAATATGATGTCGGACTAAGCGTCATTGGTTATTTAGCTCTCTAGTAGACCTGCTCAACGTTATCCTATACCACCCTAGCAAGTGCAAAACTTACCAAGGCCATGTGTTCCCAGAATATCGGTAAAATAAAATTATATATTCATAGATCCATAATCGGGCGGCATCAGTAGGATCCTATGATACCTAACAAAATATAACCTAGGCTACTTGTACATAGTCAACTCGAACAGAACTTTGCGCCGTGAAAATGGGTATAATTTACATGGACGTAGGTCAACATAACTGCAAGCTTTCTGTTCCATTTGATAATGTTCCCGCTTCGCAATTAGCCTAGCTACAGCATTTACGAAAATGTTTTGTATGAATTGCCCGTTAGGTTTCTATTTAGGCCTACAAGTAACGTTAGCAATCTTGGCCTTTTACTGCAATGTGTTTATCAGCAATGAATTGAAAGCAGTCAGTTCATTGCTTTGTGTTGGATGTATTTTATAAAACAGTATATAGCCATCAACGAAAAATCGTACGGTTGGATCACTGTGTCAGACTTATGTATGTGTTCATTACATTTACATGTAGGCCTACGTCGGTCTGGAAACAACTCAGTGTATAATGCCCATATAGTAGGCGGACTGTTGTGAAACAGCATACCGCATGGCTTGCCTGCTAAGGACAGTCACTGAGAATGCAGAAGAAACCACTGGGGGCAATTTGCGATACCGTTGATCCGGGAAACAGTGAGTTCTCAGGTTCAGTTTTTGGCTTGTATGTTGTGGTGTTGTTGCTGCCGATTGTCCCGCGCTGGGTGCCGCCGTGAAGGCCGCTAACACCTCCTCTACAATCACAAGTCCTCCAGATCGGCCTGTGATACCCGATAGCCCAGCCAATTAGTCCGTGTGGCAACTTTTATCATTTCATATGCCAATCTGTGTTCCCCTAGGGTGAACGGTTCTTTGACCGACCCATCGTTAACTAGAGACTGTTTATTTACGACACGCTAGGGTTCTTCCCCCTCGTCACCTTAACTGTTTTAACTAAAACTTCCTCTAGAGTGACATTTCTAACCCCCTGCTTCAAAACTTGGGGCGTTTTCTCGAGAAGCTGTGTTATTTCTTTTGTGGCATCGAGTTACTGTTTACTTTACGGTGTTTAACAATAAAGCCATATGTCATAAAGTGGAGAAGGGCTGTCGGGGTTACGCATACCCCTCAGTGTCGAGATCCTCCAGATTGTACTATATATTGACAAGGAAAATCGCTGTGTACTCGGCCGTGTGGAATTACGAGACGGGAACAAGTGGCAAGCAAAAATATTTTAGAAATTTTTGATTTCATTTATGGAAGTTTATATTTACTTATTTATTTATTTCTTTGATTGGTGTTTTTACGCCCTACTCAAAAATATTTCACTTATACGACGACGACCAGTATTATGATGGGAGGAAACCGAGCAGAACGACTGTAAAAAATATAGTATTCCTTGATGTACCCACTGGCTTGTGATGGACAAAGAAAAGGATTTGCGTTTTAACGGGATTCGTACGTGTACCTTATGCTGTGATGATTGGAGAAATTTGCTTGATGAAATTTAGACGTATTTATGTAAAACCATGATCTTCAGTCCAAGTAATCGTGTGTGATTGAACTATACCTTTTCCTACCTCATGTTCACTACATGAACATGCAATAGTATACAGCAGCCTATACATTATGTTACTATTTACCTATTTGATTGGTGATTGTAGATTATAATTTATTTATTTGATTGCGGATTGATGTTTTACTCATGAGCGTTTAGATCAAGTATGGTGAGGCTATTGGAAAAAAATTCCTGATGTATTTCCGCAGCCTATCCAATCGGTCAAGAGCTAGGATTTTCGTTTTACACTCAAAGAATTAATCTGTTAAATTTATTATGACGCAGTATTGTGTCACATTCAACGTAATATTCCGTTAGTCTAATGGAATGGTTATGTCGAATTAATAAACTATTTGGGTTATATTTAACAGAGTAATCTGCTTCAAGAACAGAATACATTCTAGCATCACCCAGATGACTTTACGTCAAATTTCCTAAAATATAATTTTTGGAGTGTAAGATAGGCTTAGATGCTATGATTGTGTCGGTTGTGGAAAGTTGAGCGAATAGTCCAATAGATAGATATGACGTTTGGCTAACATTGCCACACTGGTTAAATGTTTGGTGGATTGGAAGTTTGGTTAAAGTTGGAGGATTGGTCAAATACTTGGAAGATTGAAAGCTTTGTTAAGAGGACTGGAACAGCGTTTGGTAGCTTTTGAGTTTGGTTAGGAAAATTGCCAAAAGTTTGGTATAGATCACAAGTTTGGTTAGGAAAATTGTCAGATGTTTGGTAGATTGGAAGTTTTGTTGGCAAAATTGTCAAATGTTCAGTAGATTGAAAGGTTGATTAGGAAAATTGGCAACTATTTGATAGATTAAAATTTTGTGTAGGAAAATTGTCAAATGTTTGTTAGGTTGAAAGTTTGGTTCGGAAAATGGTAAAATGTTCTGTAGATCGGAAATTTGGTTGGTAAAATTGTCAAATGTTTAGTAGACTGAAGATTTGGTTAAGAAAATTCTCAAATGTGTCTTAGGAAAATTCTCAAATGTTTATTAGATTGGAATTTTGGTTTGGAAATTTGTCAAATGTTTGGTAGATCTGAAGTTTGGTTAGGAAAATTGTCCAAATGTTTGGTAGATTTGATCTTTAGTGGAGACTTTTACCTAATGTTCTGTACATTGGAAATTTGTTTCGGAAATTGGTCCACGTGTTGTTAAATTAGAAGTTATGTTAAAGTTGGAATTGTTTTAACTTTATTCAAAATGCTGAAGATTTGTTAAAGGTCGGTCAAATGATTTGGTAGAAAGTTTGGTTAAAGTTGGAGAATTTGTGCTATGTTTGAAAAGTGGTGTAGTCAAATGTTTGCATGGTAAAATGGCCGTTTGGTCATTTGATTAAAGGAGAAGAAAACATAAAAACAATGACAAAATCAGATGAAAGAGCGTCAAAACTTATTTGCAAATATGATCTTTAACATTTTTTTTTCAAGAGAAAAGGGTATTTGAAAATATTTTTGTATGGTGGGTATTTGGGACCAACTTTTGGTATTATCGTTGTTGCATAATAATGTTCTAAATAAGGATGTGATGCTTGTCTAATAAATTAATTTGAATGTAAATTCGTTGTTTATATCGAAACATATGTATTTAACCTAAATTATGATAATATTTATGAACATGTTAAAAATATAAATATGATCAAATTGAAGTTTAATACATTTGTTAGCTGAAAAGAACAAATTCTAGTGCAAAAATATTTATTAAACCTGTGTTACATCCTCATTTATGACATAATTAACAAAGACTATGAATACGAAAAGGTGGTCCCAAATACCCACCATACAAAAATTATTTTCAAATGTCTTTTTCTCCTAAGGAAAAATCGGAAAACAATACTGAAGACCACATTTAGGAATAACTTTTCGCACTCTTTCATCTGAACTTTATGTCATTTTTTATGTTTTCTCCACCTTTAACTGTTTATTTCTTTTTTTATTTGATTGGTGCTTTACGCCGTACTCAAGAATATTTCACTTATACGACGGCGGCCAGCATTATGGAAGGATGAAACCGGGCAGAGCCCGGAGAAAACCCACGACCATCCGCAGGTTTCTTCAGTCATCGCTTAATTGATTTATTAGTCAAAAATGTTGACTTTTACATTCTTGCAAGATATAATCAAACCTGTCAATTTAATTATCCATGTATGAGGTTAAAAGATACGTGAAAAGGAACTATAAAACAAAGATTATGTTTCTATGCCAAATGAAGAAAATTATGCCAGAGAATTTTTGTCAAAAAAATTTCATTTTGGGGGTATTAGTATTTTTCGTCAACGGTCGCATTTTTGTTTTTCAGAAATTACTTCATTGTTGATCTTGCTCGGAACTACTTTTTAAACAGGGATCATCGTTGTCGTCACCGCTACGTAATTTCCGGACTGACCGCTGGAGCATTAAGAAAACTGTACTTCGAAGCCATTTTACCTCCCAAAGTGAAAGCTGAAAACTTTGTACTGTTATATGTTATTAATAATCTGCACATTAAGAAATAAAACCAAAGCGCTTTATGTATCCTTTAAAGCAATTTGATGTCATAGGATACAGACTCACAGAGTGTAGGAATAACCAAGAAGGATGAGAGCAACTCTTTGATCTATTTCTTGGCCTGAGACATTAACATTTACATATAAAACCCATTTCAGGCAAATGTTCAGCTTCAAAGAGAGTTTCGCTACCCCATGTACTTTCGTTGTTGCTTGGCAAACGGCTTGAAACTGTTTGGGGTAAGTGTTTGTAGGAGGCGGATGCAATTTCCATGCCTGTGTGAGCAATGTATTTTGTCACAAAAACGGATCAGAGGATACTTCACTGTCTCAATCTCACGGTGTGCATTATGAAAGGCGAACGCTCCGGTGTGGCAGGGATTGCTGAGCACCTTTCGAGACCTTAATATCCACCCTGGGTAGAACGCCCCGTTTATTACGACATGCGTTCCATCAATCAGCAAGCCATTTGATTGACAGTAGCAGGTACCCCGTGACGTCATCTTACGTCCCGTGGCGTCACAGGCTGTCTGGTGTGACACGCGCAGTGAGAGGGAAATGGACATGCTGCGTCTACGCCATCTGCCTGGGAACTGACGTTACAAACTGATTCCCGCCACACGCAGGCACGCTCCGTCTTACGTATATGCGATTTACTGTTAATTAAAATTAGAGAAAATGTGCTTACGAAAAAAGTTGTTTGGAAATATTTGGATAGCCATATGGTGTTTCCAGTTAGGTAACTGATGACTAACTGTTAACTAAGGAAAAAGGGTTTGGTTTTGCTTTCAGCGAATGATATAAATGCCAGAGCTACATGCTGATACTGAAGAAGTTTTAGTTTATATGAATTGAAAAATTTTTTATTATTATAAAGTCCGAGATACAGAATCAACATGTAACAGTTCATGAATAAGAACAATTACATTGTTTTGTCACAATCATGTGAATCCACTGTTATTTATAAATTATTACTTATTTGTTTAATTTGATAGGTGTTTTACGCCATTCCCAGTTTTCACTTCTACGACGGGGATCATTTATTACAGAGCTCGACACCACTCATACATGTATTATCTACCATCTTTATTTTGAAAATGGGCCAAGAATCTTTAAAATGCCGCTTTGTTGTTTGCTTGATCTATGTATTCGACTGTTGATGTTAATCAAATGTGTAATCATTCATATTACCGCGGTGGGCCAGGTTTATGAGGAAACGACGAGCCTCACCAGATATCATACAGGACTCCTGACTTCAAGCCGAAACCTAACCAACGAGAGCTGTTTGAACTTGCGCATGCCCACTCAGGTGAATAGTGGACTTTCGGTGACGTAATTTATAGGGCATTGACAAGAAACATCCCCTATTCCGTGTGTTTATGTATTACTGAAACAGACATATTTAAAGGCCAGTGTGTTAAAAAAAAAAACAGAGAACAACATACTCGAGCTTCAACGAGAAGACTAATTAAGCTTAAATTAAAAACTATATTTATTTCTGAGGTTTTCACTGCATTTAATTTTCACTTAACTGGGCTTTATCAATCATATTAATAGTCTTGGATGCCGGTGGCCTGAAACCTTACCTCTCTCCTTTTATTTTTGCCAGTAGAAGAATTTCATGTTAGGTTTACTGGTGCCACGTCGACTCATTCATGTGAAGTAATTATTACATACAGTGATCAAGATGAACAAAGACCGAAATATTTTACTGGATTTAACTCAGGCAAAAATAAATGTGAAAAATATCTGTGAAAGTTGTATATACTGAAATTTTCTCTCCACTTAGGGGAATGTTCAGGACTTATGCGCTGCAGGTGATTACAAAATCAAAATAATGAGTAATTTTGTGAGAATTTTAAAGAAAGATTTGGTGTGGCATAGTGTATGGTTTATCTACTTATTTGATTGGTACTTAGTGGCGTAAAGCAACGGCCTTCACAGATGCCTGAAAAGCCTCTTGACTTACATAGCCGACGCAGCGAGAGCTCCATTCGAACATGCTACCCCATTGGCCAAGGGTCTGGAGAGATAACTAATATGTATAATAAACTCCCGACCTCTGGCAAACAACTGACGAACTTTTCCACGTCTTACACATTTCAACAGAGCTCTGTGTGTACTACCTCAGTAGAATGAAGATGATATTCAGCGAATGTCTTTTAAGATCAGAAAAACGATTCACTATACCGTCCAGTGCTCGTACCTCTATAGCCCCCCCCCCCCCCTCCCCCAACAACATTCGTGATTGTGTATGTCGAAGATTCCCTAAGACTGAACCATCAACTTGTGTGACCTGGCGATTTAAAGTAAAGCCCATAAATCACTCTGCTATGTACTCTGTGTAATAATCATGCGTGCAATTTCATTGATACATGCCGAATTAATAGCCGACAATATTTGCGTGTGTTATATTACTTCAGTTTAATTCCACTGCACTAACCAGTCGAATGTACGGAAATGCACCCCACGACACGCACGTTATTCAAATCGCCTGCGGGCATGGTATTGGCATATTTTCGCTGGTTATCATGTATAAAATCGTGAATAGCCTGACTTTATTCCCTGTTCACTGACATTCACACAATCGTATTTCCATATTCACTCACATTTACACAATCGTATTTCCAGCGTTACCAACAAAAATATTCCTTTCATTTTTGAATAGTAGGTCTACATGTATTCATGTGAATCCTTGAACAGTGGTATAGCTGGAATAGTTTGATCCCAAGCAAGATGCTGTTTGCCAATTTCATGTTTAGTGTGTTTGACATTTCCTTGGATAGAATTTCATGAATATATACTCAATATATTAGCATTTGAATTACATAACTTCGGTTGGTGGGGTACTTGGGGGGGGGGGGGGCAGAATGGCATCAATTTACCAGAAGGATGGTTTAGATAGACTTGCTCCTGTAGTTGAAAGAGCATAGTGTGAGCACCTTCCTCAATGTAATCGAATCCTGAATTCAACTTCTACATAAGTATTATTAAAACAGTTCATGTGAAATGATCATGGAAATTCCCAAGAATACCATCCAATCCTTTTTTGTGATCTGAGTTAAACATCGTACACAAAATGTTTGACTTCATTACGACGGCTGTTAGCTTTATTGGTGGAGAAAACCGAGCCAGAGCTCTAAGAAAAACCACCGCCCTTTGCCTGGTAGCTTATTCAGTATATAGACATAGCATAGTGTAGCTGACATAAAGCCGTATACGAACATCGAATCATGCACTCGACCGCACTGGCCATGTGCAGATCGACAGAGCAGAGATGAAGGCTGTATATGAATGAATCAGACGCTTTATATAAGTGCGCAAACTTAATTAAGGATATTCTTACACGCGTCTATTTCTTCCTATCAATCTAGTGTCTTCCAATGTCAGATCTGCAGCGACCCCTCAGCTCAGTTTGGACTAAATATGGAACAAATGTTTCGTTGTACTGTATTCTTTCGCTGACACAGGTGTCTATGTTTATCAATGCATCACAGTCGACATTTAGAATAGCCTACCTGGATAATTTGTGTCTGGAAAGTTTGGTACCTATATGCATAAGGTTTTTAGACAACATTGATCGCCATTAGTGCATAGCATAAATCAATTCACGTGACATTCAATGTTACACTGTACTTTAACGTGACATTTTGCAAACTTTCGACGATGCAGAGGTGATGAGCTGATAAATTTTTTGGCTGATCGAAAGTAAGTATTGGTTGAATACTGTTATTTATTTATTTATTTGATTGGTGTTTTTACGCCGTACTCAAGAATATTTCACTTATACGACGGCGGCCAGCATTATGGTGGATGGAAACCGGGCAGAGCCCGGAGGAAACCCACGACCATCTGCAGGTAGCTGGCAAAACTTCCACGTACGGCCGGAGAGGAAGCCAGCATGAGCTGGACTTGAACTCACATCGACCGCATTGGTGAGAGACTGCTGGGGGTTGAATACTGAATGGTATATAACATTGCCTCGGAATATAGTAGGACGGTTTACAGGATGGTCGCACATCGTCGACTATCATGTAGCGTGTATGGTTTTACAGTACTACAAGAAATATAAAACAAACGATACCAAGAATGCATCCACTACTGTATTATTCGCAGTTACGAATTAGTTAATCATTAAATGTTCGAACAGGTAATATAGATTCAAGGGTTAAGACGCCCGTTGTCTTGTGTTCACCACGTGCTACTCGAGTAATTTATATGTTCTTGATAAGTGTTAGTGTGCTTCAATCGTTTGTCAGAAATTCACTATCAACCAATCAATCGATTCGAATCGAGTACCTTGGGCCAACGACTGGGATATTTAGCAAGCCTTGTGTATAGAGCAAGTCGGAATGTGACAGTTTTGTGTACGTCTGGTTGGCTTCCATGATCTTTCACCGACTATCCGGGCACTTTACCAACTGATGATGTATCCAGATTGGCTTCTCTGACAGATTGACATTCTGACGTCATAGCCTGGCAAAGTGCCCACACAAAACAGCTGAACTTCTGTAAACAACGACAGAGGGTAAAAATAAATACCCACGAAATACTGGAGGCTTGTTTCGACTTAAGCTGAAGCGTTATGAGAAATTCTTCGGCTGCTGGGACGCACAAGAAAGAAATAGTACAAAACTACAGTTTATTTAATACCACATTGTGTAATCTACAATAACTCACAATCTCCAATGGTTTGCTCTCGACGCTAATAAACACCTGTTACATCAGTCATTGGTCATATTGTTTAGAAACACTCAACCCTCACGCCCTGAAAACAGCCTGATCACATTGGAAGTGCGAACACACCCCCATAACGATCACTGTATAGTCCATAAAACAGTCACGTCAATGCAGCGGACGCACAATGTAGTAAAGCAGACACATAAAGCATTATATCCAGCGCTAGTCTTTGTAAAATCAAGTACTGGGAGGAAACATAGATCGGTTGAAACAGAAACAAAAACAATTATCCTAAGCTAAATACACTGTCATGGTACGCATTGCGGAGGTTCTTGACTTCCGCACGTGTTACTGTGCGGTCATTCTTTAATACTATTTTCATGGAATTTCATAATTATGTATACCAATGTCTGTATATCTCTGGCTTCAATTATACCGTGTTTTCTGTAGATTTAGTGGCATACACTATTCACACGGGATAAAAAGCTGTCGTCAAGTGAAAGATTGCAGAACAGATTCAGCATACAAAATCCTGGCTATTTTATCGAATAAAACCATCTTGTTGATTATTAAAACATCGCTTCCTGTGAGATACTGGACAAACATGAATGTATTCCGATGAGTTGAAGTGTTCATGAGGTTACTGGACATGGAACTAAAGCTGATTCCTATGTAATTACAGTAAATGGAGGCATTGTGTTACAGTGCCATCAGTACGAGCAGTACTTAAGACAGGAAAACAAGCACAGCTCTGAAATTTCTAAATTTCAACCACATCTTTTCTGTACAAAAACACTTTTAACTGGAAATTCTTCAGGACAGGAACAGTTTTTTTTTAAGTGATCTCGCCGTTTCTGTTCAATGTTCCCTAGTTTCCACGTTACACAGTTACATCTAAAACAGATTCATTTTCCACAATATTTTGATATTTTCAATGTTTAAAAAATATACAGTTGCTTTATTAGCACTGAGCATGTCAATAAAACATTATTCTTTCCTTAGCACTCGATAATCAATATGACTGGAGTGGATATAGCTATCTGATACACATTAGGACTTATTGCACACCTTGGCATTTTTAAAACTGCATGAACATCCAATCCTTTGTAATTCATGTAGTATATATATATAGTACAGATGCACTGATGTGAGTCTCCGATGGAAGAAAATGGATTCTCCGCCCCTTGATCATTCCGAATCTCAGTAAAAATGTTCGTGCAGGTAGGCCCACCAATCACACGTTTCAGACGTCATACGATACGGACATTCTTGACAGATTGCTACTGATAATGCTCCAAGTTGATTCAGTCAATTTGTTGCCCCTCTTGACCTAGCTTTTTGCTCCCAGTCAGAATTCTCATACTTACTTACTCACTCTCCGCATAATGGTTGGAATGGCAGTCACCCTGTTATTCCATAAGCACGTGTTCCCAGCTTCGTTCAGCGTCCGGGTTACCATCCTACGCGGTGATGAAAAATCTTAACTAACTCCAGAACAGGGGGAGAGAGAGCCAGTTCGAATTGCGCCCACTTCACCCCAGGCTGTTACACACCAGTTGAAACATGTCCACCGACAGGACTGAAAAACTATCAAAATATTTTGGGTGTAGTTCCTTCGGAAAAAGACGTTTCCCAGACGTTGTTAAGAAACAGACCAACAGCTGCATTTAATTCAGGCGTAAAATAGTTCCGAGTTTTTCATGCCGTTGGCCATCCTTTGGGAGTTACCTTTAGGCCTAGAAGCACGACAGACCATTGCAGGGGTTGTGTAGTTGTTGACAATGCTTGATTAAAGCTGGTCAAGAATGCGGTAAACAGTTGCCTGATGGGGCGGGCCTTTCTTAAGAGCTGAGCAAGCCGATCTACATTCAGTGTATACATCCAGTGGTTATGACCTAAGTAGTTGGGAACAGTTGCGTGTATACTTGAGTACATCTGACATTCATATCATCTGGTGCCGTCAAATGGCGAATATCCAATACTACTGCTATCTGGATGACAACTAAACGCTGTCATCATATATTCAAAGAGCGATGGATACCAACGTAGTTCCTCTAAGCTGCACACTGGTCGTTTGCCCGAAAAAAAATAAACAGATAAAAAACCTGCACCCATGCAAGGTCACCACAATGACATATCGAAAGTCACTACGGTAACGTACTTTTGTACCGTGATAAACTCCCGGTGGATATGTAAATTAGCCACATAAATGATGAGACATGGAAATAGTATTCCTAAAGATTGGCTACCAATAGTCCTTATAATATAGAGGGTATATAAAGAGGACAGGAAGCCTTATAAAGTCTGGTAGTCCGAGAAAATGCTATTATCATGGGCATGTGTTGGTCCATTGTTAGCGGAATGCGGACTGGTCAAAGGGCCGCTGTTGGTGCCGCTAAAAAGATTGGGGATAGTACCCGAGGTAGGACTAGGTAGCAGCTGGGATTTCTGTAGATCGGCGTAGATGGCCGCGTGGGACTGGGGCGTATGCTGGGGGGTGCCCGAGGGGTCATCCAGCTTCGTCTGTCCGTTAAGACTGCCCGGGGTATCATCCTTGAGACTGTCGTCATTAGGAGAATTGGGGTCCTGCAGGCCTGAGTGAGTTGTCTCCCTGAAGAAAAAAATAATAACAAAAATGAATGCACCCGGAGCCATGTATACTTTTATAATGATGATTTATAATGACATTTTTCATTTATGGTAAACGCGATGGCCAGGCTCGGCGAAATGCCTGATGTCGCAGAAATATCAGATCTGCGACAGCTAAACTGGTAGGAAAAAAAACTGATGACAAGTAAAAGTAAAAACACTTGATCAAGAAGAAATACTCGCTTTAGTAGAAACAGCTGCTATATAGTAGAAATACCTAATCTGCCAGAAATATCTGTTGTGGCAGAAATACCTGATAGGACATAAATATTTCATCTGGTAGAACTATATGCTATAATAAAAACACCTGTAATAATAGAAATACCTGCTATAGTAGAAATGTCTGATCAGGTATAGAAATACGTGATACAGTAGAAATGCCTCCTATAGTAGAAATAACTGATCAGGTATAGATTTTCTACTTTTCTACTGAAGTAGAAAACCCTGATCTGTCAGAAAACTCTCTTTACTAAGTAGAAATACCTCCTCTAGCAAGCATACATGCTCTAGTGGAAATACATCCTGTGGTTGAAATACCTGATCAGGTATAGAAATACGTGTTATTGTCTTCATAGCAAAATATCTAAGCTGCCAGAAAAAAAAACAATCTGTTGCAAAAACAATACCTGCTATGACAGAAACAGGCACAACCAACTACCTGTTATAGTTGAAATACCTGATATCGTAGAAAACTTGCTGAGACTGAAATTCCTCATTAGATAAAAACATCTGCTATGGCAAAAATACCTAAGCAGGTACAAATAAATACCTGTTATAGTTGAAATACCTGATATCGTAGAAAACTTGCTGAGGATGAAATTCCTCATTAGATAAAAACACCTCCTGATATGGCAGAAATGTCTGATGAAACAGAAATACCTGATCAGAGAAAGCCGTGAAGCATTTCACAGTGATACATACTCTGGCATAAATAACCTGGTCTGATATAAATAACAGATCTGGGAGAAATATGTGAGCTGACAAATACCTGATCTGGTATAAACAAATGTAACTCATCTGGTAGAAATGACTGATTTGCTAAAAATACCTGATGTGCTATAGTTGTTTGGTCTGGAAAACATATTGTAGCGGAAATACCTAATCTGACGAAAAATACCTTATCTCTGCTATTGCTCTACGTGAGCTGTTTTGCTTTAAATATGTAACAAATATTCCATACAGGTAAAAATCTGACTCAAAGTTTTACACAGACAGAGACGTGAAGCTCGGTTTATTCCTGTGACTAAAATTTCCACTTAAATATTCACAATAAATCATTCACCTTGAAGCACTTAACCCCAGAATACTCACCTGATCACATATCACAAATGATATTGTCAAATAGATAAGCACTATTTACTGTACCAAACGTTTCAGCAGGCGATTTGTATGTCATAAATACCTTGCACTTTAATTCACCACATTCTTCGCCTGACAGCACTATTCATACCACGAAAACCATACCGAGCATACCTTACGTGACACGATTTTTACAGCTCAATATAAACTCCATATAGAACTAAAATAGCAGAAAGCTGTGCGATTCAATCAGCTTTTCTTGAACTTACATAAGTAAACTTCACACTATTTTTATTTTCATATCTTTGATTCTCTCAAAATTTCCATTTTGTTTTTTTTTTTTGTTTTAAGTTTTAATTTTCCAAATTTTTAATGTACTTTGTTACAATTCAAAAGATTGATAGAAACATCCCCATTTGAGAACAGACTTGTAAATACATTATATATGCCAGCTTGATTAAATATACGTCATATATTATTGTAGTAAGATATAATATAGATTGTAACGCAATAATACACTCACTACACTGATGGAGTAACAACACTGCACGAAACATATATTTAACACCATCTGGGATATAGTATATCCCAGGTGTACACCATATAATGGTACTGCTTCCAAAACTGCTCAAAATATACTTTCAAATGTTCATTCGCTTTTATAGTTTTAAACAGGTAAAGTAATGTATATATCTTAATTAAATTTTAATTAATTAAAGGAATTAAATTTCAAGGCTGTGCATTATTCGCAGTCTTGTAAGTAGAGGCAAAAAGTTAATAATGCCTCTAAATTGAGATAATTCCGGTTGTTAGAAACATTATCTCATCCAAATTAACAATAGTTTCTAATGCCAGCGTAGGCGTATATAAGCATGTGTACAGTGATAGGCCTACCAACTTCCTCGCCTCAGTTAACTGTGGCAATAAATCATGATTATTGTCACAACGGGGAAGATGTAATGCTAAAATAATGATACAACAGCTTTATTTCTGGCTATTGTCTTGTATATATTTGTCCGCTATTAGCTCTGTTACCGGCATCTACCGCCAATCTGTACGGTTATTTTGCCTATATAAAAAAGGAAGGAAGGGAAGTAAGCGCTGCACTTCCGTCTAAGTCACGCAAATACTCAGTAATCATGTCTCAACATTTATTGAAAGATTGAAAGATTGCAATTTGTTCTGTAATTTCACTGAAAACGCAATGGTGAGAATTCATGCAATGAAAGTATTGTTTCAACCCTGCACGTAGAACAAAAGGCTTAGCGGCTGTTTAACACAAACTATCAGCATAAATGCGTACGTTTTTACCATAGGCCTGTTTGCTAACTTGACATTTTTTTTACCACATCCGTGTGAATACTTTATCTTCAGAATTTTTAATTGAGAATAAAATCTCGAAATAACAAATATTGCTGTTAATGCCAAAACAAGTGTGATTTTTTTTCCATTTCGTTCTCCCGCAGAATAACTCAACTGTAGAGACTCAACATAAACGAATACAACAACTCATACATTTCAAATACAGTGACAATTCGGTTAAATAAATGATAAACAGTATACTGTGTATATATGAACAGTTATGTGTTAATTTGCGTTATATTCAGATGCTTTGCAATTAAGGATTTGACAACAAGAGTTTCAACCGAAATTAACAGAAATGCAAAACAAAGTAACTACAAACTGAGCGTGAGTCGTTTTTGTTCTAAGCACTGCTTCATGGTAAATGCTTTTTCCAGGATTGTAGGCTTACGGTTCAAGGCTTATTGAAATTTCCCATTATTTGTTACCTGGTCATACACATGAGGTTAGCTGCTGTTAAACGTTTGAAGTCGAGGCCATTAAAGTGGTAAGAAGTTGACTTTGAAATGAAGAGCGATCACAAGGAGTGTTGTGTTACAGGCATGGGGCCGTTCAATAGACAGTACACTCGGTGTGTGTAATGCCTGACGCGTTAAGGCAGACAGAGCGACGCACAGGTAAACATATATACTATATATCACACAGCATGAAATGTATTACCTCACACAGAATATTATTCTGTTTATTCTATACCTTAGCCTCAAACTTTTAAGTCTATTTATTGGACCCTTTATTGTTAAAGTCTGAAATTTGGGACTGCAAAATACTGCAGTCAAAATGAGTAGCATAGCTATTTTAAATTTACTTATATATTTTTACGATATAATATACACGCAAAATAACCTAATATTTTCATAAAATAACAGACCCTAAACATTGACGCCCTTTTTGGACTTTTGTATGAACATTATAGGTAACAGGGCATGATTAAAAAACGTAATTATAACAAAAACGATATATCTAAAGTTTTAATGTCGAATGTTAAAACCTTAACACGAATGGTTATTATTTGTGACAACAACTGACATAGGCGTAAAATACTTACTATTTGGATCATATAAAGTTATTTTTAGACTTAATTTTAGATTCATATGCAAATGTCTTTTTTTAGCTATTTATTTAGACCAACTCTGTCGGTTACTCTTTGTTGTTAGTAATGTTTTAATGAATAATGGGTTTTGATTAGTTTCTACTTTTGTTAATCTGTCATTGTGTGTTTGAAATTAACACAAAATTATATCAAATCTTCCACTAATATTTTTTCTTCTTCAAATTTCAGATGACCGTAAATGGGTACTCCTACATTCTAAGCATGGAACTGGCACCGAGATATGTGAGTAGGTAAGGTACACAAACGGAAAACAACTTGACTGTTAAGTATGGTAAGGTGTCATTACATTCCATGTAATTCACCTGTACTTACAAAATTAAACTATTTTGTTACTGAATTGCCAAGGCGAATACAGATGCTATATAAGAGTGAATACATTTGCATCTCTTATACCGCCTTTATACTGTTTACAAAGTAAATTATTTGAAGAATCTAAATTGAAGACAACATGTATTGTCACATCAGTATGCTGGATAGAACACACAGGTAAGTCTAATCACATTCAAAGTGTTTATGATGTTGGTTTTAGGTTTTTTATACATAATCATATATAAATGCTTTACCATACTTGGTAATGGACTTAAAGATTCTGAAAAAGATAGTGTAAGACAATTACCTGCCAAAGATAAAAAAAACGCTCCTGTATAAGTCGCATTCACCTTACAACTTAAAAAATTGTGTTTATATTGTACATTGTTTCATAGGTTGAATGATTAGCCCATTAATTTGGACTTTGCTTGAATATCAACTTTGAATAACAAAGAATTCATGCAAATGTTCCAACCAAGCCGAGAAGTCACCATGTACAGGTAATATAACAAAAAGTGGAAACTGCCTGAAACATGAATCGACTTATTGTCGCTTACATGTATGAAGTCCAGAAGTATGCCTTTACCAATGTTGACGACTATTTCTACAAAAGTAGAAGAGATAAAGTACCGGTATCTGAAACATTTGGCAACATTTCTACAGAGCACAAGAAATCAGTTGTTACACTAGTTGTTTTTATACACACAAAACATATACACACATATATACACAGAAAGAGAGAGTTGTTTAGACCTGTCATTTTTTCCGAAAGCATATGTGTCTCTATTACTGAATTTTGTTGAATGTCCAGAGACTTCCTTGCTGTCGTTGTGGTCACTGAAGGAAGGTATTTCAAGGATAGACAGTGGAAGAAATGTATGACTATCAGTGACACAGGGGTTTTAAGGTGGAAAATTTTTTCCAGAGTGAAGACAGGCTGACACTGCGGGGTGACGTGAGAAGGTATTATTTATCATCAGCACCTGACAGTTGGATTACTACCCTACCCCGTCAGCCTGGCTACTGAGATGTGGTTGTATAGCTTATAAACTCTTACCTGAGGGAGTTGAGGAGTTACCTTGTTTATGTGGTGTGTATACCGGCACGTTTTGAGAGCAGTATTAGATCTACGCTGGCAAAGTTACGCAGCCGTCGAGTTAATCAACATAAGCACATGTAATACAAAATTAACACCCATCTGATATCATTATGTCAGTAAAATTACATGGGGCTAATCCATGAATTTGAGTATCTTTGTAACTGTACAAGTATAATGTTTACTGCAGAAAGAAACAAAAAGTACGCCACGAGACGTACAAAGCAATTTTATGGATATATAACCATGGGAAAACTTAACAAACACTACTGCTATGAACAGTAGGAATCCGCTAAAGTTCGGCTGACGAGTTTAATCTAATACAGTAATATTCGTTATTCTGGTCACTATTCTGTCACCGTCAGCTCCTGTTCATGCCAAATAAACATTGAAATATTGAGTCATAATGAAGTCTTCGCTTTTCGAAGATACATTATTTGAATATTACGCAATAAATATATGGACTCTAAACAAATGTCCATTCTTTATCAGTAACTTACATGTGTGCTAAACGCATAATTATGTAGAAAAATATTTTTCTCAAACATAAAATGTAAATGCAGACAATGTACATACATGGACTACACGTCAGCACGAAAGTTGTTGGTATTTAAAACTGCGAAGCAATAAGCTGTTCGCAATATGAAGTAACAATATTCTTTATTTTAGCAATGGCGGTAAGATTTCAGCGGAATTGTATCCATTTATTGATTATCTCTATAATATGGACAAACTTTATTGTATATCCTACATTTCATGATTGAAGTGCGTAAATCCTGCGTGATGTAGCAACTCCATTGCTGATACACGAGTGTACTAATAGTATACTTTGTTTGTGATAATGTAGGGCATATATAGTAACCCTGTTACTGTAACATGAATGAATTAATACTGACTGTGATATTGTACATTGTTTGTGATAATGTACAACGTGTAGTAACCCTGTTGCTGTAACATGAGTGAATTAATGGTGACTGTGATATTGTACATTGTTTGTGATAATGTATAATAACACTGTTACTGTAACATGAATGAATTAATACTGAATGTGATATTGTACATTGTTTGTGATAATGTACAACGTGTAGTAACCCTGTTACTGTAACATGAATGAATTAATACTGTGATATTGTACATTGTTTGTGATAATGTACAACGTGTAGTAACCCTGTTACTGTAACATGAATGAATTAATGGTGACTGTGATATTGTACATTGTTTGTGATAATGTACAACGTATAGTAACCCTGTTACTGTTACATGAATGTACTAATAGTGACTGTGATATTGTACTTGGTATGGTATAATATACCCCGTTTAAGTAACCCTGTTTCTGTTCCATGGGTGTATTGATAGTGACGGTGATATTGTACTGGTGAGTGAGTGAATGCTTAGGGTTTAACGTCGCACTTAACAATTTTTAGTCATATGACGACGAAAGAGTCCTCAGAGTGCACGTGTACGCATAATGTGTAATTACAACGATTGTGATAATGTAACTTGAGGTAAGCCCACCTGTAACAAACGAGTGTAATAACAACGACTGTGATAATGTAAACCGATGTAAACCCACTTGTAACAGAATAGTGTAATAACAACGATTGTGATAATGTAACTTTATGTAAGCCCACGTGTAACACATGACTGTAATAATAACGACTGCGATAATCTAACTTGGTGTAAGTCCACTTGTAACACATGGGTGTAAAAATAACGACTGCGATAATGTAACTTGGTGTAAGCACACTTGTAACACATGAGTGTTAATTATAACGACTGTGATAATGTAACTTGGTATAAGCCCACTTGTAACAGATGAGTGTAATAATAACGACTGATAATGTAACTTGGTATAAGCCCACTCGTAACACATGAGTGCAATAATAATGACTGTGATAATGTGACTTGATGTAAGCCCACTTGTAACACACGAGTGTAATAACCAAGACTTTGATAATGTAACTTGATGTAAGCACACTTGTAACACATGAGTGTAATAATAACGACTGTGATAATGTAACTTGGTATAAGCCCACTTGTAACAGATGAGTGTAATAATAACGACTGATAATGTAACTTGCTATAAGCCCACTCGTAACACATGAGTGCAATAACGACTGTGATAATGTGACTTGATGTAAGCCAACTTGTAACACACGAGTGTAATAACCAAGACTTTGATAATGTAACTTGATGTAAGCCCACTTGTAAGACATGAGTGTAATTATAACGACTGTGATGATGTGACTTGATGTAAGCCCACTTGTAACACATGGGTGTAATAACAACGACCGTGATTATTTAACTTTATTTATTTATTTATTTGATTGGTGTTTTACTATATATACATTGGTGAAGAGTATTTCACTTATACGACGGCGGCCAGCATTATGGTGGGTGGAAACCGGGCAGAGCCCGGGGGAAACTCACGACCATCCGCAGGTTGTTGCCAGATCTTCCCACTTACGGTTTAACTTAATGTAGGCCCACTTATAACAAATGAGTGTAATAAAAACGATCGTGAAAATGTAACATAATGTAAGCCCACTCGTAACACATGAGTGTAATAACAAGGACTGTGATTATGTAACTTGATGTAAGCCCACTTGTAACACATGAGTGTAATAACAAGGACTGTGATTATGTAACTTGATGTAAGCCCACTTGTAACATACTAACAATGACTGTGATAATGTTATAGGATCTAATCCCTTTTTTCAAATACGGATGCATTAAGTTTGGCTGGAAAGTTGTTAGTAATTTACGTCATGTGTGTGTGTGTAAAACGTTGCCAGTAATAAGAAGACTGTCCGATTCCCCCAGCAGTCAGTTTTATCTGATGTATACTCTTTATACTTACCGGTCTTTTTGCTCGGCAGCTCTGTCTCGCTGTCGTCTATTTTTAAACCAGTTGCTCACTTGTGTGGTAGTAAGGCCTGTGCCCTCAGCCAATTCCCTTTTCTCCCGGGGTGAGGGGTACGGATTGTGGGCGTACCATTCTCTCAGAACGTTTCGTGATTTTTCCTTAAAACAATAACTGGTTTCTTCACCATCCCAGATTGTTCTGGGCAAAGGAAACTTCCGGCGTACCCGATATTTGCCCACCGCCCCGAGGGGGCGTCCACGTAGTTTTTCTGCCTCCAGATAGTGGGCTTTGAGCCAAAGGGCTTGCAGTTGGGGATGGTTATGAACGGAAAATGTGTTGCTTTCCAAGATTTTGTACAGTTCCCTGAAGTTGCCCCTGTGAAAGGCGACCACGGACTTTGCTTTGAGAACACTTTCATTTTTGTGGAGATGTTCACAGGCTGGTAGAGACCAGAGGAAGCGGGCGAGTCTCTCGATGTTCCCTCCCTGGATGAGCACCTCACACACACAAGCCACCTGCTCCTGGGTGAAGCCGAAGGACGGGATCATGGGCGGGGTCGGAGAGCTCACCCCCGGGCCGCCCTGGTCGTGAAGCATCGGAAGGTCTGCCAGGGCCCCCACCGTGGCACGATTTCCAGCACGAAAATGAACTGAAATATACAATTAAGTGTAGAATTACTGACGTGTCCTGACGCTTTGCTTGTGCGACTTTGAGCTACATTATGGTTGTGAGAGCTCACGTTGATTGGCTGCTTTGACCGACCTCAGAGTTCACGCGGCTTTCCTGCATTGCTCTGGGAGTTCAATTACCATAGCAACCCTGTCAATCATTGAAACCTGAGTCGTAATCAGATGTTGGCAGATCTAAAACACAAACACACAGCCTGTCTACATTCTCACATTATTTCCACCACCCCTCGTGTAAAAGCTTACCGCACTGGTGGGGATCTAGTATCTCAGACCTACACACGGTCTACTTTTTTTCTCACACTTTAAGACAAGCTTCTTCGTAAGAATAGAAAAAGCATATAATGGGGAATTTCGATTTTTTTGTCTTTATCTGGAAGCTAACGAGATCGGGCCACATTTGTCATCTTAAGTAATTACATATGTCCCATTCACAGATGCTCTCCAAGACACGAAAATGTGCTACACGAAACCCGAATAAAGGAGAGAACCTGCTCCGTTCAGCTTGGGCATCTATTGTATTTATAGAAACAAAGACATACAACAAAAGACGTTTAATTTCCGTGCTTACACACTGTCCTGCGTACAAAAATAATTCCGTTGTTTAGAAAGCAAGATAAATTACTACTTGCTGGGGAATTAAAAATACTTTTGGCTAAGTTTAACCTTTAAATATTATTACAACATGTACTTTATACAAACCTGAGTTCACATAAGACTTTACTTGCCATGTGTCATAAACCACCAAAATATAACCGAATATTGCATCAACAGCTAGGTTCCAGACCAATATACATTTGTAAGGATCAAACAACTTTGCCACACACAGTAGTGAAAGCATTGTTAAGAATATTAGATAAACGTATGATTATTGCCTAAAACTTTCAAATTTTCCACTTTCTGTTCTACCATAAAACGTAAAAAGAACATTTTTATTTAAACTTTCTTTATATTGTCTCAAAAATTATTTCGATACTTTCACAGGGAAACCCAGACGATTCTGGGCGACAAAAGGATTCCAGACATTTGAATGTCTTTGTGACATTTATACCTTTCCATGGTAATATTTACATGATGACCGATGTACCAGAGCATGTAACTCTTGTTTGGCCATAATGACTGGAAAAAACTACGATTGGGGAAGGTCTGGGAGAGTTAGTTCCCATCATGCTGTGTCCGGAGTTTATCAGTCAACAGGGCTTTTGTCCCTGGTGTTTCAAGATGCCCCAGGAATGCCGGAGGCGGGTCTAATGGCCCCTAGAGACTGGGTAGGCAAAGAGCAACAGCTGATCGAGAGAGTCCAGGGCTTGGTCAGATTTCGTTCCGTCTCACAGAGAAATTAAATTTAGCCTTGGGTTAACTGGTTTGATCATTCGATACTGTCATCAACAATGAACATCTTATATGGGGTAGAGATGCTGTGGAACACTCTGCTTTGTTAAAAGTAAGTTTCAAGAAAGGTCACAAGCACTATCATTGACAAGATACAAGAATATCGATACACAAAAACCACTAAAATTTTCTATTATTTTAATAAAAAGATGAAATGTTCAAGATATGGGAAATTTTGATGTACCAAAAATCAGATCTCGTTTTTGCCACAAAAGGCCAATATTCCTGACCCAGTCTTCAACAACGGCAATATGTACGTTCATGAATTACCACATGTATGCCACTTTGTACCTTACACCTTACAGAATAAAGTTTTACGTGACTCGTCAACTGAAACATACGTTTTAAGCGCACATTTTAACAGCAGGTGTCACTTTAGAGGGGTCATTTTTTTCCTATTTATACAATATTGAAGGATTCAGACTTGGGCTATGGTAACTTTATACGGTAATATGTCTTTTGTGACAGATGGCCGATACCTATTATATGGCGGTAGGCTTGCTCAGCCAGAACCAGGGCTAAGGGAAAAAGTCTCTCTAAAGTTAACAGGTTTTACATTGTGGAGCATTCATCCTGAACATTATATATGTATTTCGGAAGATAAGTTGAACACAGTGGCGATAAACGTGTGGCACGGATTAAAACATTGCCTGAGCAGCAACAAAAGACGGACTTGTCCTGAAACCCGACACGGACTCCTGCAGGGGACAATAAATCGAAACCCACACATTGTATAATTTTACAGGAGCAGAACGAAGCTAAACCCACTATATGCTAACACGATAAAGATTGCCAAAAAGTGGCTCTTCACATGACGAAGAACACTTATTTATGTTACTTGGTTTAGTCAAAAGAATTCTCTGTTGTACAAAATCAATGTTTTGCTTTCTTGTTGCTATATTATATTTAAGAGGTAAAAAAGAAAAGAAATACACGTCGCTGTTTTGTTTCCTTTTCTGATTTCGCCAAGTATTTGTTTTGACACAAAGTATTATATTCAGAATAATCTGTAAAGAGCTTGCGCAATACTGTGCTAAAAAGACGTCTTTATACCAAGAAAGAACGAGGAGGATCAAGTTCCATGTTTTGTTAAAACTGCTTCAGGCAGTGTAAAGTCAGATTGTGGGCAATGTAAGGGGATACACCTGATGGTAGCTACTGATTACACATTTAACACGCCTTCTGACAGAGGTGACTTCTGACGCTTGCGCCCAAAAGCTCCAGCTGGTGAATCACCGTATGTGCATTTATATGTCTCTCAGCTACTCTTAGTTGGCTACTCTTAGTTGTTAAGCGCATTTTCAAAATCCCAAAAACATATTGCACAAGGGTAATAATACAGCCCCCCATGGAAAATAAATACTAAGACCATTTAGCCTTATAATAACTTTCTCGTATATGTTTAAGGGTTTTTTTTTCAGAACTTCTTAAAAAGGTGTTCAAGTAAACTTTACAAGACCTGGTGTTTAATTTTTACTTGACATAAAATTCAACAAGGGTCATATTATAATAATGAATTCACCCACTATTGGCAATGAATGAATGATAATCAAAAATATTTATGATACGGAAATTATTAATCAAATACATACACATGAAACATCGCTTGTTACTTTTCTGACAGTTTAATACTCATTTACATTATACCCACTTCGTAGTTCGCTTTGTTTATTTCCCGGGTTTTATTTATCTTATCAGTGCGACATAGAAATTATTATAAAATGAGGTTCACAATAACAATGTTTTGAATAAAATCAAACATCACGACAGGGCAACAAGATCCATGTTTGCTGCTTAGTTTGTTGTGAGTTGTCAACTTAGCTTGGATAAGACCGTGAAATTAAGTCAATATATGGGATCCCTGCTGTGGTTATTAAATTCTTCAGCATGGTGTTCCAATTGGGCAGGAGTTTTTCTCTGTGTTTTTAGAACATATGGAAGCTCAAAGGGGCCTTTTTCTCCGTACACGCACCATCAAACTAATAAGAAGGCATGCTTCTAAGATGGAATGGATAATATAACACACCACTTGTGAAAACAAATTTGCGCGCTGTACAGAGCCCATGTGCTAGCCCAGATAACGCCAGTCTGACGATGAATGGATGGAGGCAACGCTGGCTAGAGAGTTTGAAACGGAGAGAGAGATGGGGAGCGTACAGCAGCCCAGAACTGTTCAACAACAGCCAGGACTAACACGTCAAATTCCACAAGACCCCCGAGTGAGAGAAAAAGCAGACCTTTCTGTGCATGTACGAAAATGTGAACATTTCATTCTAACATCCTTTACGGCTGCAATAAAATAGCCTTGTGGAGACTGGGCCGCGGACATACGGAATTATCTTAACGGACATCTCAGCGGTGGGGTATCTTCCCAGATCACATGTATTTTCGCACAATTAACACACAATAACATCGCGGACAAAATGTGTATTGTACACAAAACTTTACATATGGAACAACACACATTTATCTGGAGTCCATTGTCATTATCCAATACCAAGGATTCTCAATAATTCAAAGAGACATTTCTCTTGCACATTTCTTTGAGTCACTGAAAACTTCTCTTCATAGAAATGCGGTATTAAATCTATAAGTTCACTTTCCAGTTTGGTGTTAAAACGGATGGATTTTAACCAAATCAGTGGCATTTCTTTGACATTCAGGCGGGGGAGTATTTCCCATTTAGAGAAGCTTATCATGTTCACCTTTCTTCTTATTTCAGCAAAATGCTGTCTCAGTAACGCATCTGTTGCTGTGTCAATTCAGCAAAACCGGCTATTCCACATTTGTCCCTATCCTCATATACAATAGGAATGCTGTAACTATGCAAGTTGAGAATGTCTGTGTGCTACAAGTTGGCACCATGCAGTCAGTATATCGAGACATCATGAACAATTAAACATTTCGTCTTCCTTGTGATTTCCACGACCCACGTAAACATTCTTGGTTCCAAGAAAAAAATACCTCTTTCGCCTGCACTAATATTTTCTCTCCAGCTTCCAGTTTGTATATGCGATAACAAGAAACTGCTTTGTATATTATCATTGGTGGTTACGTCATAACAATAACCGGATACAGATCTTTGCGAGAGCATTCCATATTCGCTACCCACAGTGCACGAGCCGGATGACGTATTGGATCAGTAAATATGAATGGAATGTATCATATATACAATCAAATATACTGGCAGATATTAGAGTTAATAATCTCTTCAATATGCGCAGTGAACTGGTTATCAATAACTCGGCCAGCACAGATTAGCTTGACACTTTCGGATATAAGAACTACTTTTGAGTGGATTGATAACACAACATTATAACGGGAAACAATGGGCAGATCCTTTGAGTTCCTCCAGAGAAACAATAATTTACTTAATTAAATTCCATGGATAATGGACTGAGGATGTAAATGAAAGAAGTAGATAAGCAGATAGGTGGGAAGAAATAAAATTCAATGAAAACATTTGGCGAGAAAATGATAAGTTTGTCAGGTAAAAACCTGTCATCCATGCACAATACTTAGGAAATTGGGTACAGACGACCTAGGCTCAAAAGCAATGTTCACCTCGGATGACATTTTGATTCTATTCATGGTATCCACTCAGTGTCTGTGGACACAAAAGGTTTAGTCTGGTTTGTAGCAGATTTGCTACTTGTGTCGGGGGCAGGCATCGCTAAACCGACACCACATGTGGACACCAGCGTTCTCAGAGCGGCCAGAATGGATAGGAAACGACGGAATTAGGAAAAAAATGCCAGAACAATTGTTCTTCGCTTGAACTAGCACTTACTCGTCGTTTTGGTGGAAAGGACAGCGATAGCTTAAATTCGCCACCTTTAAATACAGATCTGTTCCAAATGCCTTTTGTTTGTAGATACATTCCAGAAGATGTGTTTTCTTCTGCTCTGGGTCATGGTCGACACACATTGCAGTCCGGATCCAAGCGGACAGCAGGTGGAAATCTGAACCAAACTTCAGTAGGTATTGTTCCTAGCCATGTGTGCTCCAGGGACACTGTACAGAGTCGACCTTAAACCAGATGCAAATTCTTGCCATCTTCCTTTTTAAAACGTGTTGAAGTTTTAAATAACATTTGAAGCAAAGCACATGTGTGTGGTGGCCATTGTAGTTTTCGACGCATGACAACCTTTCTAACATGAACAGTGTGGACCTGAAGTCTGTTGACAAATCACTGCAATTTACTGTAGAATGTCTCACACATACCGGATAACAGATCATTCCCTGATTATCTAACGGTTAATTTCTACTAGGCGTATCTATTCAACCAAATCAGTTTGGTTTTAAGTTATTCATGTTTTCTGCACACCTCGCAAAAGTTGACCTCTTAAGGCCATTGCTTTTTTCTCACACATGAATGACAGTAATCAGGTTTTCGGGTAAATTTCATCTAAGAGAACGAATGTCAAATGAATGCTCAATTGACGACTGACATAGGAATGTCAGAAGAGTACTCTGAATAAACAGTAATCCTTTCCAAAGGTAGACATTTAGAGTTTCTCTCATATTTACCCTTAATTTCCCGCTCTTTTTGCTCAGGCTACTTTTCAACAATGCTATAACAAAACAGTTTTAGGTTAATCTAGTGAAAAACGACATTGGACTATGTCATTTTCTCATGGTGAGGTTGTAATATTGTCCCTGAGTGCAAAAAATATTGTAACCATATAATAGTTCAAAAGATGTTGCCATCAGTCTTTCCTAGAGTATAATGTAAGCTATACTCCTATCATAAGTGTGCCATGACAACCGTCACGATGCCATGATGACAATCGTCAGGATGCTATGATGACAATCGTCACAATGCCATGATGACAATCGTCACGATGACATGACGACAATCGCCACAAGGCCATGATGACAATCTTCACGACATGGCTGCATTCTTGCCGAGGTGGTGTTATACCATAATCATTCATTCAGTGATGACAGAATGTTTCCTTTATCGCAACCATTGTGCCCGATACTCTGGCTTAAGTTCTTAGAAGGTGAACATTTATAAACAATATCTTCCCTAGATGAAAACCTCACCAACATGAAACACCGCTTAAAATTGAGACAGGAAGCTGTTTGTCACGGAAACAAAACTCTCCAACGTATATTTGCTTGTCACCCACACAGAAGGCATTTCTATCGATAAAAATACACATTCCATTATTGAACTGGTAACATGCTGTGAACCTGGGAGTGCACTTTCAACTTTAACAAATACAGATACGTTTATATCAAAAGGACACACTTTATTTACCCAAGAGTGGTATTTTGATTGAAAAGCTGTATGCATCGAAGTGACATTCAAATGACAGACATACGAACAATCACGATAGTTTTTTTTATACCCACCCAGAAATTATACCGGTTTGATACATACTCTCTTTTTATGGGACACAAAATTGTAGCTTTAGGACGGAAAATGAAAATGAAATCTTAACAGGCAGGGATGTACACCAAACCACCAAAACTAAATCCGTTTTGAAACCTAACTTGAAATTTGTGTCTACCTTGGTTATATTGCGATTCTATATAAACGTTAATCAACACGTGACGTTAGAGATGAGAATTTTTGAAAAAATACGGGCTCAATTATTTTCACATGATAACACACGATAAACTGCAGAACTGCATTGTCTTTTTAAAATGAGAAGTGGTAGATACGATTTGACAAGCGGTTTCTCAAAATTAAAAACATAAATATATAATATTAGAAGGTGTGTAATAACACTCACCTAAATGTTGCAATTGTCAACCTCTTTAATAAATATACCAATGGGCATAAGGGGTAGTTCATTTTTATTGACGTTTACCTGTCCCGAAAATTTGCATTATAAATAGGCCTATTTCAGATTATATGCACACCACGAATTCTATTCATGTCGTAGACCGAAGTCAGACGTTAGGATAATCGTGCCTAATCGTCTATCATACAGTTCAAGATGATTATAGAATCCGGAGGACCAGGAAACGCTGGGTGGAATCTGCTGGCCAAGAACTAACGCTTTCCTGTCACTTAAAGCATTCTTCGGTATTCTGTCCGCCTGCGGTTCAAATGGCAAACACAAAGACAAATCAATACGGCCTGATATCCCTCATTCTCGTTACACATGCTGGATGGGGAAGAGTTATCGTTATTGGCTCGTCCCATGGCAAAACACCGGCGATTAAACATGCGGGAGAAACCCCGGGTGCCTATTTGGAGTTAGACCCCAGCAATCAGGCGCGGGGTGCGTATTGTCTCTCATCTAGCGTGTCAGAATACATTAAGTGGTCTTGTCATATCTTAAGTGCGACAAGCGTGCTTGATGTGGAGACAAAGACATCGGGTTAATCACGTCTTGGCCTACCCGCACAATTAGCTTTACAACATCTCTTAGGCCACAGCCAAAGACGAAACAGAGACTGCGTCTGGGACACTGTTCATACCATAATTTTTAAAGTCATCTGCTAAAATAAGCTTAAAATACATATAAGCAGCCTGCTATCTATACAAAGGAAACTTTTTAGGTACAAGTTTAAAGCAGCGCCAAGGACGAGCGCTCAGTGATCAGTTGTAGATCAAAAGCCCTTTGTCACTGAGGTATGTTTTCCCGCGCACTGTAGACTCTGTTCCAAGCTGGAATGACCATTCTTCTCCTGCAATGCACGAGTACTACAAAACCGGATCGCCTCGCAGAACGTCATTACAACGGTTGGAATGAACAGCAGACCCAGACAGCTTTCGCCACAGCTCCTGTAGGCGGGAAAAGTTTGTCGCTTGTCCCTTAGACAAAATGAAATAACTGAGCTGGAGAATGTACGTTCGGCAGTAAGCACGTGCACATGTTCGGCAGGTAAGCACATGTATATGTTCGGCAGTAAGCACGTGTACATGTTCGGCAGTAAGCACGTGTACATGCCATTGTGGTTCCTTTAGTAGTGAGCTTCCTCCAACTGTGAACATACATCTAATACCATCGTCATACAGGTGACATGTTTTTTTTAAATAATTCTTGCTCTGATTTTGACATGCGATAACAAAGTAAAAATGCACGTACAAAGTAAAGCACTGTTAAATGATATCAAATGGAAAACGCATGCTGATATCAATCTTTGTCACGACTAGGATTTCTGAAAACACATGCATAATTATTCTGTTCTATACTGCAGCTATTTGTCTTAATTCTCCATAAACCTTTTCAATACATTTACACAAATTCCAGCAGAGTATTTTAAATATAATATGATGGATAAAACACTTTAAGATATTTTTAGCACTCATATCGACTCATCACTTACTTCAAATTGTTTGTTAGCTACAGAAATTACTATAATCCAGCCAAACAAATCTCTTAACACTTTCCATTTTACTGAATTTAGTTGTTAAAAGGTTAGTGGTTTGAAAAATAGACTGGTCCACTATATGAATTCCAATTCATTCGGCCATAGGTGATTGATAAATGGTTTTGGTTAATCAACAAGAAAGAAAACAAACTTAAAGGATTGTGATTTAGAGGACTGGAAAATTGCTGTAACCTCTATAGTTGTTCCAATTCAAATCTTCTTAGTGTTGGTGTCAAGTGTTTCCCCACGTAGCACGGAAGGCAATGCGATCACACAGAACAGCCAGCCCCCACATACACAGAGCAATACAATAGGCTCAATGCGATTGTGTTGCTGGCATAGCAGCCATACTCCAAAAGATGCCAGGGGCACGTTTTGCTCCACTTATATACATTAAATTCAAACACTAATCAACAAGTTTTCGCAATAATTTTTGCACCACTTTTTCCATTGGGTTTGTTCCCTTTTGTTACGAAACAATGTAGACGTTTCAACTGGCAAAATTTACAACTCCCGGGTTGCAAAGATTTATCGTACATTTGATCTAGATATGCAACCAACATATAGACTGGTCGGGGTGCTACATTTTTGATACTTTTGCACAAATCAACTACACAGAGCAAGACCCTGTGTTTCAATAGGAACTTATCGAGCTTCACCAATAAAATAGTTTATCAAGTGATATATGGGTGAAACAACCTATAAAACCCCAAACTGCCTACACTTTGTTCTAGGATATGCACACTGTAGCTTTGTGCTTTCTTCCATCTACGATATGTACAAATATACATATGTATACGTAAATGATGGACTGCATGACCTTCCATGACGGACAATGGGCAGATTTTTTTACGAGTTTATATGAATTATGATTATAATTATAATAATTTTGAAGTTTACTCTATGACTTCATGACACAAATAAATCGGTCCATCATTAAAATTAATGCTTTCTTTTTAGTTGCAATTAACTATATGGATTCGGATAACTGTTTTCATTTAATGAGGGGTCTTCCACATTATAAGTAATCTTGATGAGCTGCTCTGGTCCAATGCATTTACAGACCGGTCATGCTTCCAGAATTAACATCAGTCCCACCCATAAATAATGTGTTTATGATCGAATCCCAAAGCCAGATGCCAAGTGTGCGAACATCTGCTGGGAACTTCTGAAGCTCACGTTTTCTCGTGTGCGAAAGAGTGGTTTAAAAACTATTCGGTGGCCAATTAACTAATGTTTGTTTTGTCTATATGTTCAATAATTTCACAAAATTCTGATGTAATTTCCACAACCATTTTAAGTGATCGTGCTCGTAATATGATTAACACTCATGATTAATCAAACATTATATCCATTTCCCTTTACGTAATACAAACGATAAAAATACACTGTGTTCATGATCACTGTTTGGTGCGGTCTTTTTGATTATGGTTAATAGTCTTACAGAGATTTCTTTTCTATTTTCACAAGCCAAATGCAGTTATGTATAACTAACTATATATGAAGGTCCACTTTTTGGAACAATGTTCTTATTTCACGGGTATTTTGCTATACCCAACCAATCCTGGATAAACACGTGTGTACATGTAGTTCTACACGTTTTGAAACTGCTCTTATTTCAAGAATAGTTTGGCATACACAAATCAAGCCGGGGTAAATACGTGTTTAATTGTACACGTTTTGAAAAGCGCTCTTATTCCAGGGATAGATTGGCGTACACAAACCAAATCCTGAATAAATACGTGTGTAGTTGTACACGTTTTGAAAACGGTTTGATTTCACCAGTAGTTTCGTTCACACTTGTTTCCCAAATCGCCAGCTGCGAATCATACGTTTAGTACACCTGTTTGATTTTAACTTAAAGATACTGAATGGTAGTATTAGGTCAGCAGTATACATACGGAGTTCCATACCTGTAATGATATGATAGGCCATTGTGTAAGCCAAATGCAGTTATGACGGTTCATGTAAAGATCAGTAAACCTAGATACAAGACACAGAAGCCAAAATATAAACCAAAGACAGATCCAGTGACCGCATAAAATCGATCGCTCTCTGTTGGTGTGTAATTAACGCAGAAATGATTATGTTCCCGCCACTTTCGTTTCAGTCACAGTGTACATCGTTTGTAATGTTTAACAGACGTGAAGCACAAACACATGGGGAAAGAAGAGGAGTTACAGGTGTATGCAATTATTAAACATGCCATTCTAGCTTATATCTGGTTAAAAAGAGACGACCTGACTTTTCGCGGGTAACATGTAAATACACATACGAAAGGTACACAAATGGACGAAATTGGTGGTGTAAGTAAAATCGAAAATCCACGGTGATGCTAAGGTGAAATTTAATGACAAGGAGTGACAGCAAATGTGTTGGCCTCTGTAGTTCAGTGTGTTAAAAACTCTCGTTAGGTAACTTTCGGTGGAATTTACCGAGGTCTAAAGGGGTCCAAGAAAGTTAAATTTAGAAAATACTAAAAAACTAATATTGGCGAAATATTATAAAACTGCCCTGTGTGATGATACTGGGAAATCTTACGACTTGTCTGCTCAAAGTAAGGTCGTCAGTTTACATATAATTCTACCGCTGCACAGTTCTACGAAGCATGCGGAGTTATAGGTGGCCCGCCATGAAGTGTGGATAGATGAATCTTACTTACACAGGACCTTCTGACGTCTCCCTGTGAGAGGGTATCCACCCGGCTCTCAGGCCCTTCCTGTGTTAGTTACCCCGTGTTGTGGGGCAGATTCACTGAGACATCCGCGAACTACGTGTTGCCGCTTAACTTTGGATAGATGGTTTCGTTACGGTATCTTCTTGTGGGATGAACTTCATGAAGGTGAGAGGGTAAACTGGCTCTGAAGACGATCAACCCAATCTCACTAGATAACGACAGAACCAAGTACTTTCGTCCGCCTTGCAAAGATGGTGGCTGAAACTGCTTTTACTGTGACTACTTCTATTTCCGCTTTTACAAAGGCTGCTATCTTCATCAGCAAAGGGAGTCTGGGAGAGCTGCTAGTGTGGAGAGGCCCCCTCCGGGCGCGCATGTGCGCATGTGTGGATGGAGTGTATGTACTGGGGCTCCTGCTCACAGGGCGTACGTGCCCAGCTGTTCTGACTGCTAAAGTTTGCCTCGGACTGATGGATGTAAGGAGTCTAAGATAGCAGAATCAACAAACGTCAGTTGACACGATTAACAGCATGTGAAACCTTACCTTCGAGACTACTAAAATTGCCAGTTTATAACATAAGAAAAAGCCCAAAACCTTCATATATACTGAGGCCTATAGGAAAAGTAGGGCCGGAGTAAAGTTCGTACAATTTATGAGCGCTTTGTATAGGTTACATTGGCCTATCGGTCAATGTAAGAAACGTTTTAATTATAAGTGAGTCATACTACACAAGTGAACTTAAATTCGGATTATGATATACTTGGTGTAGAAGGCATACACTTGCGAATGCAAAGAAGTTTTCCGCTTGGAAAGCGAGCAAAAAGAGTATCAGCTAATGGCACTGCACAGTTTTTGGCATTCCAAAGCCTCTAACGTGTAGGCGCACTAATTAAAGAAACGGGCAATGTTTTCATAACAGTCTATGTACACAGCTGGTTTGTTGCTCGTTGGAGTTATCCTCATGTACCGTTATACAACAATCTTCCACATCACCAAAATCGTTTTGAATCTTGGGGATGGAAAATAAATAACTTTATTATCTGGAAAGCTTTCAACTTTATGCGTAAGACTTAGCTTCTCTTCCTCTGTGCCGAGGCAAAAAGTAAAGGCAGCTTTTAGAATCCAATTTGAGGTTGTCAAAACTACTCCCTGGCCCAGCGTTAATAACACGCATGGTCGGGGTACGCCCTAACTGAGCTTATCGTCAGCAGCCGAGGAACCCTCACCGGCCTGGCTTTTTTATTGGAGCGCCGTAAACATTTACAACTGGTGTGAAATAGCGGTAGGTTTGGGTCCCGGCCCATGCACTAACAGTCATAAGCAGAAACAGTCTGCAACGGTATCGGGTGTCTTCGGCATATGTTCCTCGCAATAAAACAACACCCGATCCGGCGCGGCAATCTGGGCTAGTTGGTTGGCGGTTTGGCAAGCAGGGGAGACAATTCTCTCTATTACCACGGATACTAAGTCATAAGCCATCAAGATAAAGACAATAAAGTACAAAAAGAGTTCTTCAAGTGCAGAAACTGTAAGTCCCTTGAATAGACGTGTTGACTTAGAGCAACGCTGTGAGCGTCAACAGATTGCTAAAATCCATTTTCAAATATTACCTGCAGATCCATTTTTGCTCCAAGGAATGTGATTAAAAATCATTAAAATATTGACCAATGCTGCCTTTTTACCACAAAAGTCTGAAGTCCTTCCGACATGCAAGTATTTTGGGATTTTATTTACTAATTGACTGATTTTAATAAAAGTTTGTGTGTTGAGGAATGGCCTAGTCACTCAATGCACCAAACCGCAGATAAATTTCTCTGTTCTAAAGTTACAAAGTAAGATGCTTGTGAAGACTTTTACGTACTCTGTCAAAACACACTTGTTTCATTACTGTGTATTCGCGTTCTTCGACTGAAAAGAAGAAAGACCCAAGCTGGGCAACGAAGTTATGGCCTCTTAATGGCACCGATACCGGAAGATCAGGGGTGTGGCCCTGATGTGTCGGAGATTTTGCACGACTCCTGCAGGTGTCCCAATTCGTCCAACACTTGGGTTAGTGTCACGTATTTTTATTGGTGGTTCAAGCTTGGTATTTCACATTGCTTCAGATTTCTTGAGACAGTGTAGGACTGTTGGCCGCATATGTCATTATATCAAAGCCACTTTGATATCGGATCTTTCCTTAAGAACAGCTGCGGGAGTCGAGGTGTTGACAAGCAATAAGTAGACCAAACTCCCTGTGGTATCAACACTGAATTGCACTTGCTTTCTCCCGCCTGAAAAGCAACGCTATTAAACTTTTACACGTAACAGTATCATATGAATATACGGAACAGTAAGTGCACTATTAATACGGCTTTAGAAGCGAGGTTGTAGAACCATTATGTAGCATCCATCAAAATGACAACGTTCCGTTCGCACAATGCGATTGGTAGCACCAACATGTAGCACACAAAACCAAATTGCAAAGTGTGAACAATTATTGCGATTTTAGTCAAAAGCTACAAATCGAATGGAACCGATAACATGTCCAATTTGCGTCATGTAACTAGGCATGTGACAATTCGCACCCTATGAACGAAGCTTAACGTTTAAAATAAAACCCTTTGCAGTTCGCTTTGATATTAATATTTCAAAACATGCTACTATGGGCACACCTTGGTGACAAAACATATTTTTGCAACAGCTTGTAAACCGGTCGAAGGATAGGTTTACAAGAAAGTTGGATGCTGTGAAAGTGATGACACTGCATAATTGATGTCATTGCACTGCATAACTGATGTGATGGCATTGCATAATTGATGTCATTGCACTGCATAACTGATGTGATGGCATTGCATAATTGCACTTTAACAGTAATAACACTGCCTATACCATTCCGAAAGTAATGAGACTGCTAGCTGGCACTCTGAAAATAATGGTCCGGCTTAATCACACTATAAAAGTACTGTGAGTTCAAGTCCAACTTACGCTGGCTTTCTCTCCAATCGTTTGTAGGATGGTTTAACAGAAACGTGCGGATAGCCGTGGGTTTCCCCCGGACTCTGCCCGGTTTCCTCCCACCATAATGCTGGCCGCCATCGTATAAGTGAAATATGTTTTAATACGGCGTAAATCTCCAGTCAAATAAATGAATAAATTTAAAGTATGGCACTTTGGAAGTAATGTCACTTCCTAATGGCACATCATGCCGCTCACTGCTCTGTCCAACAGATCTGCCCTCGAAAATATGATTTAGATTTTTGTCATTACAACTCACTGGAGTTAAACAACTTGAACTGTTTATCACATATATAAAATATTTACCAAAAATGATGTGCTTACGGCACAATCTATCAAAAGTTATTAATGATATGACTTTTTATTAAACAATTATGTAGGCCTATATTGTTCTACATCATAGTTTATCTTTAAGACTTAATCAAGTGTTATTATTCTTTGAATGCGAACATAAACTATATAAGATATCCATCTGTAAGAAATAATTTAATGCCACCGGAATCTTGAAGCTAATACTATGAGATCATGAACCTAATGTTCCGGTATCAAAAAGCTAAGGTCCCAGGATCATGAAGCTAAGGTTCCAGGATCATGACGCTAAGACTAAGGGATCATGAAGTTGAGACTAATGGATCATGAAGCTTAAGCCCCGGAAACATGAAGCTGAGACTACGAGATCGTGAAGCTAAGATTATGGAATGAAGAAGCTAAAACCTTGGGGTCACGAAGCCAAGACCATGGATCATAAAGCTAAGATTATGGAATCTTGAAGCTAATATACTGGGATCATGAAACTAAGATCACGGGATCGTGATGTTAAGACTACGCGTTCATGAAGCTAAGGCTACGGAACTTTGAAGACAAATTCTCGGGCTCATGAAGCTGTGACAACAGGATCATATGCCCTAGACTAGGGGATCATAAATACCCTAGGATCATGAAACTCAGACTCCGGGATCATGAAACTAACATTACGAGATTATGAAACTAATACCTCGGGATCATCAAACTCAGACTCCAGGGTCATGAAGGTCAGACTACGAGATCATGAAGCTATGGCTACGGGATAGTGAAGCTAACACCCCGGATCATGAAACTCAGGCTCTAGGATCATGAAGGTCGAACTCCAGAATGATGAAGCTCAGACTGCAGGTCATTATGTTAAGAAACTTTCTCTGCCGTAGTTTTAACTCCAAAACAGTTAATCAAGTTAATCCGAATTTTAGTTTTTTTCATTATACCGCCGGTATTAAGAGTTTGATAAAAAGAAAAAAAAAGAAAAACTAGCGTTCATATCCAAGTACAGAAATTATGCAAGGCTAAGCCTGGTTTAAGTCCACCGTGGCTTTATGATCCACGGGCCATATTATCAAACGTCTTTAGACATAAGTCAAAAATTCAAACACAGCTATAATTAAAATGTTATATTCCAGGAACTTCAAATTTTGTATACTGATTCTTTACTGCAGAACAATAGGCCAATCAAAATTTGAGTTCTTTCCTGTTTTGAGTTTGATGTTTTACGCCCTTGCAATTTACTTATGACTTAAATCTTAAGTTTTTTGATAAATACGGGTTCATTTCTCGCATTTATCACACGTATTAAAACTTAAGCCGAAAATTCAATCACATCTACAATTTTAATGTTTAGCTCCAGACAGTTTAAAATTTGTGCACTGGGTGGATAAATACGAGTCATGGGGTTTGGTTTTAGTTTAACACGAACGGGTATAAGTTTATTACCATACCTTCCATAGCCACGATTGAAGAAAGTTTACAAAATGCACGTGCATATATCCGTGTGTTCTATAAAGTAACCAAGGATTGATGTATAAATGAGTAACTTTATATGCTCATGAATATTAAACAAATAGATGGATTTGTATGCAGCAGCCATATGTATGTCGAATATTTGGAACCTATGTTTACACAGTATAATACTTGATAAGTGCACTGCAGATAGGGGGCTACGTTTTTTTATACGCTTGTGTGGTGTTAAACAAAAGGTTAAACTCACATTCCATATATTTGTATTGATGGAGCTGAAGACACCATATCGATCAAACCGAAGCTGGAGAAACCACAATGTATGCATCAGTTTGAGCCCTATACCTTCATAAGCTTGGTGTGCAATGAATGCTCTTACAATACATCTATTTCTAATTTAATTGCTCTTTAATTATGAAAACCACATGGGAATAATAAGCACAAGATTGCACATAGATTGAACTCATGCCTAGCTTGCAGGAAGGACTATTTACCTTTGCAAAAATTTGATACACTTCATACACAGCTGAATAACATGATCACTGGAAATGTATCGGCCAGCTAGGTATAAGTAAATTTGAACAAGGTTAAGTATAGCGGTATAACTAAGATGCATTTCACTCCAGTGAGCAAACATATAGTTATAGAGTGGTGCAAGTACTGGAACTATACAATCATCTGAATACTGAGTATGAATATGTCATTTAGAAATTTGGCACATAAATACATCTAGACTTTCAAATGAACAATATTCTTGAGTACAGCGTTAAACACCAATTAAATAAATAAATAAATCAAATTAACACATATACGAGGATAATATAAGTTTTTGTAATCGTGCAGATGCTCAAAATATTGGAGAAGACCTTCATTATTATGAAAGTGTATTCAGAATTAAAATCGTTTGGGTCTTCCAGCAACCTGTGGATGGTCGTGGGTTTCCCCGAGCTATGCCCACGGTTTCCTCCCACTATAATGCTGGCCGCCGTCGTACGAGTGAAATATTCTTGAGTACAACGTAAAACACCAATCAAATAAATAAATAAAGAAAGAAAGAAAGAAAATCGTTTGCTAATGTGTAAAGTACGGATATATAACCAGGTAATATTTGCCAAGGATTAACCCTGTACATCATTCACTCTGGCAGACACAAAATGCCAGTTCCAAAGTCAACAGATGCGCTAACCCGCTGCTGATTGGATCAGATAGAGTATAATTTTGTGAAGATGCTATCCACACCTCCAGATGTTAAAATATATTACAGTTTGCTGAAAGCTTACAGCAGAAATGACACGAAACTATAACACACATAAGCGCCTCGTCTTTCTGGAAGAACATTCCTGGTTAAATAAATCGTTTAGTTCATTCCGTATATCTGTGCGGTGTGTGTGTTGTATGTTGCGGCGAGTATACATATAGTCTTAATGTCACTCGCTATTATTGCAAAACAGCCAACGTGGCATTATATAAGCTATAATCATTCATTCTTATGATGGCACTTTTTTCGCAACATGTCTGCAAACAATGCATGAGACCTACAATTATTTAGGAACACATAGAGGAATTCTCAGTCAAGTACATTAGACTTTATTAAGTAAACATATCTTCCAGGTACGTTGATATGGCAATCACAGCAGACTATACCACCAGGAGAATAATGTGATCATCGGAAAATTAGTAAAGTTATATAAATATTTATTCTGAGTGTAATATAGCACTTGGATGTTTACAGGTAATGAGCTGGAGATACAGGTACACAATATAAACAGCGCTACCCAAAACTTTCAAACAGCAGTAAAGCTCCAAAGATATATATATTTTGATATAGAACTATACATGTTCAGGTAATGCTTTATTCCCAAGATATTCTTGCGAAACAGGGTTCTAGTATAGCTTTAATTACCGTGTCAACAGTTGAACTGTTCTTGTTTATCTGTTACCTTCAATATTTGCAACATTTGAAATACTTCGTATTTTCCTACATATGTATGAAAATGAACGCAAAGCACGTTGTCACATGTGACTACACTAATCAGTTATTTAAAACTTGATTATGGTTTTAATTGTGTAATTTGTTACAGGCATATGGACTAAACATATAATTAAACCCCTAACTAATTTAGTTCAGGTATATTCGATTTCAGGAAGGAATGTTAGTGGTGCTTAATTCACCAGGAAAGACCTAATGCCGCTATTAAAGTTGACCGATGCACAAACTCTAATGGGCGAAAAACAATTGTGAAGTTTTAGATCGACAAATGTAGTTCGATGCCTTTGTTAATCCGCATAGACTCAAGAAACACTGTCATAAAGAAAAATTGCAGTTAAAACTTTACAATTGTGCATTAATAACCTTCGATTTTATAGTTATAAAGGTTCATGTGGTTTATAGACTGAAAATACGGCGAGGAAACAATTGCAATTGTTGCAAGTATGGACAGCTTGTGTGCTGCCACAGACCTTCATGGCCACCAGCGCTTTATGTCGTTAAAATCGCAAACAATGTTTACATTATTTAAAATTTTATATTCAACACGGGAGGTATATAATTCGGTAAAAAAAACTGTCTTGACGTCGACAAACTTATTTGCTGACCTTGTTGACCAATATAGACTTTTTCGTCTACGGTCTGTGGCAGAAATCTTGATAAAAAAATACACTACGTCATCGTTAGTAAAGCTCACCGCTTGTCAATGGTGCCTCATAGGCTACATGCATACAAACACTTGTAAAAATAGACCTATTTAATGTAACGAAGTCTAGTTTTTAACTTCAAACGCTCAAAAAAAAAGAATGTTTCAATTGAAAATGAATTTCCGTTTCTGGAAGACAAACGGCTCATGGAGTATTATGCACAAGGTGATATAATTGCACTTGATTTTTAAGTCTTTCATATAAAAGTGTGTACCAGGTTATGTGGAAAACCTGATACACGTGTACATATCTACATATCCACAGGGAGTGAAATGATAGGACAGAAGCATGCGGGGAAAGCCACATTTTTTTGTTTCAGATTTGGTGTCATATATAATATATCGCAAATTGACAGTCCATGCATGCGTAGGATATATGAAATGTCATGCCCGATCAACATTCTCACCTTGCGCCTGAAGAATTCGATCTAGTGTCCATGGGTCCATAATTGTGTTCTCAGATCAGTATCAATCGTCTGAGGGCAGTTTTTGAATCTAGGAGGAGTTGGAAAGAAGAAGAGGAGCGGATGGATCTAATGTCTGTGTTTATAGCTCCTATCTGAAAACATACACAAAGTGGAAACATTGTTACAGTATTTTACCACAGACACGTCTGCATAAACAACGCCGCTCCTCGAATTGTACGCCTGAAACTTTGGCAGTCAAAATACACACCGACTACATTTTATAGTCTACAGGCCGGCAAGGCAGGTTCCCGTAAAAACCGAATTGGCCACGCCGGTGAGGATTACAAATTGTGGCTGGCTTATAGAAGCGCTCTCCTGTCTAGAAACAGTCTCGCTCATCTTCATTCCACGGCCCACTGACAAAACAGACCACATCTTCCGCTCTTCTTCTACACCGGTAAAAAATAAAAGCCAAAGACCACTCCAATTTACGGCATCAAATAATAATTTGTCACGCAACATTTGCAAAAAGACGTCGTTCGGAGAGCGGATTGCTTATATCACTTAAGGTCTTGTGTTACGTCTCTGGCAACTACTAAGCAGTTTGAAGAGGAGAGCTTATGTTTTCTGCGGCTTATGCCATTCTCCACTCTACCTGCCTGATATTCCGAAAGGTGGGAAGAATGTCGCCAAGGGTCAGAGGTCAGAATGCATGCCTGTCCCAATGACGGATCGGGTTCCCTTGAGGTAAGGCTCTCAAACTAGGAATGGGCAGACTGGTGGCCTTTAGATATGCATGGCGTAGCCCCAGACTAAACAGGGGGAAATTTTTCAGCACTGTATAGAAGCATTAAGTCATTGCCACAAGCGTTAAGCTCGATTTAAAGTTAGCCTACCTGTATAGGTTTCCGTGCCCATATATTTGAAAGAGCCTTCCGGGTCATTTTTAAATATCGCAACACAACATTGTGGTAAAAAGCTCAGACCTTTCAATAGACATAGCGTATATTTATCTAATTTTGGAGTATAGACAGATTTATCGGGGAAGAAAGAAAATTTTCCAGGCATAATCAACACACCAACTGAGTCTGTTACCGTTAGCTACTTCATTATGTGATGTGATTATGTATTACTAAGAGCGGAATTACGGAGTGACTGTTTTAAATGAGATATGGCAATCATGTGGAACGATGGTGTTTCATACATTAGTATGGTGACTATCTGAAACCACCAGATGAAGAGAAAGTCTCAAAAAGGAAAGAAATGCAATGTCAAAACAATGATGTAAAAGTCCATTTGAAATTGGGTGACTGACAGCGTCTATTTCACATATGTAATGCTGACAGAAAATCCATAGATTTTCCAGATTATATGATCAATATTTCTGACATATTAAAGTTACATTTGATTCATAATTAAATATATGTATGTCTTCTATATTATATAGTCACTGTTAATGTAAATGGCAAATTGTAACTTCAAATTTCTTGGTATACCCTCTCTTCCCAAAGCTCATGACAAGTGTCTTCGTGTACCTTCCTGTAAATTTTAACAAAATGGTATTTTTACTGCTCGAAAAAATGATGCAAGCAAAAAAGCAAGCCTTGGTACACTTGCAGAAGGCTGAAGAGCTATAATTTTTGGATTTTTTTCCATCCGCGAAAAACATATTTAAACTAATTTCGTAAGTATCTGCTTCATGGAGACGGATGGATTGCCAGTGTACAGTTGATTAAGTGACGAGTTATTTCAGCAGAGGAAGGCGGTTGTGTCAGAACTGCGACACGACGGGAATCTATGTTTAGGTCTACCTATACCAGCCGCTTGGCCTTCCAGACTCAGACTCGGGTAAACTGCAAAAAAAAAAAAAAAAAAAAAAAATGCGCTAGCGAAAGATGCGAAGAAAAACGCTGTTCGGTGAAAAATGAAACGCCAGATTTGATTAAAACTGACAGAGACGTTCTCGATGTCTCTCTTAATCCCGCAGTGCTATCCTAATTTCTATCCACATTAACACAGGAAATCGTGACAAGGCTATCTGACAGTCTACGTCAATGTGCAGGTTCAGGAAAAATCAAGCGCTTTGTATGCAATATCTCCATTTTACACTGGGTTATGATCTAAGCATCTACAGTCATTAGTTATACTTAACAATCAAAACATACTGTCCAGATCAACGATATAGGTAATGTATGCTACACCCCCTGTGACTTCTTTAGGCGTATTCACCCAAGTTCTGCCATCAGATACCAGCCATGCTGGAATATCATATAATTTATTAGCGTTACATATATGTATATATACATATTATATAATTCCAGTTACGCAATACCGCCCGTCCTTAATTAATTTTACTATAGCATGCATTGCAGCTATTGCCTTTCAAAAAATGTTTGGATTTTTGAATTAACATAATATTTATTTTATGCCCAATGAAGTATACTATGTTATAAGACAGACCAACTTCATTAGATATCTGTCAGTTATGCTAATCAGAGTGATAATACATTATACTACAATGATTGTAGAACATTAATTCAAGGGGGATTTCATCGGCGGGAGAGTGGACTAAATCTTTCACTAATGAGTGTTTGGTTTTTTTCTTTTTTACCTGATAACACAAACAGCTTCAGGGAATCACTGAACAACGTCTGCAATAGGGATGTACATCTTAGGGTATATACACAACATGGGGCGGAAGAAAAAATACAATTACTGGTGAAAATGTCAAACAATCCTGGAGGTAGTGTTGTTAAACGGTATGTACACGGTATGTACACACCCATGGGGCTTTCCATGTGAGGGAGGCCCACCTCGGAGAGGCAGAGGGCGTAAGGGTGTGGAATTTGGAAAACAGCATCCGAATATGGGACAAGCACTGTAGCCTCGAGGCACAACCTATTGTTGTTGAACTTATTGTCACTTCCACTGCCATTAAAACAGGTATACAGATGTGAATACAACCTGAACTTTTGTTACTGTAATCTTCATACAGGTTATGTCTTAGAAATAATTCCACGCAGAAGTAAGTTTAATTCGAAGAAATTTTGAATGCGAACAGTAGCGAAGTGATTTTTTTGTGAAATAAGTTTTAATGCAACAAAAATCTGAATGCAAACTGTTGTGAAATAAGATGCCTTTGAAATAAGCTTGATTGGAGATAAGTTTGCATGAGAACTAAGTTGCATTGCATGCATGTATAATGCGAAATAATTTGTAGAATTCTGTTTATTCTATAAATATCTACAGGCAAATATGCCTATTTATTTCTCATTGATTTGAGTGTATATAGTGATCATTTGATTTGAGTGTATACAGTGATAATTTATTTTTTAGGTTGCAGCACAGGCCAGAATTCCATTGTCTCTCACATGAATCAATCAATCGAGGAAACATACTGCTTCAAAAAACAACCTGTTCCATCCCGACAAAAGTTTATTTACTGGTTTTGTTAGTTATTTGGCTGATGTTTATCCCGCATGAATTTCTTTGAACAAACACAGCTCAGATATTCAAATATCTATGATCAATGTAACGAGAATGATGTAGTCTGAAATTAGTTCTTAGTAACTGAGTAATATTTGATACACAGTTAGCTTTGTTCTCCTTAACATTCTGATAATTTTATGTGTGTGTTCCGTTCGTAAACTGGGCATTATCTCTCCATCCGCTAACAATGGAGTCACGGTGCCTACCGCAGCGTGTGGGGTTGTCCTAGTGGAGTTATGTCCCCTGAGTTGTATTCTTTTTAACATGGTTATTTTCAAATCATCATTCGGGACTGTTTTTCTTCTCTTTGCGCATAAAAGTTTAAAATGTTGACAGTATGGTGTTTTCTGTATAACCTAAATCATTATATTCATATGCATAATTTCAGATTTTATCATCGTTGAATTTCAATGATTCCCACATTGCTAATGTAAGATATTTCCTCTACATGTGGTTACGTTTCTGGTCCTGTGATTTTTTAAAATCTGTTGCTCCTCCGTTAATACGTCAATGAAGTGTAAACAGTGCAAACACAGAAATTCATGTTAAGCTGCATCAAATGAATTTGATTTATTAAATTTATTCACCATTATTATTTCTGAGAACGCGAAATAATTTTGATGAGGTGCATATTGCTTTCATATAAAGGCATATTAGATGTTCCCTTGAAGATTTTTATGTTTCCTGAAGAGTGCATTTGACATCCCTGTCCTGGTTTCAGTGAAATATGTGAAACATATCTGTGTATCGTGCACATTTCATATACGGTAAAGGAATGTTTAAACATCCTAAAGAGTCTTGAATTTCCCCGCAGTTGCAGTAATTAAGATGTAGTCAAAAAACATTAAGCTGGAAATACAGACGTGAAAAATATTTATTTTTCATGTTTATTAATGATTTCTTTTCGTTGAAAATTCACCAACTTTGGGAAAACGAAAACCGTTGTATACATGAATAATGAAAACACGGTGATGGCAGATCAGACATATGTTTATAGTCACAGCTAGGCCTCTATATCTGACGCAAGAGCCTCTGAAAAGGCGTCACTGACATTCCTAGAAATTAAAATAAATTAACGTTGTTTTGACACTGATAAAGTACAAAAAATCCCTTGGAGGACGTTGCCAGAAGGGTGGGAGCACTTTGACGGCATTGAGTGCCTAACGGATGCCAATTTGCTCTCTTAACTGGGCAGATTTTTTACAGAACGTTGACACGGGGTCTCACTGATTGAGCCTGAGTACGTAGTAAAGCCGACAAAAAAGTCCTCCAGTAACATCGTAGGGGAAAATTATTTAGATGAAAACAAGCTGTAGCTGTAGCATGTCGCTTATTATTCACGCCGCTGCTAAGCTGACTTAATTTTCTCCAGTCTCTACAGCTAATCAACTTCCGGTTGTTAGAAAAAAATAGCGTTGTAAAAAAAAAGCTGAGTGTTTAGTCTTTTACGACGTCGTATTGAGCACAGCGCCTTTGTGGATTGATGTTTCGGAATTAGAAAAGATCCAATCCGATTGCCGTTTTACTGATCATTGATTTAAAACGCTGAAACTTAGTGGGGGAGCAAACCGACCATCAGGGTAAATTATTGGGTGATCAGCAGTCGTGACCCCTGTTATCTTGACGTCTTTCTCAAGTACTCACAGAAATCTCAACACCGCCCATAAACCAGGATAACCAAAACCTTCCTACTCAGTAGAGCTGCACAGCGCGCGCAGTCATTGCCATGTCGAGGAAAACAAATAGAAAATGCGGAAAGGATGAATCAACTGCTCGACAAAATCGATATATAGCGCTAGAATAAAATAATCCAATAAAAAGAAAAAGGACATTAACACAAAAGCTTTGTGTTTAATGATTACTACAACTTCCAAGTCCTAACTAGAAGCAGTCAACCATAAAGTCTGCTTTCGTTTTATAATAACCTCTCTCAAGCTGAATGAATTTAGTGACCCACAAGGTGATGACCCTGGCTTGATAATTAGGAGGATAATACTCTAAGCAAACATTCAGATGAACTGAAGTGTTGAATTTTCTGAAATGTTAAGATAAACTACAAACAAGATGCATGATAGCTGGGGGTGATTTTAATCCATTATTGCATTTGATTTCTATAGTTAAACAGTTGTAATTTACGTAAATATGGCCTAAATAATCTATGACCGAAGTAAGATGTCACTAGTTTTTTTTTTCTGTAAAATTTAGCATAGAATATGCAGAATCTGATCTTTTTATGTTCTTGTTATCTGAAAGAAACCTCCGTGGGGTCCGCAATGTTTTTAGCGTTAAAAAAACTCTATAGTTCTAAACGTTAAACAGTCAGAACAAGAGTTTAATAAACTTGTTTTTTATTGCCTTAAACATCCTTTAATGGAGAGTAACGTTCGTGGTAATGAAAGTATGTATAGAGATATGTAACATTTTTTGTTAACTGTACCTCTGATTAATGTCACTGGCATAAAATGTACGAAAAAACGAAAAAACTAATTTGTTTAATTATATCTCATTTAAAAACCATAGCTTAAAGTGCATGGATACGTTAATTGTGGATGATCATCTTTTGCTATCGCCTTTTTTTGCCAACATAAAATGCATTTTTACTGAAAAGTCAATGTGTTTGATGGTTCAGTATGCGAAGTGGTATATGTCTTACACCAATGGTGTCCGCATCCCTACGGTGAACAGAATCAGGGAGAGAAAACATATGTGGATGGGCCACCTCAAAGATAACAGGTTTATGGCAGGGTTTGTTGTCTTGGGTAATAGAAGCGTTCAGGGAACCCTGTGTAACGGAGATGTCGGAATCTAAACAAAGCCGGGGACAAACAGTGAAGCCCATGTGTAGCGCAGATGTCAGTGTACCAGATGAGTACATCTCTTGTCCTCCATCCTCTGTTTACGCGAACATACACACTTCAGCAGCGATTGGCCTTCGGACATGCTAAGCAACGACGCATCAAGAGCATCGCTATTGGTAAATGTTCACGTGTTTTTCAAGCAGCATTTATCCAACCCTCATCTAAATATTGTTAATTTGTCCCGGCAAACTCCATACTGAGTCGAATTGCCTTTTAGTCAGATCGTCTGGGTTTGTTTGTGTAAGGTACTAACGTCAACTTGCGTCGACACTACGAAAACACATAAAGCAATCTGTGTTGTAAGTTAACTACGTACCTGTGGATTTTAGCATCAATATCGTTATAGCACGTAACCAAACACAGTAATGGCTCTGGCATGCTTAAAGGAACGATTTCATCTGGCCTGACAAAACAAGCGCATAATGAAACTTACACATAAACATGCATTGATTACAACGATTGGTGGAGAAAACATAAAATTGACAGAAAGTTCAGATGAAAGAGTGCGAAAAGTTATTCCTAAATATGGCCTTCAATATTTTTTCCAATTTTTCCTGAAGGAGAAAAGGACACTTGAAAATAATTTTATGGTGGGTATTTGGGACCACCTTTTGGTATTTATAGTCTTTGTTTAATAATTTCAAAAACGAGGATGTAACACAGGTTTAATCAATATTTTTGCACTGGAATTTGTTCTTTTCAGCTAACAAATGTATTAAACTTCAATTTGGATCGGGGCCTCCGTGGCTCAGTCGGTTAGCGCGCTAGCGCAGCGTAATGACCCAGGAGCCTCTCACCAATGCGGTCGCTGTGAGTTCAAGTCCAGCTCATGCTGGCTTCCTCTCCGGCCGTACGTGGGAAGGTCTGCCAGCAACCTGCGGATGGTCGTGGGTTTCCCCCGGGTTCTGCCCGGTTTCCACCCACCATAATGCTGGCCGCCGTCGTATAAGTGAAATATTCTTGAGTACGGCGTAAAACACCAATCAAAAAAAAATCAATTTGGATCATATTTATATTTTTAATATGTTCATAAATATTATCATAATTTAGGTTAAAGGCATTTGTTGTTTCGATATAAACAACAAATTTACATTCAAATAAATTTATTTGACAAGCATCACATCCTTATTTAGCACATTATTATGCAACAACAATAAATACCAAAAGTTGGCCCCAAATACCCACCATACAAAAATATTTTCAAACACCCTTTTTTCTTGAAAAAAAAATCCCAAAAGGTATTAAAGATCACATTTTCAAATAAGTTTTGGCGCTCTTTTATATGACTTTAGCATCATTTTTATGTTTTCTTCTCCTTTAAAACTTTATGCTCATCAAATCCTTTTATTATTATTATTAAATATTGCAACATATTGTTTCCTTTAAATAAATTGACACAGGTCACGGTAAATAAAGTTCTAATGTAGTGATGGTTAGTGTCTGAGAACAAGTTTGAAATTTCCACAAAGAAACACCATGTCATGTCAATTTATCACCATCGGTAGAAGTGATCAATCTGTTATGCAGTACGAGTGCATCCCATCTGGTATAGTTGAAGATGAATGTTTACATATACATGCATGGAAAGAAAGAGATAATTTATACATATATAATATTAATGCTTATGTCTTTTTTAATCGAACATGATAATAAGTGTGAACATGTTAAGTGTGAAAGATTGAGTTTATCTATGTGCACATTTAAATGTCATTAAAATTTATGACGACTTTGAAGGGAAACGTACAAAAGGTTTAAATGAGACCAGGAAAAAAAGTATTTTAACTTTTATCTGGTAAAGTGTTATGTTAAATAAATCTATCTTATATGAAAGAGTTAAGCAGTTTAGAGTTTAGTGATTCCAGACATGATTTTGAACTAATTATATGCTGGTATGCCTTACAGAAATAACAACAATAAAAATCGGTGATGTGGACCATAGTTAATAGCTTAGAACTTAAAAAGTACAATACCTTTTGCTTATGAAGAACAATTTAATAATATATAGACCCACACAAAGGACATGAATTTATTTACATATTAATATAATTGATTGGAGTTTTACATAGCAAGAATATGTTAGTTAAACGACGGAGTAGAACTTCAGTTACTTCATCAGGGAAGCGCTTCACTGTTTATTAATACACACTGACGTGGTGTCTAGCAGTTTTGTACTAGGTGACTTTTTCGAGCACGTCGATTATCATCTCTGTCTGGTAAAAGGAGAGGGAGTTGTGACAGATATAGGACTGGATTTATTGGTCCACCAATGTTAGCCTCTCACCCCCAGTTGATGCCGTGAAATATTTCATCAGAGTAGAGTGATAGCGACGCTCTAACTTTCCTCAGTTTGGAAATTCTAGCTGGGATTTCTTGTCCATGAAGCTCGTCGTTAATTCACCGATTCCTGCTGAGAACACTGACGATATGATAGTTTCAATAGACGCTGGTTTCTTCAGGTCAGTATGCATGGATTCCTGGTGCTTTAATTGATACCCCGACCGTCTCCATCCGAGGCCTGGGGTGTAAGCGAATCACTGAGGGGCCTAACAGACAGGGCGAGCATGTAACCAAATTAAGTGCATTACAGGCGCTGATCTTTGAGACTCACTGCCCACAAGTGGCAGGCGTCCGTACAATATGATACACTTCTCGGGACCAAACTGTGATTAAGATAAAAGATATTGAACACTTTTGCCGAAATTCAATTTGATCTGGAAACATGATAACTCAAATAGGAACCAGAGTTAGGCCATAAAGTTCACAAAAAAGAAACGAGCAACGGCGACAAATTTGATCAAAATGTTTGGGGCGCCTCTGTTTGCAGCAAGGTACCAGTCACCCTGACCTCTTTGACCTTTTCTCTGATAGGCGAACAGTAATTCCGCTTCCCTAGCGCAGCAGATTTTATCGCCGGCAATTGGTTGAATATGAGCGGGGCGCTTTATCGGAATACCACACGGAATAAGGGATTAGTTTGCCGTTGTTTTAGTAAAGTCTGCAGATAGCCACATCATCTAGCCTGGATCGCTGTCAAGAGAAGTCCAGACAATATCGCCTTCCACATTGGAGATGGATTGCTCACTCATCCGAACCTCTTAGCTACCAACAAAATGTCTGTATCAAAAAGTTCAATTATATTTTCTTTTATCTCTGAGACCTGGCCACAAGACCGGCGCATAGAAACTCGCTAGTAATTGCCTTATTAACGATAGCACGAGACAGATAATTCAATGGTACTGTGGCCCACGGAGCAGGGGTGATATGCCGTGTCTGTCTGCGCATGTGCCGGAAGGAGGACGTGTCGGTGTTTGATGCCCGGAGAGAGAGGGACGTATCCTTTAATGACCTCCACAATTACACCGATCTCTAAACCCGCTTCATTTCTAACTCGTATCAGGCAAGACGCGATCTCTTGAAAAACGTCCTGGGCAGAATAGAATGTAATGTTAGAGCCTTAGTTATCAACCACTGACAAGCATCCCCTGTCATTTGGAAAATCAATTACCCCTCAGCTTAATGAAGTCACGAAGACGTTTGGCCAACGTTATCTCATATACCCAGTTGTCTTGACATTTCCTCTTAAAATATATACCCTGTACGTGGGAAGGTCTTCCAGCAGCCTACGGATGGCTCTGCCCAGTTTCCTTCCATCATAATGCTGGTCTCCGTCGTATAAGTAAAATATTCTAGAGTAAGGCGTTAAAACACCAATCAAATAAATAGATAAATATATACCTCCATGGGATTTCTAGCAGCAAATCACCATACAAATGAACCGTTCGAAGACTGCTCTGTTTGTCTGGAAAAGCCTACAATTAACGACCCACAAAAATGAATGTAATTAAGACGTCTGGAGATAAAATCGGACAATTTGAGACCAAGTCATAACCCAAAAATATTGGAGAAAATGATATTAGCTGCCACACTTCACGCGTACGCTTGAAAACAAATGATGATTGAACTGGTGAACTAAATCAGCATTTGTCAACTAATTTACAAATAGAGAGAATGGTGCAAGGTGATTTTGTTCAGCATTAATTGCTGAGAAAAACACTATCGGAAATAATATCTGTCGGAGAGAAGATGTATGGTTTAAAATCTTTAAGAATATATGTATACTATCATATGCTTGCTCTGTAAGCAAATTATACTTCCGCCAAATCCAACAACAGTAAATTACATTTCCGTTTGCGGTCTGAAAGTTCAGATTCAGAGCACTGTATGGTCGAATGTATTTTTCTCCAGTAAATAAATGAAAGATCTCCTTAAGGACTTACAAATGACTTTTGGGATTTTTATCAACCTCATTGGTCACAATCCCGCGTAAAATTGACCAATTCTAGAGAGTGAATTAAGGCTGTCTGTTGGCTGCTTCGTGTGACAGATATAAGAGTGATAGACTGCCGGGTCATCGCCTGGGTCCGTCCATCATGGAACCGGGCAAGATGAGCGGGCTCTTGCCCAAGAACATGGCGGCCTTGTTGGCAGTGCTAATACGGGTCCTGAAGTGTCGGGGTGCAGCTCATCGTCAATTTATTAAAACCGCCCCGAAACCAGATAATTCCCAACAATGGCGGTGATTAAACAGTGATAGCTCCCTCAAACAGCATTATTCCTTAATCATGGTGTGTAGATAAAGAGACGTCTTCTAGTCGAGATAATTGTGCTTTACCGCCTGAATTGATGGCGCTTCGTCTTAAACGAAAGGAGAAATGCGTCCCGATCAAGAATTCAATCGGGCTGCGGTCCGGGCAGTTTGAGGAAAGATTGATAACAACTGATCTAACCCACAGAACGATGAATTATGCGCCAGAACCGTACCTGCATTATACACACGAATATAGGAGAAATGTATATTTTCACCCCAAGGTTTTAAACCTTCATTCGAGTTTCACTGTACTATATTTACACGTCAGATTAACTGTTATTTATAATTTCCGACTAAAACCCACTGTGCCACCATCTCTTCATAACCTACAGTCCATAATTCTATCTGACAAAACTGACAAAGGGACGCTTATGTTATTTTCTTTTCTAAAATAAAAAATAAAATTGGACATGTTATCGAAAATAAATCTAGATATAGTAATTAATGCTTGCTATCTTGTCATTAACGCATCTTAAACCTTAAACGCAACATCACAAAACATCACAGACAGCTTCGGCCAAACTCGTTTCGTTTTTAAAAAGTTACCACTAGGATGTTTGATCAGAAAACACGGATTTGTCCTAAAATGATTTTTGGAGGCTAGAAGTGGTTAGTACCAATTATTGGTATACGTTCCCTTAAGAGCTCTGCGTCCCTAACTATTTCATTCACATCCGTTTCTGTTTCTCAGAACTGAAAGCCAGATTCGGACAATATCGGCTTCCAATGGAATTTTGCCGAAATAGCCAGAGTGGAAAGAAAATCTGGGTAGACAAGTAGCCGCTGACGTTTGGTATCAATTAAGCTGAATCTACACAACCATTTTCGTCACCTTTATCGAGAGAAGTGAAAATACAGAAGTAACTGATACAATTCTCTGCTTGCCCACCAAATTAAGGGAGTTGAGTTTTAATGAAGCAGAGGACCGGGTGATTTTAATCGGGGTAACCGCACCCTTACGTTGTCCATGGACGTTTCTACCACGGTGGGGATGCGTGTGAAACCGATAGCGTACATTTCCAACTTTCACAAGACCCGGGCTATATCTAGACGCTTTGCCTAACAGGGTAGAGTAGCTATGTTTTCATTGAAAGCGATCTGTTCGGAAGGGCAGCACATTTCATTTATTTCCCGTGCGCAGTGTCCATTACAGCCTGTCTAATTGATCTCCCCGGTTGGCCAAGGCGAACCCCTCGTGGCTCAAGCATACACAGTTTATTAGCTTATCACACAGAGCGACTTAACCAGCTATTTGTAGGAATAATATAAAAACAAAAACACCACATTAATGGTGATTGTTTTAAAACATGCCGCAAACAGTTTAGGGGAGCTTCTTGGATGTTCTGTACGCAATGGGCAGTGATCTTTCCTGAGCTGTTAGGCAGCTCATTGTCTCTGCAAACCTCCAGCCGATACGGAATGGCGGCGTTAGAAGCCACGCTCTTCCCTACTCACACTCAACCAGAGACAATCTGTCTGCAACAACTCCCAATGGCTAACCCCTGCTAACACTCACATAAATACACAATGATCCAGCAGCGATTGGGCAGGAATTCAATTTCAAAACTTCGCAGAGTTGATAAATCCAGCGACCTTTTCTTTCACAAGGGCTTCACCAGACGGCATTGCTCTGAGTTTAAGGTCAATACTAAGAGAACTTTTCCACCCAGCCATTGAGTATTGATACGACATAAACATTTCACATACTGTATTATATATCACACTGCAAAGCTGTTAACTAAAGCAATGGAACAATAAATAAAGAAGGCAGGTATGCCATGGTACCATTGGGGAAAAGAGAGGTACACAAAATAAAAAAGTAGTTTGGAAGAGATGTAAAAGATGTAGCGAACACAACCAGAAAGCATTTAGCGACGACACAGAAAATGGTGTTTGAATCTTTTTTTACAAAACCATACTTCTTGTAGATTGTCGGCCATATTGTTCAGCTAATTTAGAATCATAATCAGGTAGAAACAAACATGACGGGATCAAAAAAGTTTTGGTGGGTAAATGGATGCTGTGACTCTTATCACCCGTTGATGCTTTTAGTTCACGACAACTTCTCAAGAAGGCGGGTTAGACAAAGTTGTCGGTGTTGTACATGCATGTTGTTTTAAGAGATACTATGTCCATCGGTTTATTGCTAAACTACTGTAATTAGCTGGCTAACAAGACGACAGAGTACAGCTGGACAGGCAGTACTAGATATGACGCAGGGACGGGCGTGTATACAAGGTGGGGGATTCTCACGCAGATAGGACTAGGTTACACCCGACAGACTAGAGATGCCATCTGTAAAGTAACCGTTGATGTGGGCAGGAATGAAGAGGAAAGAGTGTCGAGTGATAGACTACCAACTGATGCCAGGATACACTGTCTGCCTTCAACAGTCTACTGTCCTCCTTGGGGTGACGTAACCCCTCCCCGATCCCTTCTCCCAGGACGGATAGGAATAGAAGGCGGCATTCAGTTACATCCCCTCTGCATATGATATTCCCTGAGAGATGTGCCGAGAAAACCTCGGTACAACCAACAGCGGACAAAGCAAAGCAACAAAATAGCCGAAAATTTGAAATAACCATCTGTAATGCTTTACTGATCCAGTTACTCTAGATATATGTTTTACTGCTTGCTTACACAGCTGGAAGCAGTGGTTTATGTTTGGATGTCTACGAAACTTTAAAATATTACAAAACAGCGTATGTAAAACAACGAAGCAAAAAACACAGGTTGAGAGTTATTAGAATTGTATCAAATTTTGAGGCATTTTGAACTATATTATTTAGGAATTTCCAAATGATCCCCAGATTTCACATTAGGAATAACTTTATGTAAACTCACTTAGTTTTCTGAAGAGGATTATTTTTGAAGGGATTTCAAGATGACAATGACAAATAGCACGCTGAAGTGACAAACATTCCATAGAGTGACATTCAGGCCATTTGTTTGTGAAGGGTTTGTGTTATTTCAATGGATGTCTAGATATTATATCCAAAGTTGGCGTTCCAGGTTTTACAAATGGTGCAGTCGTGCTATGCAGTTGTTTATTTTGCATTATTTATTTTGTGTTGAAATAGTATGCTGTTTATAGGGATTATTATGCATAAAAGCGATGCAGGTTCACATATTGGGGCCTGTCAACAACCAAGACAGCACTTCATTTGAAGTAACACATTAAAGTTGGAAAGTTTGTTTCTTGCTGACCAACAGCCCGTCCCAAAATGCACCTCGTATAGCATTCTCAACAGTGAAAAGATGCGTCACCGAGAACTGTGTAGAATGACCATCAGCATAAGTTATAGGCCAAGAGTTGATCTGCGTCGTGTATCGCGCCTGAGCCTTTTGGAACATTTTTGGCGGCCAGTAGAAGTTACAGACCAAGTACACCGCTATGTGGTGTATCACACGTGAAGCCTTTTGGGACATTTTGGCGGTCAGCATAAGTTACAGACCCAGTGCGGCTCTGGATGGTGTATCGTGTTTGAAGCCTTTTGGGACATTTTGACGGTCAGCATAAGTTATAGACCAAGTGCAGCTCTGGGTATGTATAAAGTCTGAAGGCACAAGGCTTGGCTTTACAACGTGTGTTACAATGAGTGATATACATTTTCTTTTTGATTATTTCAGTCTCATAGGAAGTTGGATATTTTTCTAATTTTACCCGGGTGGATTTGTAGCATTTACAATTCTGGTTTGAATGATTTGAAATAAATCCTTGTCATTGTGCTTTCAAGAGAACATCTTGTAATATACGTATTTAATTAATATTTCATTTTTGATTTCCCAATCAAGGGAAGTAACCGTGGTTTCATGAGGGTTAATGCATATTATCACGTCACATCAGGAAAAATTTAGGGTAACTGCTGAAGATTTTGTCTTTCAGGCTTTTTCACTTGTGGGGTTAAATAGTGTTATTCTTCGTTAATCCTATTAAACCTTGGTGTTACATAGAGTATCCTTCATATCATTTTAATATTTCCGCCTGGTTTATCTTGGGGATGAAGCAGAACTTCAACCTCACTACTTCCAGCCATGCACTGACAGCCTATAGAATATATTGCAAATCAAAAATCAGTTTACCGATGTGCTTGTTGTGGAAAACTATATAATCATGAATATCATATATATTTTGCTATACAGGGGATTCTAAATCTACATTACTGGATGACAAGAGTACTCACGATTAGCTGTCAGCTCACGGAAATAAAGCTTTGGCCAGAATTCTATCAGTTTTAACGGAAAACCAAATTGTCTTTTAAACAACCTCTGACTAAGTCAATTGCACTCCCCTTTCCTCAAAATCTAATTTCGGGCAAATTAGTGAAGAAAATCGACAGTCTTTTAGCTGTGGTTGTTTCAAATCGGAGATAAACTGTCAAATGGCAATTACGAGGACCCCCATGGGGAACCCTTGTGTGTTAAATGGAAGACCCCGGTGGAATTTACACTCCCCATCACAGTAATTCATCATCAATCATTTCAGCCACAATGTATTTTCCTCTGTCCAGACGCTATTATAACTCAAAATCTCTTGTGATTGAAAGGGCGGTGAAATCAACACAGAATCGAGGATAGAACTTGACAAGATATGTAGCGTCTGTACATTTATATTGAGTAAAACTCTGTCCACAACATATGTTTATTTGCCATATCTGAGGTGCAATTATGTAACTTTTGCAAATATTTTATTGTCATAAATAGGTACACAGTATTTCAGGTTTTTGAGTATTTTATATATCTTATCAAAAAAATAACATTATTCCATCAGTATGCATGAAAGATAACAAGTGGTGTGTTAAATGATGTCATCATACATAGGGCTATATACTGACACAAATTAATCATGAAAATATAAAAAATACAGAAGTTGGTGAAATTTGTATCATTCATGTATTAAAGGTATTGAGACAAAAATTAGGTGTATGTGGTAAATCTATGCGTCGAAACAGACATTCGTATACCAGTCGTCAACCAATAAGGACGTTCCTTGTCAATAGTCGCAAGCAGAAAATTTGGTAAAGCCGTTTTCTGGTTAGGTTTGTGTCCTTCTACAGAAGGAAAGTTGGTTCTCTGTCATATCATTGCTTCCAAATTCCGTTTTGCGTTGTCAGTGGGTATGAGTACATATTAAATGAATACCATCAAACATTAGGCTATTGCAATGTGTGTTTTCTTGTTTGTGTTATTCTGTTGTGTCATGTTTAATAGTTTTCTCCAGAAGTACACTGTACATACTTCTAAATCTGCACAGGACAGGTTTCACCAGAGGATGTCGATTGCAGCTGGAGAAATAACCGTTCCTTAATTCTCAATCAACTGATGACAACAATAGAGCTTGTCATTACTTTAGAGCAACTCATGGACTAGTATTTAAATACGTTGACTATATTATTTAAACTGGTATCAGTTAGCCTGTGCAATTCTTTTCGATCAGTGGAGAAAGGAACAAGAAAAGTTATAGCGAAGTGTAGAGCTCGAAGAATATTTCCACTGATACAGCCCAAAGTATTACAGCTACGTTGAGAAGATCCGTGTGAGCTATGGTCTGAAGCATTTGTTCTGGCTCCAGGCAGTTAGCAGGAGTCCGGGCGTATCAGTTTCATGTCATCATCTGCACCTCAAGGATTTCCTCTCGGATGATCATTTTATCCTTTATTAATTATATTGCTAATCGCATACACACCAAGTACAATGGACGCGGAGCTCATAAAACAAATGACGGCAGAGGACGTTTACCCTTGCAGAGTCTAAGAATCAGAGGCTGTCAAAGGGCGTATAGATTAAGAAAGAGCGGATCCCCGAGAAAGCAAACGAAGTGATACCTTCTCAGGTAAACTTAATGACAATAGTCAGGTGTTTTGTGGCACAGATGAGCGATATATTAGTCTAGGCCTTGTCATTTTGTCGGATCGCTTCCGAGAGGCAACCGCCATATATCACAGCCTGGAGAGCAGCCTTTGATGTGATATCATCCATGTGTAATTCATTCTCCACACCTTCGGGATTGTAATTCCGCTTGCCTGTGTTGGTCTCTCCTTCATTAAACTATTGACTTATTTATGATGTAAAGTCTTTAGCCGCCTCCGCATTTGTACAGAAAGTGATCTAATGTTCCTTTTTACCTGATTAAGTTAACTTCAACTTAATTAAAACTCAACTTAAAATGAGTTTACCATTTGATTTCATGTACATTTACCAAACAAGAAGCATAGGCTAACACCATTAAATACCCACGTAGAATTTAGCACATTTATTTCCATATAAAAACCTCTCTAATATTTATAAAAGTTTAACTAATATGGCCTGAAGCATGTAACAATTAACGAGATGGTAAACAGGACGCGAGCAAGTGCTGTGGACTAAAACGTTTTCCCTTCAGTACATAAACGCTGGACCAATCAAATGGCGTGTCCTGAAACAGGATTAGCTGACTTGGCTGCTGCTTTAAGGTAGGAGACTTACCATGTTCCTTATCAGGTGTGGTGTTTTTTGTTCGTTTTGTTTTTCTAAAAATCTGACAGCTGTCAAATGAGTGAAATAGCCATCGATATAAAGCAGGAAATTTTAGAATAAATATACGTTGGCAGTAAATAAATGATTTGGAGACTGTGCTTGTTTTCACACAACCTACAGAACATGGAACATCAGCCTTACTATGCTTTACTAAATTCTATTCATATACATATACATATACATGACTTCGAATGCCTTATTTTGTAAGGTAAAAATCTTTTGCCGCGCCTGCATTTTCACTAAACTTCGAACCTATACCACACCAGATCTTGAAAAATAAGGCAAAACTCCCTTGCCTACAGATTCCCGAGTAAATGAGGATGTCAAATTGGGTTTTGTGGTTTGGGTTTAAACCCGGTATTAATTTTTGTTACGGGGTTGCGATGCTGATTAAATTTGTTAGAAAATCTATATAGACACATCTGGGATGCCGTGTTTAAAATTAATTTCCTTAGGTTAAAGACGTTTGGAAAGCGTCGGGTTTCCGAGTAGCATTCGGCTTTGAAAGTAATATCGCTGCCAAAATGGTATGCATACATGAATGCCGTCTTCCCTCAAGTTACAGTTTTGTAACAGCTTTATGATGGATGAAATCACGTGATCACGCGAGGTACTGGGGTTACGCTGTACCAGAGTGCCGATGACATGCAACACATGTCGATGGTGCAAAGTGTTTGAGCTGAAATGTACGTCTTTTAAGGAGTTATGCCAAGGTTATGATAACGCAGCAGGTGTCGTTTAGATTGGTCTGGGTACGGTGGTATCCATTATAAAGGAGAGATTACTGCTTAAGTCAGACCATTACGACAGATTATCTTTCGTCCGAGAGATCACTGGAGATATTCAGAAACAGTCCTCTGTCGTGTGAATTTTTCGTTGCGTTTGTGTAACACCTGAGCAACCCAAGTCACATATTATTCTACAATACGTAAAAGACAGGGTCTCATAAATGCACAAAGTGGCGTCAAGCCATAATCACTCAATTCAATTCTAATAAATGCTGTTCTCAAACGAAATCATTTAGTATCACCTGACATTCTAATTTGTCCCAAAGTTATTCCTGAGCTATAAAACGCAAGACAAAAAAACAGACAACGATATGATTTTCATAGTGTGACGAGCTCAACAAGATAATTAAAAATCAAACTATTTTTCTCACAGGAATATAATTATCTCCCCTGAATTGCTAATATATCCTTTAGTAACTATTTTTTTCACAGTTTCAGATCAATACGGTGGACCTTATGTGGTGTAAAATATGAACAAATGGCAATATACTGTATATATAACATGGATGCCAGTGAGTCAGTGTTCTTATTTACTTTGTATATGACCGCTCAATAACAAGCTTCGAATTCCGAACACCTGTGTCGTGTGAAAATCTGTCTTGGATATTTACAAACGAATGCTAAAAAGATCAAAAGTAATGAGAGAGTGAGAGAGTGAGTGCTTAGTTTTAAACGTTGCAATTAACAATTTTTCAGTCATATGACGACGAAGGAGTCCTTAGACTGCATCTAATGTGCCTCCTTGTTGCAGGACAGATTTCCCCGATCTTTTATCTAGTGCTGCTTTACTGAGACGACTAACCGAAGGCAAGTAAGTCGCCCCACCCGAGCCATTATACTGATACGGGTCAACCAGTCGTTGCACTTCCCCTTAATGCTGAACGCCAAGTGAGGAAGATACAGCTTCCTTTTTTAAGTCTTAGGTGTGACCCGAGCAAGGAAGCGGACTCTCGACCAGCTGAGCCATCGGGGCCTGTCATATGTGTGGAAGAATTAAGATTGGAACAGCTTTATACGAAAGGAATGAAAACATAAGAAAATTTATGAGAGAAAAACCACATAGCTACCATATATGAAACGAATAAAAACAAGAACAAATATACATGAAATAAATAAAAACATAACAAACATATATGAAAGAAACAAAAATCATAACTGAACGAAAAGGAAAGGGTAATGTATAAAAACAAACTAAGTACACACTTATAAGTTCAGTTATATAAAATACAACGGCGAAATCCTGTTATGTTTTTGGAAAGGAAAGGCGGTTTCTTCCATTTGGTATTGGTGGTAAAGAACTTGGAATTCACAGCAATATCTTCCTATAGATTTAGTGCTTTAAATGCAGGGCACATCTGGAGGCAGCTTCCATGTAGGCGTCCCTATAATCCACTGCTCATAAAACAAAGTAACAAATAATTGCCATATCTTTACTCTGACGACTGGAATACTTAAAACAATAACAGCAGCTTTGTCCATTTCAACATAACTTGGATCTCAAATGAGGGCGGTAGTCCTTTGAATACTAACTCTTTTTCTTTGTACAATGTTTTCTCATTCTCAAAAGAGAAAATAAAATCTTGGAGTCGAAAAGTTTTCGTGCCTGCATGTGAGCAACGCATGTGTTGTTATACTCATATACGAAAGCAAAAACTGAGCTATATATATTTTGAAGTTACAAGTACTCGATGGCAAAAAATGTGTTGAGTTTTCTTCACGCTTGTCCCTATCGTTCAGCGAGTACCGAGCACAGACGTTGTCCATTTGGAAGTAATTTCCATATGGTGTTTTATTTTGAGATCTGATAGAATGGCTTTCGCAGCGTCAAATTACCCGGTTTTGTATCCGAAAAGTAGCTTCGTTAACATTTCGACAAGGCGGTTTCGGATAAAACGTTACTTTCATGTGTTTGTGTGCTGAGTAACTGGATACAGTCAGCGCCACCTGTCGCCAGCGGTGCTGTTGGTGATGTATTGAGACTTTGAGCCCCTGTTTGTCGCACCGCTTAGAAATTTCCGGCCAACGGTCTGCAAAAGACATGACTATAGTTTTCTGTCGTATTTACACTGCAAAATGAAGCAAGTAACGACATTAAGAAAATAGTAAAATTCTGGTAACTCTCAGGAATGTTTTGTGCGATACGTTAAGATGTTTTGCTTGTTAAATTATGATTACTGTAGCTTTCAAAGGGGAAAGGAACTATGTCTATAGTCGATATTGCGATATTGTCTCTTGGGGATGCCATCGCCTGTTTTCTTTTCCTCCTGTTATGTGTAAAAGTCTTTATGTTCAAAAACCAACGAACCTTAGAATGATACACATACATTGTCTACATCATATTATGTACATTTGTGGAAATGATCTAGTCATTATATGTGTATGTCGCGTGGATTTATTCTTTTTTGTACTTAAAAAACTGTAAAACATCGCTTTTTACTTATTAAGTTCTACTTTGTCCCATGTCAGAACTGAAACAGGTTGGTTAAGAGTTCGAACGACACTCGGACTGAAATAAAAAAAATACAAGTGGTGGTATTTTTACCAAATATATACTTGTTATTACATTGTTTCCGTTGCTTTGGCTTTACTCACTTTGCATTTAAAGCTTGCATTAATGGATCTTACAACTGATCAGGTACGTGTAGGTGTGAAGGAGTAAGCCGTTAGACGCGCTATCTCTGTCACAAGTGAGCCCACGTAACCCTGACAAACTCAAATTAAAGATCCCCGCATTAATCGGCCTATGATTGAAATAACAGTCTATACCCCGTCATCTTCGTCATCAATGGATCATGGTCAAAGATAGGGTATATGTCTGTACGTCTATTGTTCTCGCTGTAAAGACAATATGGTCATAAATGATGCCACGGTCGGGGCCTTGACTAGGTCTGTATGGCGATCCTCCAGCCATAAAGACAATAATTGTATGCAATGAGGCCACTGTAAATATCTTAATCCCTGTCCTTTCAGCGATAATAGCATGGAGTAAGGCCCATGTCGATGTCTTTTCCCTTCATTTAATCCGTTAAGAGAAACATTTCGATTTAGAACTATTTAGGGTAAAAAGAAAAATTTGCAATGGTTACGAGTCCATATGAAATGCTGAAATGTATTTGGATTGTGGGCTAAGTCACATCTCTTCGGTGTAAGATTCAAATGCTCATATAATATTCATATAGGTTGTAAAAGTACAAAACTTGGCCAGTGGCTTGTGAGAATGGATATTTTCTCTGAAAGTTCGCCGTAAATAATACGGTTAATCAAATGACAAAGTTAGGGTATATCAATAACCAGTGATGAAGAATCTACAGTGAATCTGATCTGTAGCCTTGTACATATCTACAACTTCCCACAGTATTGATAGCTATAATAATTCTTGCCTTACCGGTAAGCAGTATTGGGGCACAAACCCTTACAAAAGCCAGTACCGTCCGTTTGTGCTGAGTGTCACTAAACTCGGCCATAAATCATGGCTGTCGTTTATCCACACATGAGAAATAGGCGGTTTTTAATTTGCTGTTCGACGCCGTTCATACCCCTATGCATATATATCGTGAGCTGTCCGCCAATAAAAGCCATAGGGCGGCCTATACAACAATTTGCATTCAAGTGCTGTACGGCTTGAGAAAAAAACGCAATCTGTGTAGTAAAAAGGGCTGTGTATGTTCACCAGGCTTTTGCTTGCCTGCTGAGCGCCTGCCCCGGGACAATGTGGGAGCCCGTGTAATTTCACTTGATCCGAGAGACACTCGCGTCTACCAGAAGGTTGATAAATGAAAGTTTCAACTCTGACTTTAGCTGCCTTCACATCGGAAATATGGCACAGCGACAAAAGCTAGCTGGCAAAATTATAACCCCCGGTCTTCCAGACCTACACTTGGGGACATTATCTGAAATCTAAAACGGTAATTGCCAGCCAGGTGATCAGACCCAGGTAACACACGCCCTAGAAAAAAAGCCAAGCGAAACGAATTTCCTGGCCGTCAGTTTGCTTGTAGGTTGATTATGCCACTGTCAGGACAAGGGAATAGTAAGCACCTTATTTCTATCTAATGGGCACAGACACCGTGATGGCTTAAATCATGGGGGATGTTTTATTGAGATTAAATCTCCAGCATTTTTTTTTGTTTTGTTTTGTTTTTTTACCTGTGTGGTCGAAAGACCCAGTCTGTCGTCCACAGAATAAACGACGATGTTTTCACAGACGCTTCGAGTCACTCTATTGAATGTTTTGTGAAACTGTTCCTCCGCTCTCCCCTGAACAGTGTCTTCTGTACAAGGGTCTGCACTGTCTAGTGTTTCATTTCGTCTTGTTTGATTATAAGGTTACGACAGAGCCCAAGTTGTGTGGACAAAGGACAATAGAAGGACAGGCATAGAGATGATTTATAGTATGGAACAAAAGGACATGACAGTCCCCACGCAAACTGATTTCACTGACAATCCCGTATATCCTGAATTTCGATTCAGTTTGCTATGCGTACAGATATGAGTGTGTTTCAAGATTTTAAACTTTGAACGTCCGAGGATCCCGTGTATTTTTTGTGGAAAATGTTGTGTTTATCACAAAAAAATGCAATATTTTCTCTATAAGTTTTGATAGCTCTGGAAGATGTGATGTGGATCACTCGACTTGCACAAAAGCAATAATACATACAAATATACGCATGGTTTTCCTAATATTCATAGTTCTTTTTGTTTTTAAATGTAGCAGTAATGCTATTTTTACCTCTAATTCTCATGGAAATTTTAAGACTTTAGCGAAAATACAAACAGCTATGCTCTCGTATCTTTACGATCACTGTAAAAGTCGAAAAAAACGAAAAAATAAACTGTAGCCTTGACAACAGGTTTAGAATCAAGATCGAAACTTTGCCAGTGAATGATATCCGAAGATGAAACGTTTTTCTTTTTGCTTTGTCATGCTAAATTTTCTAAATGCTACCAAAAAGTCAGGGTAGATTTCATTTTTGCACGTCAGATAAACCAGTTGCATGTATAAGTCAATTCGAACCGAACTTTAGTGCGCTTTGGCATCTTGCGTTTATGAAACGCTTTGGTCGTGTTTCACTCTTCAGAACGGGCCACCGCGTCACATGACGGGAGCGCGTGACGGAGAAAAAAGAGAATATAGCACTGCGCATGCGTGTCTGCAATAATTCTGTCAACACGCAATCTCCAAGTGAGGGCTTTTTTTCGGTTCGCGTGTCAGGAGAGTTTAAGTGCGACTTGTGATAATTGTCCCCGTTGAAGTTAGGGGCTGGTGTGAAAGATATGTCTGGTCCTTATAATAGAACATCGACAACCTTACTTACTAGAGGGCGACAGACTTAAAATATAATATACACATATCTGTCGTAAAACCATTATCGTAACTTGACTAAGTCTGACCATATGGCTTCACAGAAATGCTTCGCTTTACATGAAATGTCCAGTCACTGTATTGGGCAGTAAAGATAAGAGTAGTTTTATTGATTTTTTATAACATTTACGTAGTCGTGTAATTAGATGCTACTTCGAGACTGATTCAGTATTAATATTTTAAAAAAATGAAACGAGTTTCGTATTTTCATAACAGAATTTTACAATCTTATGTTTTGGTGGGAACAACACATAAATGAAAAGAGCATTCCTTTTTTTTTCGTTATCAAATATAGGTAACTAAAATATATATCTAATGCCATACACACTACGATGTGAGTTTTTATGGTAAAAAAAAACATATAATAAAGGTCTTTCTTTCAAAAATGTAATGCAGTATCTAGGAGAACGCTGAAATATACACGTACACATAACAACTAAAATATATGGTAGTATATAGTATACCGACGAAGCACTCTTGTTGCTCATATTAACCCACTATATTGCAAGGGACTGTCAGAAGATACAAGCAAGTATTTTGAAAGTTTTTGTGTAATTTACTTGACAACAAAACCTCCTATTCCAGTACGATGTTGTCTGCATACATCGACATAACAGAGGGGAGCGTGTTCTTTAATTTCAATAAAAAAAAATACCCTCTGATTTAAGGGCAGTAATTTTCGTCAATTTTCGTCCCCTGCAGTGTTTTATCTCTTATTGCTTAATGTCCCGTGATCTGGTGCCAACGACGTCTTTAGTTCGACTGATCTAAACTGCCACGTCTCTATGGTAGATAGGTGAACAATCAGTGGTTCGAGTGGTTGGAATCTTAATCTGTTTAACACGGTTATATAATAAAACAGCATGCCGATGCACAAATATAAAAGGGAAGCCAAGAAAATGTCTGTTCGAACAAGGTGACGTCAGAGCATACGTCGCGGCGCCGTGACCTCAGTCTGACCTTTGGGCTTTGTCCGGGTCTTGTCTGGGAGGTGACACGGAATTCTTCTCCAGCATGGATCAGCTTACTGCCAAAGTGTCAAGCTTTTGTGCCATTTGGCAGTAAATTTCACGGAAAATCTCGTTCTGCCTTATCCATCTATTCTGGCTTCTTTTTCAGATATCTGATGGACTAGATAGGGTCGCTTGAGGAGGCTTAATCAGTGTGTCGGAGACGGAGCTATATCCCCAGCGGTTCTTGTTAGGTGTACACGCCTGACTACCCAGGCCAGCACGGACCCCTTACAACCTACCAGCCCAAATTAACTCTCGTTACTTTCCTCTTCCATTTCCATATACCTGATTAATTTACATCCTTCACTGCTGCCCATGGATTATATTAAACATTTCCGATGACATGATCTATGCATGTTGTGGAAGGGCCACTTGTCGGAATGAGTCACGGGATAGCCCTATAGAGCACGTGTGCATCTATACAGATACATCAATCCAAACAAGACCTTTAATGTCTATAGTCTAATATCAATTCATTTTGCACCATTGTGCGCATGACAAAGTTCCCAGCATGCCATCAGACATGTGTAGCGACAGGTCAGAATTAATATGGGAATTTCGATATTTTCCTTTCATAACTGTATAAACCATACATTTTCCTATAATTTAATTTTCCAATTTACCTGATTTTTGTTAACATATGAATACTTACACGTTACCATATCATCTACAGTGACCTTTTGCACTTCACTGTTACAAAAACAAGTTGTGTTCCTATAAATGGGAATACACAGTGTTGGAGATAAAGTTTGTATTTATAGAATAACAAAAGTTAAAGATGAAACACTCAGTTTACACACTAAACCTGTATATATGACCCTGTTAATAAATAAATACTGCATAAATAAAACAACAGCATTTTGGAAAGCTTTCATAAATTAATCAAATTTTATCGCATCTCTTTTAGAAATAATAACAGCTTAAATGTTGATTAAAAGCGCGATAGGCGCATTCATGCATGTCATGAAATTGAAATATTTTATAGAGGAGAGGATATACATGTTATCGTGACAATCCCAGATAATGATTTAATCAATGTGAAATATGTGCATTAAGATGTTTCGCATAAATAAGGCAGACTATATAACTGACTTTCTGAGTGATGCTAGAATGTATTCTGTTATTATAACACGATAGTGTGTCACATTCAACAGAATATCCTATTAGTTTAATAGAATGTTGAATTAATGGAATGTGTGTGTCATATTTAACAGAACAATCTACTGCAACAAAAGAACACATTCTAGCATCACTCAGACAACAAACTCTCCGTTAATTTCAGCAGATTAATTTTTTGAGTGTAGTTAACAAGCATAAGAAATATGAATATCACCTACGATATATGAATTGTATTGTAAATTTACAGTTTTCAGAGTATTAATTTTTGATCGTCGGTTTCAATGTGAGAAAACAATTATTTTTTGAAAATTAATGAAAGTATTCCGCAAAAGAATCGGATAAAAAACAACAAACCCGATATTATAACCATATAGGCCAGTTTAAGTCCAGGAAAGTTTTTACACTCTTACAGATTTGATACGCAGTCAATCACATATACATTGTGGAAAAACAAAGTGATAAACGTATCCTAGCGCCAAGAGGTAGGGTTAAATAATGGGATTAAGTGATTCAGTACAATCATCATCCCGCTAATGGTAACTGTGCTGGCATATGCAGTTTTCTTCATCTTACGTGACACACATTAGACACTCATTGTTCAAAAAGATCACATCTAAAGAACTAAGTTTAAAACATCAATGAAACCAGCTTATAATGAGACTGGACTACAGGTATGTGAGAATCCCAATGCTGCTAATTTTATTCAATTAGGCCTGCATAAAAGTTGGACCTGCGGTTATTAGTAAGTCACCATGTTATTATCTATAACACTAAAACCAGGTCTTGATCCACACAGTATGACAATTATAGTGTGAAATTACTCATACCGTAAGAAATGTATTATTTTTTATTAATTTTAAAATATATAAAACATGAAGCTGCTCCGCTTTTGTGTGTCTTTACAACGTCAAAAGATGAGTAAGTTTTGTATTTTTTAATTTAGAATTTCTGAAAAGTTTCTGTTCTAAGTGTGTGTGTTTGTGTTGTGCTGCGACGATAAAGGCCTCCACAATCTTGTGTATACACATTATATACGGATAGGGGTGTGTACTGCATGCTGGAGATGTGATATTTGCTGCCTGACAATTTGTCCGCGTCACCGCGGCTTGTCTCTGGCCAATTACTTGACAAACCTAAAGTTCACAGACAAACTAATATCTGTCTTTTCAGAACAAAATACGCCACTTTTCACCGCTCCTGACGTTGATTAATCTACAGTTTGTAATGATCTGGATCTAATGGGTCATGATTTTTTTCCTGGAAGGGAACACAGTTTAACCCTTAAAGTATCAAACTTGATGACAAGACACCTGAAACAAGAGCTTTGCATTTCTTTGAGACAAATAATCCTGAATGGGTGGATTACGTGTAACTTTGGCGGCAGAAAAACGGCTTTGAAAGATGAACTCTAAAAAAATAATGCACGAATACCTGTGTGTGTAAAACAAGCCATCACATTTCCATTCTGATGTGCGGATCGCAGGGTATCAGATTGTACGAATATCAATTGTAACTTAAGGAATCCCAGCGCAGAGGCTGTATAGTTATGACACAATACATCTGCATGGAGTAATTATTGGGATGATATGACAGTCCTTGATATTCTTTTATGGAGGGAGAAATATTTGGAATCGGATTCGATGAAAACAACCGATATTGCATTTGAGACAAGATAACCTGAAAAACTAATGGTGCAAAAATACACATTCAAAACATGGTTTAAAAATACACATTTTGAAATGTTAAGACAGGTATTCAAATTGTTTTGAAAAGTGTCCAAATGGAACCGAATATGTAGCTATGAATAAGAGTAAGAAACGAAATAACATATCTGATTAAAATTACCAGCCTACAGGAAGGGTTAAGTGTCTGTTGATATACAACATCAATAACTACGTAATACTGATCCCTATAACGCATTCTGTGCGCTGTTCACCTTTATATAACCCATTACCATGTCTTAAAAATACATTTATTACAATGGAGATTCTCAAAGGAATCTAAACCATGCATGCAGGCTTATTAGTTTATACATACCGTCCAAGAGACGAGGTTTTCATGCATGTGGCTCCAAAATACAGTTGTATAATATTGAAAATGTATACAATATCCATAACGAGTAAAGTGTAGTTTTACCTCTGCTTCCACACCTTGCAGAAAACATTTTGAGGGGATTGTTTATACTTTGAACTTTAAATAGTTCAAATAATAACTATTTTGAAGATAGCAATACGATCTTGAATTTGTTCCAGATTGGTTGAGCTTTTATATTTGCATCAGGATTATATAACCGTTTCAACACGACCATTCGGATTATCTTAATAACATGCACTCTAGACAGCATTTACACCTCGTTATCAACAGTCTGTTGAGCCCTGACAAATTTGGCGACGAAAACATGGACTCTTGTGATTTAGCGAAGACATATTCCCATCGAATTTGGGTCTAATTAATTCTGATTAACTGGATGAAAGAAAGACTTATACAATTACAGTGAAATATCATGGAGATTATTCAAAACATTCATTCAGATCTGCCCTTTATTTTTTATCATCACGGGATGAAAAAATCCATGTAGTTAATACTTAAAAATTAAAGTTTGTGAAACCCAAGCAAACTAAAGCCGCAATCTGACATTTGCCATCATGTAAACTTATTTGGACTTAATCTTCTTAAACATATCAAAGTATTAATGTATGAACCACAGCTCCATGCAACCTAATTTCAAATCCTCAAAATATCTTAGAAATTAATTTTTTTTGTGATTTGTAATGACTATCTGATTCCAATACAAATATTACACTTTAAAAGTTGTTTAATTCCATTTTTAAAATTGGTTAATGTCATGGAATGTCTTTTCCATTCTTCACAGTGTTGAGATTTGTACATTTTTCCCACTGGAGACCACATGTGGTGCCATGTTTAACCACAAACTGCTCTATAGCCTATATGATGGGGATGATTTTTGTTCCCGTGTTGCCAGATATCAACCCCTTGGTCTGTCTTTAACATTTCACTTGTCGGTTCACTTCTCACACAGATGTTCGGTGGTTTGGGAGAAAGCTGGGGGCTATATATATATACGTGTATAATATATAGATAACATGTTGAACAGGCCGCCAGATATTTGTACATGTTACAAATGAGGTGCAAATGGATCAGGGATTAAACCAGAAAATTTTAAGCACATAAAACAATTATAGACTTATCTGTTTATGAATCTGGTGATACCGTAAACCACAGTGTGCATTACGCTCACAATAAATAGTTAACAAAAAACCATGATTTATTAAAATGGAAAAATTGCAGTTCTTTATACAGCTTCAAACAGTTACAAACATAATGCCATCTATTATCCACTTTTAGGCCTAATGATAGATGACATTTAACAATATCTTACCAACTTAACGACAAATATTCGATATCACTGAAGCCACAAGACTTACACATAAAGATTAGCAAGGAAGAACTATGTTAATTTTTCAATAATTTTAAAAAGTGCTTACTTACCCAAATACTGATACGGGTCCATGGAAAACCTGAACCGGTTGTCAAATACGGGTCGATACTCCCTGATGATAACTTGCTTTCTTTTCCAGTCTAACGTTTTAGGGGATAATGTCTGATACTTATAACGTTGATATTGTGTGATCGAATGTGAAACCGTTTCTTCTCAGCGATCACTGTTCTTGTCAAGTCTGTCCATCACGATCTTCTTAAGTGTCCATTAATGCTAGTTAACACCACGAGATGGCCATTAAAATTTCAGGCTGTCAATTGAAAAGGTTGGGTAACGGAGAGGCCTGGTGATACAGCCGGCGGTTTCGCCTGGAGGGGTAGGGTGTCTGGAGAGGCCGCCGTGTGGTTAGACCCTCGGAGCGACAGCTATCCGAGACCAGGACGGGTAGGAATCAAGTCCGAAGTGTTGGGAGTAACTCTGACGAGATCAGCTGTCAGAAGAATCGCTGGAAGCACACGGTCTGCTATATGAAGACAAGTTGACCGGCACGGTATCTAACAGATCCAGTTAGCCAAGCCGCTGCTCTGCGCTAAACCTGACAATAATTTATGCGTGTCGATCGACAGTCCAGGAGAGGAGTCTAACGTGATAGGCTGCAGGGGCGAGCGGAGTGACGGCGATAGGAGGGCCCAGCTCGCCGGGTCGCATGCTTCGCTGTTCGCCAATACGATTTGTTCGACCGGCGAATAAATGGAGATGCGAACAGTTCTGTATAGGAGATGGAAGAGTCACGCGCGCTGCGATATCAAACTTCCAAATTCTGTGTTCTTTCGCGGATATTTCCTGTGCGCTAAGCACCTTAGCTGTATCTATTATTTCTCAAAGTGTACAATAGCTTTCAAGCTTTTCTCCCATTCCCATACTTGGATCCCGCGTCACTTTTTGATCGTTGGACTTCAATCGTTTACAGTCATGGATTGGTGGTAATATCTGCCGGTCGTGCGCCACTTTACCCGCACTAATATCGCTTGCAGGCATCTTGCAATGTGTCCATGTTCTCAGATTTGATTTCAGACAACGGCAGAAGTCAGTCAGACCTATAATGGCTATGTCTGGTCAATTTGGCTCGATTCTGTCAACACAGAGTCGACTTATGTACGAGCATTTGTATACTCGTGTTCATGGACTACTACACTATATATCGGAAACAGATCTCCTCATGTTACACCGAATCTGAAATAAGTCTCACGAAAGAGAAAAGGAACAAATGTCGGTGTTTTAACGCCAGTAAGACATCATAGTATTTGAACTCTACAAATGATTGCGTAATAACGCAAAAGCTTTTATCTGTATTCCGCTGCACTGTGAAACGAATGATTTGCAAGCACAGAAACATGTCTTCAGAGAAGGTTATTGTGCTATGCGTGATCAAGAGTACTAGGAAATGAATATCAAAATTGCTCATGAGCTGGAAATTGAAGAACATGACACTAAATTCATGATTTGTCACTGGGGTGCCCATGTCAGAAACAAGCAAGTTGTTTGTGTTTAAATTGGCACATACTGGCTTAACCATATGCCCTTATACTTCAAAACATCATACAATTTAATCGTATTTTTATATAAAAGTTTTTTTATTCATAAATAATCATTAATACGATTATTTATTTAATACTTTAAATAAATAATACTTAACCCTTACACCATTATATAACCTGCCAAATGTAAACCTGTCTAAGCTGACCAACTGGTTTTTTACAGGACACATACCAGGTAAATCTTAGCAAACAAATATGATCTATGCATACATGAGACATTTATAGGTGAAGGAAGCATATATATCTTATGTTAAGTGTACTTTTTAAGAAGCATGCGTCTATGCATCAAATTCTACCAATTCGAATTAAATATAACATTAGTGATAATATACAGATTTAGCGATATGCCAGCCATAAATATTAATTTATGATACACCTGTGGCTATAGCGTTATAAAACGCTTTGACTACCTCATGCTGAATTTGTTCGATATTGCATTTTACTTAATTATTTACATGCTTTTTATGGCGAGGTACGTGGAAGACCAAATGTCTCTCATCAAATTTTATAATCAAGCATCTAATATAGTCAAATATAGACAATATAATTAAGAGATACAGCACAGAGAGAAAAACCAGAGCAGCGACGACAGTGGGATGGCTGGCAAGTGGTAACACGTAACCAGTGAAACTGGACTCTGTCTTGTCCATTTACCTCAGTTTGGGTATATGACATGACTGTAATGTTGTTTGTATATAGGATGCGAATGAGTTTTTTTTTCGTTATATGTGTTTCTGACTTAAATAAAGGCTGTATAAGGTCCCGTCTTCAACCCATGCCACTGCCCACCGCCTTTACCCATTACTCATAACCAACTACATGTATATATATCATTACCAGATTATTACTGAAATGTTCTTCTTTTCGGTGTGGAAATAAATAAATAATAAAATAAATAAATGTACAATTCAGCACTGAAATGAACACCAGCATCTATAACGTTAATCTCTAATATTAGAGGATCTCTTTCAGTTTTTCACCCCATAATACTGATCGCCGTCGTATAAGTAAAATATTCTTGAGTACGGCGTATAAATATAAATAAATAAATCAATGAATTTTTCAATATAGGCCATAATTTTCCTATTTAGTTCACAAAGTACTACATAAAATACAAGAAAACTGTGCCTCTGCTTTTGTGTATTTGAAAGCTTATTCTTGTCATCATGTTTCATAACAATGCCAGTCCATACATATTCATTAGATTTGGCAGTGTAATAATCTACCCAAGCTGAATGCACTCGGAAAGCTCAGTTTACCTATGGTGTTAAATTCTGTAATATCTTTAATACAGACAATCACATTCTGATATCATATATCGGTTTTGGTCCACGGTTCAACGCTACGACATGTGAAAGGTATAGTCCATATTTGTTGAAATGTTCTGAGAGTATTATGAGGGAAAGATTTGCTCACTGAGGTAGTCCCAATTGACACCCGAAACGCTCAATAAATCAGCAAATGATTTAACTCATTACTGTAGGTTGAGTGGACACCTGAAACTCTCATTAAATTAGCGAATTATTTAACCAGTTAACACCTGTAACGCTCATTAAATAAGGCAAGGATTTAATTCATTCCTATAGGTCCGATGTACACCTGAAACGTTCAAACTCTTTATACTGGGCGCCCAGTGGACGCCAGGAGCCCGTTCTACGAAGCAGTCGCTAACTGCGACTAATTTTCCTGAAACTGTAGACAAACACACACTGAAGAGACACAGCCCTGCGACAGCTTTGTAGGATGGACGCCTGTAACGTTCATTAAATTAGCGAACGATTTAATTGGTTGCTGGGGGTCCAACGCATAGGCATATAGTTCACAAAATAAGCGAAGGATTTAACTCATTGCTCTACAGGTTCAGTTTACACCTGCATGTTACCTGTACAGTTCACAAAATAAGTGAAGGATTTAACTCATTGCTCTACAGGTTCTGTTTACACCTGCATGTTACCTGTAAAGTTCACAAAATAAGTGAAGGATTTAACTCATTGCTCTACAGGTTCAGTTTACACCTGCATTTTACCTGTACAGTTCGTAAAATAAGTGAAGGATTTAACTCATTGCTCTACAGATTCAGTTTACACCTATATGTAACCTGTGCAGTTCATAAAATAAGGGTAGGATTTAACTCATTGCTCTACAGATTCAGTTTACACCTGCATGTAACCTGTACAGTTCATAAAATAAGGGTAGGATTTAACTCATTACTCTACAGGTTCTGTTTACACCTGCATTTTACCTGTAAAGTTCGTAAAATAAGTGAAGGGTTTAACTCATTGCTCTACAGGTTCAGTTTACACCTGCATTTTACCTGTGCTGTTCTTAAAATAAGTGAAGGATTTAACTCATTGCTCTACAGATTCAGTTTACACCTGCATGTAACCTGTGCAGTTCATAAAATAAGGGTAGGATTTAACTCATTGCTCTGCAGATTCAGTTTACACCTGCATGTAAATTGTACAGTTCATAAAATAAGCATAGGATTTTTCACATTGGTGTAGACCCGCTGGGTCTACCTGTCTATTAAAACAACATAGATTTACATAGCATTTCTCGCATTTCTTTATAAAGAAATATGCTATAGTGCCTTAATTCATGTGAACAACATCCTTTATCCATGAATAATGCTGTTGTAAATATTCGGTTACAGAAGCCAAAAATATTACATTTATTTCTTCAATGGTTGTTTGTTCATGCTTACAAGATGAAGGTGGGTTTTATTGGAGGAATACGGAGGGCCTGGGGTAAACCACCGACCTTCCGCGAGATACACGTGTGACTCCCTCACTTGTGACATACAAATCTTCCCGCTGTACCAGTGGTCTTAGTGAACGGACACACGGGCCTCGACGAATATTTATTGTCACCATCCCAGAACTAACGAATTAAGAGTGAGAGGGGGGAAATCTATAAACCCCAAGTCCGGGTTTGAGCCCGTACCTCGTGTGCCACAAGATGGGAGTCGCACACCTACATTTGAAGCAAAATAGTTATAATTTTACAGTGATTAAGTATTTACAAAGTCAGGAAAGGTGCCTGTGTAAAACTGTTAATATCTACCATAGATCCTAAATATTACATGTATAAGTTAAATGAAAATGCAGACCTTAGCCTTGAAATCACATGTTTGTCAGTCAGTAGAAAGTATGTAGATATGCCTGCAGCACAAGGTGTCTGTTTTTAATAATTTTAGTATTAGAAATCTTTGACACTGGACATCGAACAGCTTAAAATCGAAAGGTTGAAAAACTGACGTTTACTAATGATGATGACGATGATGGTGATGATGATGATGAAAACACAAAGTAGATTTAACATGGATTACTATACAAAGGGCATTTGCTGTACACCGAGGTACAAATATATCAAACGATTTTGGGTTTGACTTTCATTTCTTTTCATTCATTTCTTTAAATGCCACTTCCCTTCAGGGTATAAAGAAATTAAGTATTGCATGTACACAGTATATGATCTTTAGATAAAAAATATTACGCTGTAATATTTTACACATGTTTAGAATTTAAACTAGAATTGCCTGCTGTGTTAAACATAATGTAAATATATTCCTGTATTTATGGGGTCCACCGTATTTCAGTGGACCCCATAAAGTTTTCAGTTTTCAAACATATATATAGCTGAAACTCAACTTTGCAGTTCAGCTGGTAGCTCCAATTTAATCAGCCATATGGGCGGGGTTTTCTTTACACAAAAAAATTTAGAAAATCTTCAGTTAATATTATGATGCTCTCTAATATACCTATGGCGTTTTCACGTTAATGTATTTCAACGTTTCATTTCAATATTTAAATCTGAGTTTTCTGTGCCCTTCAAAACAAGACGCAGAAGAAAACATGCAAGAAAACTGAGGTAATAAACGGTCGTTCAAACTTGTGAATGATCACATAATGCACAGGTTTTGGAACAAATAATTCATAAGGCTTAAAGAGGCATGAAATATAGAACCAAAACAATAAGAGTTATAATGCTAGACACATTAACTTCCTGGTGACCGGTGTTTCGAAGTTAATTTCACTTGATTACAGATGTGGCTAACCTAATCGCCCTCTAGAGCAATTACCTTTATTTGACTCTTGCGATGAGGCAATCATGAATGTCTCTAACCGTGTATTTATTTTTCTCATTAGATGGCACGGAGATGGGCGCTTTTTCACTTTCAATCAAACAAAACAAAACAAATCTCACGTCCAAGGTCCGAATCTGTATCTATTTGAGGCCTATGTACTGAAGTCGTTCTTAATCCTGGTTTATTTCACCACGCCAAGAACCGCTCCGTCAAGCTAGGAGATTCCCTAATTCGCTGGCGGACTTGATTGGATTCGAGATTTAAGCATGTCCACCTCAACTTAATTTTACCACTTTGTCATACGGCTTGGCATAAAAAAATCACAGTTGTGCACGCAATGACACACAAGAAAATCACTGTACACTGGTCATGTCCCCGATCACAGTTGGAGTTTGACCAGAACATTTATGGATTAACCCATGTCACTTAATGAAAATAACGTTTCTGCTTTTATTTTAGGCTATAAATGATCTTTCTTTAGTCATTGCAAAGTCCCTATAGTAGGCTATAGTGGCACTGATTTAGAGACAGAATCAGTCAGTTAAAGAATGCAATACACATAAAAACGATAATACAGGTCTGAAATTGTCTAAGAAACGGCTTGTAAAAGCTATCACAAATAATCGTGTTTAACACTGAAATCACGAGGACGTACGCCGAGTAATATGTACAAAAGAAAATACATATTAATGTTTCATCTGCGCAGGCCCATTTTGTATTTTTGACTCATATATATATATATATATATGTAATTTATATTCTTATACCAGGATCTCAACATAAAAGTAAAACTACACGCTCGTTACGTTTTAGATACAATGGTAAAATGAAAATCCGGTTTGTGAAAAGTTCGCCATATAAAAACATACCGTTTCAATTTTGAAATGTCTTCTAATGATTAAGGTTCAACCGCCAGTGTAATATGCTGAAATCGAAACCTTTTATACATACCTTCACAGAAGATAGATTACAACCTTGCTGTATCTCAGGTAAAATTATTTCAACGTCCTGCATAGTTACAGTTTTAACCAACTTTTCTGTAGTCTTGCAGACTATACCACTGCTATCGGTGCACATAATACTTTCGAAGAATATGTTTAGACTTTTTATATAATTTGTTCGACTCTGAAATCTGTAAGGCAATAGTTTGACTTATTTATTTATTCATTTATTTATTTATTTATTTTATTGGTGTTTTACGCCGTACTCAAAAATATTTCATTTGAACGATGGCGGCCAGCATTATGGTGGGAGGAAACCGGGCACAGCCCGGGGAAACCCACAACCATCCGCAGGTTTCTGCAAGGCCTTCCCAAGTACGGCCGAAGAGGAAGCGCAATAGTTTGACATTCAGTTCTTATAATACATGACCACATCTATTAAGTCGTAAATATCTATTCTATATTTCCAACTTAGTTTTGAAAATATAAATAAACACAGTGATGCAAAATGCACGGAATGTCACTATGTATATAGTCAAAAAAGATGTATGATCTGTAAATTAATCCTGGGATTGGAGATCATGCTATACTGATTTCCTCATCGTAAAGAAAACATTGATAAATCATTTATAAATCAATTTAACGACCTCGGGTTGTCATATGAGAGTGAGGAATGGTTTCTGTGCTGGTTGAGGTGAATAGGTCTACCAGACTCTATATCAGAAACCTCATCATGTGATGTACATCAAGCGGATGACAGGTGTGTATGTTGTCGACCTATATACAATCCATTGTAAGTGTACGAAACTGTTTCGGCCACCGAAGCCAAGTAATATATCAAATGTCAGCATTATTAGTGAGAAAGTTATAAAGGGGAAGCAATAAAGAAGAGATTGTTTGCGCGGAAATTAAGGAAGTCATTGGCCAAGAAGAAATTGAGTGTTCTTATTATTGACTTCATTTGATATGATATGCTGTTTATTTTACATAATTATTTAATTAGTGATTAACTGCGTATTCAAGAAAGTTTTACTTCTACAATGGCTACGGTGTTATTATAGGTGGGCGGGAAACCGGATTGGACGACGTACCTCACCGCCTAGTGCATGAAAACCTCCTGACTTAAAGTCGCAGCCCAATCAGATACCTCTATTCGAGGTTGAGACTACATTGGGTAATAATTTCATACTTTCTTATTAAAAATGTGTTTTTTTTTTACTTACACATCTAATTTCATATCAAATGCCTTTAAATGTGTGAAGATTGCATAATTTATGCCTCCCTTACATACATCATAATACCTCCCCCCCCCCAACACACACACACACACAAATATTAAAAAAGACTTTTATTCTTATTCGACGTGTAGTACAATTTGCTGCCCTGAAGAGGTTTCAACACCGTAAGAAGTTTATGTTTCTGGAAAGCTGAAACTCTGCTCTCCTGATCATTAGCTTTCCATATAACTGCTGATTCGATAGTCCACAAGCGCGGATGTCAGCTGAAGTTACCCGGATGTACCAGTCATGTTATACCTGCTACGCGACACGATCCCACTTCGCACCGTGCCGCGATCGCAAAGTTTATTAATAGAATGTCCACTGAGTTAGAAAAATACATTCAATACTGTTTGCATACACAGTTAAGTGGATGTCCCAACATGGTTTTTTTCTTATATCAACTCTACATGGCTTCTTTCCGTCCTCTCGCATTGCCAACGTTTACTTTTCCCTGTTCCCTAACTTTTACGTTTAGTCCGAAATTCTCGAATGACAATGTCGCATTAAGAAGGCAAACAGCGTCATATTTAATATTTTCTCAGCAAGCAAGCCCTTCCTTGTCCCATACGAACCCAAGCCGGGAAAACCACGTGAGCTGGGATACCTAATACGGGGTGCAGGGCTCGAACGCTAATTAAAGTACAGGGAGAAGGGGAAGAAAGGAAATGTGGATAGTTTGGTAACTTAAGCTGATTTCATTGGAACAGGAAAAACACGAAAGTCGATGGAAAGATACCTCGAAACCTGTTTGCAATAACAGAGGATTGTGCCTGACTGGCGCCGACCATTACAATAGATAGAGACCGAGTAGAATATAGGTGATGTCGATAACAAAATACAACCGATGGACGCCTCATCGTAGTCGGGGTGAGAAAAATTAATTTATACACAGGCACTGTTTTGTCGAAGTCACGTTATCCGCGTCTGCAGGGCTGATCTCAAATATTGTTGCTGTCGTTACAAGTTAAGACGTTAGAATATCAACAAACGAGCCCCGTGTTCACTCCTTGTTTATCTATCCCAGAAAACATAGCCTTATTTACCAGTAACGTCGTCAATGACTGACCCACCACCATAGCCGCTGCTCAGCGCCCCGGACCAAGCCGCGGTGTTAGGTGACGTTCGACCGTTCCAGCTCAAAGGCTGCCTGACGTCCAACTTACTCCGCCGGCCTCGACGGCGTGAAAATCCCGAGTAACCATGATAGAGAAGCCAGCTGAGTCTTCACTCTGACTCACATCCCATTGATCGGGGCCTCCAAGAGAACATTCAGCGCACGCCCAGTCAAAACATTGTTTTAAGGAACCTAGCAGACATAAAAGGTGTAATGTTCATATTTTTGTATAATTCCTTGCAGTTTTGTGGCGTTTCGGGTTCAAAGAACTTACTTTTCTGCAAGCGTCTTCGCCGTACTGGTTACTCGAGATAGAACTCTAGGGATGAAACATTCACGGCATTCAGAATAACTTCGGTATGCTGGGAAAGTAATCATACTCGTATATCAGATTGTCAAAAAGTGCACTGTGTGTATATGTCACGCGAAACTTCATTATTTTTGGCGAATATATATATATATATATATATATTCCCCTCCAGAAGTCGGTTGCATTAAACGTACTTCCAGAAAATGACTTGGCATGCAGACATTGATTTTTAATACCGCCAAATTGTACCATGATTTATGTGAACAGTCTACAATATAGCCTGCCAACAATTCTAACTGCATTGGATAGGCAAAACGTTTCTTATTTATTGAACTGCAACTCTTAAAACAGATTGACTACATTTATTAGCATTATTTAAATGATACCAAAATAATCTGTAAACAGTGTGATAAATATCGTGTATTCATCAGAGAAAAGATCTCACGAGTTCATACATCTCTGGTAAAAAAGATAACAATACAATGAATATCAATAAAAAGAAAACATTTCCACCCTCCTCATACATACTTTCGTGGAATGAAACATTCACGAATTATTAACTATGAACATTATTTATGACAAAATAAAGAATTTTGAAGATGTGTCCAGGCTAAACTTACTGCACTGACGAGGTCACAAGAAATTACTTTACGTGTGTATGAGGCGTGCATTAATCTTCTAATTAAGTTCAGTTTCTCCTAAATAGAACTGTCAAACATATTGGTTTCTAAAATACATAGATAGTCTTTGAATTGACGCTGACCGGTTACTAACTGGGAACTAATTCAGCTATATTTATCTACATTGGAGTTATAATTATTTGTTACAACATTTCATAAATCAAAATGCCAGTGGAAAGAAAACTATACACACACAGACAGATAATAAACGTGTCATTAGACTGGTTTTATCTCATTAGCGCGTGGTAGAGTTGCCAGTTTAGAGGTGTCAGATGGTGTTGTAAAGTTGGAATGTAAACAGGGCGTGAATACCGTGTGTGTTGTGCGACCCGTAATGACTATGTGGAGTGTATTGTGCAAAGAAACAATCAATCTTCAACTCCATATCTTCCCACTGACACACGTACGACGGTCTGCTATACGATAGCCCTTACTCTGTTAGAAGAATCCTCCTGCAACTGCCCCCTTATCGTGGTCCCCTCCCCCGGGACGTAATTAGCACCCTGCGTCTATATCACATTGAAACAGCATGCCCAAAAGATGCGCTGAAGGAACGATGTCGACGTTGTGGAAAGGTCCTACGGGCGCGTCCACATAGCTGATGGGAGTATTTGGAAGATGAGAAATGTGGAATAGTTAGGAATTCGGTATTCCTGGTATCCCGCTCACGTTCCTCATACATACATATCGCGTAAACATCACGAGTAAAACTGTAAAATAGCCGTGAGACGAAAAGCCATCGATATGACTTGGAAGAAACTTAAGCTGTCAACTGCTGAGTGTCCAGAGAAACAGAAGTGATAGTTATATCGAGGAGTTCAACATTTCCGGATGCGATTGCTTTCAATGATGAATACTCTCACGCGACGGAATGTGGTGTCTTGACATGCGCTCTATCGATGAATATATCCTTCTGGACAGCTTACTGATATTATTCTGTAGAGACCTAATTGTGTACCGGTTCGATTTAATTACAAAATTTGACCGAATATTTAACAAAAATACATTAGCGTTCATTGACAAATTTAAATGAAAGGATCGATAAATAAATAATGTTTAAAATTTGTCCTGCGCCCGCCTGCACCAGTGATGTCAGTAATTTTAACAAATGTGGGGAAGCTTGTCAGTTACTTGCCAAAGGGCATTGTTTTGCTTTGGGCTTTCTGATTTCATTCACTAGATAAGTAAATCCAGCAATTAGCAAGATGGACTGACCAGTGTTTTATAAGCATTCACTAAGTATTTGCACGCTGAATATCATAACAACGTTTCTCGTGTTATGTATTTTTATAATGTGTTTGTCATATAGATAGGTACATATACAAAATGCTTTCGTATCGATTTCACCAAGTATATATCATGATCAAATAATTCCTTATAAATAATATCAGGGATAACTCAAGCCCTATGGGGTTTGATTTCCCGCAACACTGTCTTACAATAATGAATGATGTATATAAAATGAATGAATGGGTGGTGAATAAAATGTGAATCTGAATCAACCATCAACCTGTACATGCAATACGTGTTTAACAGCTTGTTGTAAAATAAATAAACGAAATCGTTTTAACCATTAATTTAATGTTTAAAACAGGAAACATGTAAAGGCACTAGCGGCTTTTTATAACACTGTTATATGACTGAACACACTCGAAGTGCAGCAACCAATGGTTGAATATCATTGATAAAACAAGTTGAAAACTAAATCTTCCGAAAAATTCAAAATCAGAAATCTTTATATACAAACAATTCAATTAAGCCAGTTGTCAGTTAGATATGATCTTCGCCCATTAGCTTAGTTATTTTTTACTTGTTCATTTATGAAGACTATATTAAGTACAACATGTATATTTTATATATGTTTATAGCTTTATTAATTTGACGAAAAAGGATAACCATATACCGAAAGATCGTGTTATCTTGTTATTTCGCCGGAGTCAAGGCTCTCATTGGCTCTGACAGTTAAAGCGCTGGCTCGCTGTGACCATCAGGCGTTTGACCAATGAGATCACGTTAAAATCCAATGCCGCTGGTTCGGCAATAAGTCACCAAATGAATATATATGCCTTAAGAATTGATCTCTCGTCGGGTGATAACAGCATTTTAGTTTCGCAAAATGGAAGAAACATGGAATATGTGGATATCTGAATCCATCAAATACGCTATATTTGCAGTGAGCTAAAGTGCAATTTTCAGGCTTCCAAATACTGGCATCTATAAAAAGCTATGCCATTTGAATAATGTAAAAATTGTGAATTAGAGACATATGTGAGAACACCTTATGCTGAACATCAGTTTGCATTTAATATCTGTGAAAGGCACAGATAGCCTGAATGTACATGAATTAACAGTGAACATGAACCTTGGGTGCCACTACATAACACTGAAGCTGACACTCGTATGAACTGTATCATCCTGGTTCGACTAGTCGACGAAACCATCAAGGACATTAACGAAAAACTGTCGAGCTTGATCTTAAACTGATCTGTAAGTTCTACACACAGAACAAGGTCCAATGGAAATCGTATAGCACTGTACAATGTTGTGAAATATTGATTTCTGGTTGTTCAAGTATTTCGGAACACCAAATTTAAAAGAGCTATAACAGACGCAACACTGTAGGCTTTATTTCACTGGTGATATCTCCTTGTCTGAATTCTCAAAATGCAGTTAATGTCACCCATGAAGTATTCATTTTGGATGTGAATACCGTAATGAGACGCAGGACTACTTATAAAGATTCATTCGCGAGTTCATTGTCTGGCTTACATGTAGATGCGTCTGCAGGTTACAGGTGGATAACACTGAGGCGTTTATATTATGTTGTATTGATCCACAAGGATGCACTGAGATCAAATCCAACATAAGCCAATTTGTACTGGACAGTTTTGCCGGCATGCGTGTTAAGATTGTTGTTGATTTGTTCTGGCTGACGCCAAAATTGAGTCCTTAAGACATGGAGGAACAAATCTTTTCGCTTGAATATTAATCAAACCGATGAAGCTGCAACTTATAATAAAATGGCATTAAAATTCTACCCTGATATATGGTGAAAAAGTGTAACTCTAAAGTGAGGCTCGGGGTTAAACATAAGTAAGCAGTTATCTATATTGGAAACCAAGGTTTTATTATAGACTATGCCATAAACTAGCCTTATCAGGGCGATAAACGAAGAGGTATTTAGAAAAGCAACTTTAGTGGGACCTAAGCGGCAAGTGTACCTTTTCTCCAACAGAAACATTTATGAAGCGACACGCTTGAGTTGAACACACATTGGACCCATTACTTCTCCGCCAGTCAGATGTACGAGCGATAAAAATGCATCCGTTAAGTCAACGTTAGCTGTCTCATCACGAATCTTTGCATCTTCAGAATGTTATAAGTTTACAGCAAAACTGTCATGATCGACATATTTATGGTGACCTCCAGAGGCTGCGTCGTCCTTCATTCTTCCTACTCCATCACGGTAATGCAGGGTAAGTATGGCTGTTGTGTGAACCAGAACCGGCCCTCCGTGTAAGACGGTAAAGATCCATCCGACTTCAGGGAAGGGTCCCACCGTGGTTGTGTGTGGTCAGGACCTATCAGTCCACAACCATAAATATCGTCATCCAGCCGTTACACCTTTAGAATTACATCACAATGTGTGTCTTTACAGATACATGTTCTCAGTATCACGATAAGGCTCAGCTTTGTTTCCGTCGCCCAAGTACAGATAAAGTTTAGGAAAAAATGAACTCAGCAAATTTATAGTTGGTTATCTTTGTAATGAAGGCTTAAGGGTCAACCAGAAATACTAGCGCTGTGTCTACTACAGTAGATTGACTTCAAAACTCTGGAAACTTCGTATTCAATAAAGATCCATTTCCGCTTGTCATATCATACCATCCCCAAGTCTTTAATTAGTATTTAGTGATGCACTTATAAGGAAGTCGTAACAAAATTTGACCCGGGTGAAAATATCGTCAGTGATTGGGATGTTCTCTGTACGCCCTCTGGGGACTACACAATGACATGCATGTTAAGCCCTTAGAGTACTGCATAGGCTATTCTAGGTATTCTGGGAGCGGCGCAATTAACATTGCTTTAACTATTGTCAGTTATAATGGATGTTCCAGGGGGCTGTTTCTCAAAGAGGTCGTAACGTTATATACGATAGTCGTAAATATCAATGCAGCTTATGGCGTCAGTATGCGACGTATGGTATCAGTATGCTGATCAGGCTGGCGTAACGTTACGAAACCTTTGAGAAACACCCCTGGTCAGTAATCGCATGGTTTTCAAAACAATGTTGAAAACAATTCACCTAAAAATTAAGAATTTACACAAAATGAGAAATTATAAAAGGGATTCGTGTAAAGAGAGGCTGTGAGCAGCTTTAACTGAGGTATGTTCAAAGCGATATTCAAATCGTGTATACCATGCCAGATTTTAGTTTGCTCTCAGTGAGTTGAACTTTGATTGCAACTGTTCATTGATCAACGTACATGCAGCAACTTAATTTAACACGATGCCACTGCTTGCATACCTTTTCGCCCCGTGTAATGCGGAGTTATAGGAAACAGTTATAAACCTGAGCTACAGAGATTGTGGACACTCCCACCATGTTTTCTCTCAAGACTGAAAATTGTACACTCACTGTAAAATTTAAGAAAGTTAAAGTGAGAACGTTTGATGCAATATCCTTGACGGACTAGTTTGTAATAATAAAATGTGACGTTTATTGACAAACAACACCCCGGATCTAACAAATGCTACAATGCATTTTATGAACACGCCAGACACCACACCACAATCAAATGGCACAAAAAAAGATGGCCGCCTCCTGAAAATGTGATAATGCAAGTTGTAAAATCTTAGATATAACTCAAGAACACAATCGGTTCTCTTTAAGTAGGGTTAGATGTTTCACCATATGATGACCAAGCTTCCTCAATCAGCATATACAGCGTTATATGTAGTCATTGTCTCCATCATTGTATATATATATATATATATATATATATATATATATATATATATGCTTGCCGATATTTTAATGTGAAATTTTCCTTTCGAATAACAAAACATTACTATATGAAATTAATGCAAAAATATTTTTATAGCCGTCAAATTTAAACGTACAACAATTTAATACGTTTAACACATGTAGATAAGAAATTGTAAAATTTTAGACCTTTCTTTAATGCAAGACGTTTCCGAACGAAGATGCATTCATTTTCAATGTTCACTATAACGCCAGATCCTGTAAACGCTTGATCAAAGCTTGATCAAATAAATAAATAAATAAATAAAAATGAAATGAGTCTGGCATGGAAATCTAAGCTTGCACTATTATATTCCTACATCAGCCGATAAACAGTTAACTGATGTCGCTGAACGATTTTGTCACGTGATTCAGAGCCAAAACAACCGGTAACACTTATACGTAAAGAAATACATGTATGTATTAAATAAATATACTCCTGTATACCATTTTCCATAGTCTGTGTTCTTATACTAGGCACTTGGTCTTTTAAAGTTTTGGACAAGGCGCCACATATCTGGAACAACACTTGCACTGTTTCATTTCAAGGTTTTGTAAGTCTACACTAGGGGCTTGTTCCACGCGGCCTCGTTTTGACCTGTCATTGGTTCGTGTCGTCTGCTCTGATAAATCACGGGTGCTAGCTAAGGCCAAATTGGAAATTTAGAGTCTGGTCTAGCCCCGTGTATCACAGATTAATTTTGACTGGCTGTTATAATTACTATACCTTAACACCTGCTAACGGGAAAAACAACTGGCAGCACCAGGAAAACAAAGGTTGCCCAATACCCTCATCAAAGATTAGATTTCAAATTGAGTTACACCGTTTCGTGGTTTATACATTCAACCCGTTTCTCCTGGATTTTTCTGAAAGGTAAAGCGGGGAGAAATTGAGTGATTGATCAGCTTCCAGTCAGGTATCAGGTTGCCTGTAATGACAAACACTATTAAAACTAATAAATTTGCCAGTTCAGAGGAGAAAGTATAGCCCCGATCATGTAGCTGCCATAAAGGACAGTTATGCCAGTCGGCCACACACCTGACCAAGCTGCACTGGCATTAATCCTCTGAATGACATGTTACACCAGTTTAACATGTCGACGGCAAAGGGCGAGATGATGTTTTGATGTCATAAATACAAAAGACTACATCATATAGAGTAAAACCAGACAGTGTAGTAGTAGACAACAGGTCACATCTGACAGTGAGTAAAACGTAAAAAAAGTTGTTTTATCTGTTCATTTTGGTCGTTGCTTTAGAGATAAGTCAAAGGAGATACATATAACAAGATATATTTACATGGAAATACTTCGACTGAGATATATAGTAAGTACCTCAAAATATTTTTTAATTGCAAGTGGAAGGTTTGTACCAAGAGAATCGGTATATATACAATCTGAATAGACTGAATAGCTGGATTTAGATTATTGAGATGATCTCATATATTCCCATATAAAGTATTGTCATATACGTTGCCTGACTGTCACCAGTTTTGAATACACAAGAGTGTGTGTCGTACAATTGGCTTGTTTACTGCTATGTCCATTGTAAATTGGTGGTCATCACAGCTACATGTATGTATCCATAATTGAAAAAAAATAATGTTTGCAATGAACTTTAATCAAATAAACATTAAATCAACTAAGAAACATCAAAAAGGTAAATCGATATCATGGATGCACCTCTGAGCGATCTGTATTTTGCTGGTTTATTTTCTTTAATCGCAGTTTTACGCCGAACTCAAGAATATTTAACAGCCAGCGTTATAGAGGGAGAAAAAGAGTCCGGGGAAAACCCCCGACAGTCTGCACACTGCATGATGACAGACCTTACAACATAAGAACGGAAAGAGAGAAAGTTACGAGAGGATAGGTATGGTGCCGAGCCTGTTACATTTTAAACCGTAAATTCTAGACACTCTATAACTTGCACCATAACAACAAAGCTTGTTTAATAATTCTCCTTGGATTTACCTGGTCCATTCATCTGAACGTCAACGACGTTACAAAAATTGTTACATTTTATTAACATGAATGATGTCCACCACAAAGGAGGTCCAGATGTTCTAGAAACAAAACGCAATGAGCAAATTATAAAAGTTGCATGAAAAACACTTATGAATTACTTTCAAGAAAATTCTCCCTTTGCTAATATTAAAGGAAGACTGTTCACAAAATTTTTTTTACAGCGCTGCATTTTACTTTTGGCACAGGTGTTTTGTTTTGGAAGATGGGTTTTAATTTCATTATAATTGTATTCTTAAATATTGTATCTTTAAAAAATAATTATGTCATGAAAATCTGCCTGGGCATTGACGATTGAAACATGCATCTCACCAGTGGTATTATGTCTGTCAACTGATGCCGAAGGGTATACACAGCTGGATAGAAGACCACGTCCGATATACACCATTTAAGGGCTTTATCTTTAGAGTCGAGATAGGTCTGGCTTTCGATTAGAATGCCAGCTATTGTACGAGTTAGGGGTTCCCTTGTGTGGGACAACTGAAGCTGATATCGCGGTCTTTAAAACGTTGTGTCATCCTCCAAAGAGGTAATTGCGCTGGTTACTCCGAGGAGGACCGTTGCCAGAGCCGGAAGTGGCAGCGAGTGGCGACTGAACGGGGGCTTTTCCACCACCGGATATTGACTGTTGCCGAAGTCAGAGTGGAGGCAGATAGAGAGAAGAGTGAGGACGTGGTACCCCGAAACCGATCTGTGTTCTTGGGCTGTAGCACTGTGTGAATAAAGACGACAGGATCTGAGTGGAGGATGATGGCGGAAGTACAGCAAGAGGGAGATTCGGTATTAATGGCCGCGTTCTATCAAGGCCCCTGGGCCCTACAGCGAAATAAAACTTCATCTGGCCACGTAGAAGTTTGCCAGACATTGACTGATGCCTATTCACTCGTCCACCTCGCTCTCAATTCCCCCTATCATGTTAAGTGGCGTTTTATGCAGGCAGATCCATTATTGTAGTAGTTGTCAACACTCTTGTTCCCGGAAGTAACTCTCCCACAAAAGAGGCGAATTATGACAGAGGGTTTTTGATAGCAGAAGTAGCCTCAGACAATTTATTGTGTTCCTCTTTGCGACTGAAAGGCGCTAATCGCCGAATAAATTCCGGCTGTTTTGCCGCTCGAAGAAACTTGGACAGCGATGACCCTTTATTTAAGAGTTACCCCAACTCAGACCGCACTGAGCTCTAAATGGGATCATTTTCTGGACGAAAAGCTAATGAATCTCTTCAGGGAAAGATTTTTAGGTCTGAGACTTCTTTTCATCTCCACCACATTTAACTGACAATAGGATTTGCCTCGCGCAAATCAAACAATTATACTTCGCACAATAGGGCGTCAACAAAGTCATGAAATCAGAAAATTACATACTTGGTTTCGGGTTTATATAATTTTTTATATGGGTTTATAAGTTCAAAAATGGCAGATTTTGTAGTTGAAATGAATTAAGTTAAATATGGCTTTTTCACTTGAAACGTCTGCAATGCAGCTTGGAATGTTAGATGTAAATTTATATCAACACGTTAGTGAGATTATAACATCGATAGTCTTACAAACACGCACTTGATTGTGAAGTAATCAAGAAGGTACATGTATTATCTATAGAAGATGAATCTGAACTCCAATGGACACTTTAAAAACGCGAGAGGAAATGCAATATAAAAAGTGTTTACAATTATCGTCATTTACCAACTTAAGTCACGTGATACACAGAATAAACAAAATCGGAAACTGGGTGTCGCTTTTCATCCATTTTTAAGAAGAGGTTTTATGAGAACTTTGAGCAGAAGTACGATATTCTTGTCATAGAGAAAATCATTAGTTTATATTAAAGGACTTAGCCATGATGCCCTCTGAACCTGTCAGCAGGCCATATACACATATTTGGAGGATGCCCTCTGAAAATTTCAGCAGGTCATATGTACCTTCTTAGAGGATGCCCTCTGAACCTTTCAGCAGGCCATTTACAATTACAAGAATGATGCCCTCTGAACCTGACAGAATGTCATATACACGTACTTGAATGTTGCCATCTTGGCCTGTCAACAGGCCATGTGCACGTATTTGAATGAAGCCTTTTGAACCTTTCAGTAGGTCACGTACACGTACTTGGATGATGTCCTCTGAGCCTGTGAGTGAGACATATACACGTTACATGGTTATACGGTGATAGGATACTGAAATATATGACCTCGGTAACCATCGTATTGGGCGTAGCCATGTAACGAATTTATCCTGCAACACTCCCATCATTTCGGCGCCAGTTGCCGATGTATAGGGAATCGTTGTGATGTGACCATTTACCATGATGACCTAGTCAGCAGATACAAATGACGTCCGCTGGAGGATATGGGAATATACACGTCTCCCTCGTTACCGATGATGTCCAGGCAAAAGTGGAGCATGTTGTCTGCATGATGCGGGATAAATGCACCTACATGGGTGATAGCCTCCTGAACTGCTAGAAGACCATACACACACAGCGTTTTGTCAGCTGGGCCCAGATAACAGTGAAAATAGGGGAATGTTTCCTATACAAGAAACTATTCGATTTCAGCTAATATTATATAATATTTTAGACAACGTATTGTTTTTAATACAGTATTGAACATGTGCTATCACTCTAATAATGTATATCCGGGCACTTCGCCTATGGTGGAACACATGAGAATAATGGTAGCGTGTAATTAAGAATGTAGGGAATAAATCGGTATAATTTTGAATGCTTTGAATGTTTTTACTCTTGCCAAAATTAAAAACAACAAACATGATGTTAAAGATGACCGGCATCATTTAATAAATTCATTTCAGTTTAAAACAATGGATAACGCAAATGTAGATTTTTTTAAAATAATCGAACTACATCGTATAGACAAGATAATGACACACAAGCTAGCAAAGTTCTTACTTATGGTTCAAGGTCGTTATGTGGTCGGAGTACTATTTCACGTTATAATTTCATCACTCATTGGAGACGGGATTGCAGTCTTGTAGACCTCCCCTGTTTGAATGGTGGAATGTCGATATAATTACAGGTGTGTATGCTCTCATATCTCGAGCTGCATATATCATTTCTTAACTATACCTTAAAATAACATAGCGTCGTCTACGATTTCTCCACTTCTGCTCAGCTTACATGTTTAAATACGATAAGTCAAAGATAAGAAAGGTAAACATAAGGTGTTGAATGTACTATGTGTGTAGTAGGATGACTATATTCAGAGCCGGTGCGGGTTACAGGCCAATTAGGTACAAAGTGCTTGTTTGCCAGAGGAACGAAGCCTTTGGCGTTGACCCCACCAAGCCAATTCTATCCGGCACGGTGACTATGTTCACAGCATCTGTGCTAAAAACCCTTTTTGCTTTTATGCCCAATTTCATTCACTGATATGTTTTATTAGGCTGCCTTTAACCGACCGACACAAATATATGTCGCCGTGCCTTATCTAGATGTGGAACATAAAAGTTGTGCGAATCATCTGACGAACGCGGGGGGTCTTTACATAATAAAGGCTTTAACCGGAAGAATTTTGTTACCGACGGGGTTTTGTTCGAATAAGACCGTCACATAAATTTACTTCTTGTTTTCGAGCAAACCCCGTGGGAAATTCGCATTTTAACGTTTGCATGATGTTAAGGATACAGAAAAAATATCAGTACTCTTGGACAAAAAGTGAACCATTTAAATATCAAACATGCAGTCAGGCATGATAGTACTAGAAATAGTAGTAAACATTGTAAGCCTATATGATCTGACCACTTTACACATGGTGTCCATTGGTTGGTTGTACATTACATTTGTAACAATGTTAACCTTATATGAATATAACTTTCAAAGATATATGTATGACCACCATTAGACTCGTAAGCTGTATTTATTTGATTGGTGTTTTACGTCGTACTCAAGAATATTTCACTTATACGATGGCTGTCAGCATTATAGTGGTAGGAGACCGGGCAGACAGAGAGGGAAACCTACGACCATCCGCAGGCTGTTAGCAGACCGGAGAGGAAGGCAGTATATGAGCTGGACTTAAACTCATATCGACCGTATTTGTGAGAGGAAGCTTTAAAAAATATGGTAACAGGCCAGAACAGATTCGCTTAAGTTGAGGTTATCTCGATTTGCGTAATGAGTAGGCCTATAGTGAGAGTGTACTGATATTGGAGAAGCAATATCACAAAAGCAGACACTAGAACTAGATTTCTTGTACTTGTTTATATCAATTCTATTTCGCTACTTTACTGGTTAACTTTGTTGGCAGAAAAAAAAGCATACCGCAGGTCATTGACACCAAATGATTCTGATTGGAACGCAGAGGAAAACGAAGCATGTATTTACTATTAATTTACAGATGAATAACGGCTCTGTTCTTTGGAGGATTTCGAACTTTAATAAATTCAAAATTTTAAGTGGTAGGCTCTATTCCTTTATACACCGGGAAAAACGAGTCAAGTTTCCGAGGTGACTAAAACATAGGATTACTGTTCAGGTGTCACTCATACTTTTGTTGTATTAGAAATGACAGATACGTCTAACAGACTTACGGTATAAGTCACGGATTTTCTGTCCGGACGGTTTAAAGTTTTAATTCGACTTCAAGTGGCATTTGACTTAAAGTGTATGCAAACGCCAGTTGACGAGTCGCGTCAGGTCTGCAGAGGCATTGGAGAGTTCTCATCAAGAAGCTGATTGTTTGGGCTTAGGGACCTGCTCTGTCAGTCACCCCCGAGGAATGGCCGCTTTGTGCTAGTGTCAGGTGTTCAGCGGACAGGCAGGGTGGGGAAACCTGTCAACACGGCAGATCGAGTCAGGAAAACTGATACCCACTTACCCCGACCAGAGGATACCGTACCGAGAGCTGACCAGCCATCTTCCAGCAAACCAGAGACTATGTCAAAAGAATTGGCTATAATTGACTGTTAGGCAAGCCACAAGAGTGCGTTGTGTTGCTTATCGGTCTTGCTGGGCCGCAAGTTGATATAGAGTTATGTCATTATTGTATACAAACTGACATATCAATTTGAACCATCCTAGGGTATCGTTACAAGCTACACACTACAAACAGTGAGACTGACCGAGGTCCCTTATACCCAGTCGCTAACGTAACCACTAACGAAAACTTCTCTCGACAAATAGGCATGCAGCGACTGACTGTCAAATTAGAGAGGTGTCTGACTGAATTAGTTCCACAGATGAAAATCCTAACAAATGACGAATCTACTTTTCATAGCTTTCTACTAAATGGACAAGGGTGTTGGCGCTGTCTAAACATAGAAGCTGCTTGTCTACGTAGAGCAATCAAGGCTCAAAGTTCGTTCCTTCCAACGATTTATCACTACGTTGATAATAGCAAATACAGTAAATCTACGATAATGCATTAGGGCCCTAAAAAGACTGTAATTTTGTGTTAATTTGACCCTGTTTGCATATTCTGAGGTTTTGTTTCATTGCATACGGTAGAGAAAAGGCGAAAAACGTATACCATTTGTCTTTAGACGTATATACAATCTCAGCATTGATATCATGTGCCACATGTAACGGGTTTTCATTTTAAATTCGCCCATAAATGTTGATATTATTTCAGTCGGGTGGAACATAAGCTCGCTCTCTTTCACAGTGTATTTATTTAGAATCAATGAGGTCAGCAATGGCACCAGTATATGTTTTGTATTCAGCTGGGTGTGTGTTCTCGTCTTTAGGGGATATGCGGTGGGGCCAGTTTGCTCTGGGTTGAGGGTATACCTGTATCGAATTCTCTCTGGTGCCAATACGGTATAATGTGTAGAAAAGATACTGTAAAGGAGCGCTAAAGCCTCTCTCTGCTGGCACCTTGACTTTCTCCTCCTGTCTAGACCGGAGAAAGTCGAGACCTTGCGAACGCCTCAACACCTCAGCAGATTGCCTTCGCGATCAGTCGACAACTGTGACTAGAGGCCGTAACAGGGCGGTCCGAATTTACTAAAGGCCATTGTCCGCGGCGGACGGCAGATTTGGTGGGGTCAGTAAACGAAACCTACACAAACAGTTGGTCACCAGTCACTTGTCAACGTCTTGTCATGTTTCTTAACAGGTTTCCACTACAGCCCAGCACCTAATGATCTCAGTATTGTTTGTGTATCTAAAGAGAGCGGCTAGCAACGCTTTGAGAGGTTAGGGTCGCGCCACAAACACTCAAACCTCCTGCACAATTAACTCCCCTGCGTGCTGCAGATGGCGTTGTTTTTCTACGGCGCAGGGAACTGAATTCTCTGACACTGGTTCTATGCGGATTAAATTGAATCAAAATAAACATGATCCAAAAGATATACAGGACGCTTTCACTGGAGGTTGAAAGGATCACCTCTATTTATGCGTCTAATTCTCCTCATCTATGCTACCTGACTCTCCAACATAGCACCAACGTGTTATCAGACAGGCAAATTTATTAATTAGGACTAATTGACAGGTCTTCTACTTGGGCTATAATTCTGTGCTAACGTTCGCCAATAATTTTATTATACGGATTACAGTCCTTTGCTTAGTTATCGGTGTAATGGTCACATTCACGTAAAGACTACCCAGTCCTAGTTCCCATGGCACTGGGCAGAGTTTCTAGTTCTGGCTAGTTTTGTGGCATACTCAAACACATATCATCAGCTTACGCGTGGAGGAGACAATGTTTGGGGACACACCTACCCATGGCACTGGGCAGAGTTTCTAGTTCTGGCTAGTTTTGTGCCATACTCAAACACATATCATCAGCTTACGCGTGGAGGATACAATGTTTGGGGACACACCTACCCATGGCACGGGGCAGTGTTTCTCTTATTGATGTAATTTTGGCTCTCATACTTCGCCCAACAACGATCCATAAAACTGTGTTATCAACATTCCCTAAAACTGTGTCAAGAATATTCCATAAAAATGTGTCTATGATATTTCATAAAACTGTGTGGAGGATATTTCATCAAAGTGTGTCAAGGATATTCTATAAAACTGTGTCAAGGATATTTCATCAAAGTGTGTCAAGGATATTCTATAAAGCTGTGTCAAGGATATTTCATGAAACTGTGTCAAGGATATTCTATAAAACTGTGTCAAGGATATTCTATAAAACAATGTCAAGAATATTTCATAAAAATGTGTATATGGATATTTCATCAAAGTGTGTCAAGGATATTCTATAAAACTGTGTTAAGGATATTTCATCAAAGTCTGTCAAGGATAGTCTATAAAACTGTGTCAAGGATATTTCATCAAAGTGTGTCAAGGATATTCTATAAAGCTGTGTCAAGGATATTTTATAAAACTGTGTATATAGACTTTCCATAAAACTGTGTGAAGGATATTTCATCAAAGTGTGTCAAGGATGTTCTATAAAACTGTGTCAAAGATGTTCTATAAAACTGTGTGAAGGATATTTTATAAAACTGTGTCAAGGATGTTTTATAAAACTGTGTCAAGGATGTTTCATAAAACTATGTCAAGGATGTTTCATAAAACTATGTCAAGGATATTTCATAAAACTGTGTCAAGGACATTTTATAAAACTGTGTCAGGGATGTTTCATAAAGCTGTGTCAAGGATATTTCATAAAACTTTGTCAATGATGTTTCATAAAACTGTGTCAAGAATGTATGATGAAAGTGTGTCCAGGATATTTTATAAAACTGTGTCAGGGATGTGTCATAAAGCTGTGTCGAGGATGTTTCATAAAACTGTGTGAAGGATATTTTATAAAACTATGTCAAGGATGTTTCATGAAACTGTGTCAAAGATGTTTCATAAAACTCTGTCAAGGATGATCCATTTAATGTCTTAACTCTGGGTTTCTTAAATTCTATATTGGGTACAGTTCTCTTGTAAGTAAATACAGAAGGAGTTTCCAGCATCTCTGGACAATTTCGCTTAACTCGGAGCCATGGACGTTGGATATGTGAACATTTGCAGTCCAAGATGCATAGGGATACATATTTTGATTGTTGACGGCTTGTGAACTTGCTAGGTACACGATTCGGATCTTGATTGAATTTACTTGCCTATCCAGCTCATGCAGACTTCCTATCTGGTCTTGGGTTTCCTCCGGGCTCTGCCCGGTTTCGCCCCATTTATGCTGACCGCCGTCGTATAAATGAAATATTCTGGAGTACGACGTAAAATACCAATCAAGTAAATAAACAAATTCACTTTTATTCATTCTTTACATATTCACTGCTGACTTCTAATCGTGGCTTGAGTCCATCCTGATGTCTTAATGTACATGCTTTGTTCTTTGGTGCTTTGTGTTGAACGTTGTTTTGAGCTTGGTCTTGCAATTATAGACTCGGAACGTCTATTTTGGCTTACGGCTGGTACACGAATGTCTGTTTTGATTCTCTCTTAATAAATCTATACTTAAAAATGTATTGCTGATTACAGGCATGTTTTTTTCCAGTTATTTAAGGCAGGAAATACAGTACCATTACCATGATAAAACGCCCGGCCAAAGGGCTAGCTGACATAAACAATATGAGTCGCTAAAATCAGTAAAACCACAAGGTACTGAGAACAAATTTTATTCCAGTAGCTTGTTATTTGTCCAGGTTTTGAGGTTAAACGTGAAATGAAAAAAAAAAACATGTATATATCAAATACACTCTTGAGACATCGTTGACATGAAACTATTTTGTAGATATATTTAATAGCGCTTCCATTAGTATGACATAACCTGTTAAAGTTATCGTTATCATTTAATGTATCATGTATATATATTTCATACAATCTGTAAAAAAAACACGGGTAGTTGCCACATGGGATATCTTTTGTTAATTTTATTTCGATTGTGTTTTCCGCCGTAAGTAATCCATCAAAAACACTGGCTAAGCGAACGCCTCTCTAGAGCGCAGCGCTATATCAGTTTCCCCACTCTCTGATTACTGCACATAGCTTGGTTTTCAGGCTTATACTGATAAGCTACCGAGTAATCACCTCATCTTTGAAAGGAAATGGAGGGGGACTACAAGCAATCTTTTTGCTGTCGTATATCATGGCACTGTCGCACGCCAGCCCGAGTTACTTCTTTGTTTGCCGTAGTAAATAAACCGGATAGTGATTAGTGCGTTTCCACGAGTTTTATGAGCTCCGTATGTGTATGATGATCTGAAACGCTTCCTGCTGGCACTTGGAGAAACAAGCTCGCTTCCAGATAGCATCATTTTTCTCAGGTTTTAAGACTGCCTCATTTCATCAGGCGAGCAGCTGATCTGTAGTGAGAGCCACACAGGCTCGCCCACCAACTACCCATATGATCCCGTGCCTTTCCTTGTCTACATCTGCCTCTAAATAAACAACGTTTGTATTTTACAACGCCACGGAGAACAGCAATGAAAACAAAAGCTAGGCTCTAACTCCTGGAACTTGACAAGCGATCCCGGCTAACAAGAAAAGTTTGTCGAGCAGCAACGTCAAAGGCTAAAGCTGGATAAACCGACAAAAAGTCACTGGTCGAAAAACTACACCAGATTTGTTTAGCTGGACTGTGTGTTGCCATAAATACGAACTTCGTCGTGAACAATTTGTCCGTGTTTTTAATAAACAGATACTTGTTTCTTGTTTATTTTTATTCCAAAATGATTACATAAATACACTTTGTTATGAGAGGTACAGAAATGTTACAGTAGTTTGTTAAATAAACCATTTTCAGTCGCTGGATCGTTCTACTTCCGGTGTGTGTTAGATCAATCGAGCTTGCTAGGGACAAAAGCTCTGATTGGCTATTATTACCATTCAATTTTACGCGCTCTGACCTATACTATTCCTGTTTAGCCAATTTTAAAGCTATTCCTCTGCAAACACAACAACGAGCAAAGCATACATCAAACGAAAAAGTCCAAACACTGGAATTTTACTTTCCAATATAAACCTTAGAAATCATTAGACCTTGTTTATTCAGGTTCGAAAACGATATATATTATAAATCAAACGCTGTCCTTTTGTTACTGCAGTTTGGCAATGTGTACAAATTCTGTCACTGATTATAGGCATGCGTCCAAACACAGCTTGGCGTTTACATTTGTTCAGACCCGCAGAAATACAACAATTTGGCCTTACAACAATCACTGTTATCAGTGCACATATGTACATTCACAAGCAGCTGATATAACAAAAACATATCACGAAAAAAAAATCCGACGATGATTGGAAATTTTCGTTGATGAAGCTGATAGAATCACTTATGGTGATCAGGCCATGAGTGCGGGAAGACAATGAAAGCTTGGGCTTGGTTAATAGAAATCAGGCTATAAAACACACTAATTTCTTCAAATTCCTTTAAAAAAAGAAATAAACCGTCTAGAAGACTTTAGAGACAGTTTAGAATAATTATTGTGCTTATGAGAAAATTTTAACAGCTATAAAATTTTGTTTTTCTGTTGGTCGGTGAGTAAAATGTTAGACATCCCATCTTAACATGAGCTGGTAGGTCAACTTTTAAACGTCTTATCTTTTAGCATGGGCCATTCACTGAGCGAGTAGACCGAGTACTGGGTAACACTTTTTGCAGGATGTAACAGCTATTGTGAATTTAAGCTTATTAACTCATAACATTATCAAGTGTACCGTGAACCTGACCCAGTTTGCCCGTGGGAGGCTTCTAACATAAACTGAGAATCGGATCAGATGCTCTTATAAATACCACTGGGAATGGATTTGATCTTGCAATTCCGTTGACAAGGGGTTACATTGTGCTGCACAAAAAATGACGACAGACGGCAACGACCATTTTTCACTCAACGGGAAACGAGACTCGAATGTGAATCAAACGCTTGCATCATCAAAGTAAGGCTTTGACTCTTTCAAGCCATTTTATACATGCCCATAAAAGATCTGATGGAGTATGGTTTTAATGATGTTTGAACAAGAATCTATTGTAAAGTGAATACTTTCCCAGACTTTTCATTCCAGAGGCTCTTCATTCTAAACAACCTGTCATCGCGAGAGCAAATGTTTGGGATAAGTTTATAAAAATTCCATTTTATGCATCCAGTCAGAAAGCGGTATTAAGCAACTAGTTAGTACTAGATACAGCAACATCAATGGTAAGCGTATGTCATCAGCGATCACCAGATTGACTTTCTAACAATATAAGGGTGTGTTATGTTGATATCCAATCCGAAACCTCTCAGCACCCAGCTCACAGCCCGTGTGATATCTCTCAGGATTCCGTCAATACACTGTATACTACTCACGCTACCAACGCCCTGCAAAGCTTGAGCATTCATACATTGCCGTATCTTATAGTTATTCGCAACTGTGAAGGTGACGCGCCCAAACCATTCATTCAGTAGCTGACCATTATATCCAGAAATAAAATACCGCATATTTTAATTATGTTTTTCGTTGTTATCTTAAGAGTTGAAAGATATTGCATTCGAATCCAACAAAGACACTATTGTTGCCAGAACAGTTCAAGTATTAGACGTATATTTAAAAGAGACTTCTGTTCACATCACACGAATTCCCAAAGAGTTTGGATTAGCATTTCTCGCGGAAGTCATTTTGTTTTCATCAAAATGTATTTTTTAAAAAAGCACACAGGGCGGAAAGCAAAATATCATGGCTCAAAATATCATGTTCACTGTATATATATTTCTGATGATATGCTCCGAGCTTCCCGACCTAACGAATGTGTGACGGTCACACTTGCTACACTTCATTAACCACCATTATAAACGTCAAGATGACGAGATGTATGTGACTTTCGATTGCTTTCTTCGGACTAAGTACATCACTTTTCAATTTGACTTAATACCAATTGTAGATAAGCTATGCAGTCGGGGAGTTTTGACGATACCAAAGTCATGCAGGAAATTCTTTTCATTTAAAACTTAACATAAATAACGCCTTATCCTTGAAATTTGTCCTTTTGGTTTCTATTACCTTGGCTCGGGGGTAGAGGTCGGGTCAGGGGATTGGCAGGGTGACGGGGCAAATCTGGCAATCTGTGACGGCACCCCACAGAGTGCGGTACCCACTATCGCCTACAACAGCCAGAATACGCTGCGACACCTTGCCCAGCTAATCCTACAGTAACCGATAAACGAAACCAACCAGTATTGCCGTTTCATATAATGGATATCCTTCAATGTTGTTTTGATTAGTTGGTACTGGTATCATTTTTTACACAACGTCTTAGATTGGTAGCCCGACTCGACAGTGACGAGTGACTTGTTATAGCCAAGCGCGCACACAATCCCTTATCGGCGCAACATAACGGTCTCCCCAACATCTCCCTTCAACAAGGAATTACAAGAATTTCCATAATCTGCAAATAATACCAGAACGCACCTAATACACTGTTGTCCATTATAGTTAGTGTAAATCACTCACCAGCTCAAAACTCACTGCCGTAAATAAATTTTCATGGTTGAGTATAAAAAAACCTACAAAAAATGAACGGAGTTATAAATCTAGTGGTGTAGAACCATGACTTGGTCATACCACTGTTATGATGTGTTCGCTTGCCTCACATAATATAGCAGTTACTGATGTGATTTATCATTCTAATTGATTAGTGTTCATGGTCAGGTATATGGGGAGAGGACACCGGTGAAAACCCTCGACATTTGGCAAGATGCTGACGAACTTTCCCTCATGAAGTCACTATTGTGTGTGGAGTCTTGATTTCGCGACAATGTTCACAAGCAGAGTCAAGTAGGCCTATATCCAAACTGCCCCATGAAGCGCAATGAGGATTCCAGCGTAATGGCGACTCTTGTCAGAGCTGATTTGACCACAGCTTCCGTGTAATGCACGGATACTTTCTCAGTAATAAACTACACAGCTTTCAACCGAAGGACTTTAGGCGGACCGATTTCTCATTTTTTTTCTCACATAATATCAGATTTTCTGTTACCAAATGACAGCTTATTCATTTCCACCTGACACGGATAATTCCATTAATCTATATTCAATACATGTAGTAGAATCTGGTTTATTGATTTCATGGTATTTAGTGCCCCACTCAATTTTTTTCCACTCATACGTCGGAGACCAGACTTAAGAGATGGGGGAAGTCAGACTGCACGGGTGAAACGACCGCTCCAAACTTAACGGTTTAAAGGCACAGCTACAAGTATCAGCGCAAGTTGGATGGATTCGAACCTGCGATCTCATCTTAACATCAGTTTAATGAGCCTATTTGGCAGTCTCAGAAAGCAGGCATCTTCATCGGAGAACATCCCAAACAATCGGCGGTTGAAAACTGTAAGAATACTCTGCATGGTATTTCTGTCATTACTGAAACATCGTTTCAGTAAAGTCCACATCCATTCGCGATCGCCAAACTCGAAATAAGGTTTTCGGCCAGCGTGAAATCATCATTAAATGGGATGCTCAGCTCTTGGATTATTTGGACAATGGACAATTAATCCCAACTAATGAGCTTGTCAAAAGCGTGTCTGCACATCTTTACTGTATTTATTTATTTATGTTTATTTAATTGGTGTTTAATGAGTAGTCAAGAACCCTATACCCAAAAATTTTGTTATTTATGCGGTAGTGGCCAATTTATGATAGGAGTAAATCACAGTTCCTGGAGTAATCCAGCGACCTATGGCGAGACACTGGCAAACATTTGACATGTCGTGGAATTATTTTAAGCTATTTGCAGGGAACTTCATGCAAGACCAGATAATAGGACACCGCGCTGACCTTTTATTGCTCCAAGTGAGGAATAAGCCCACGTCTCTTATAGCCTGATGACTAAAAGGGGAGCATCTCTTATATAGAAACCATCCTTATATAGAAACCTATAGAAACCGAAATGTTGAGTATCGTTATAGTTCTATAGGGTTATAAATCTAAACAACTGTGGGTGTAGAATGCTTTCTTCAGCGGAAATACAATTCGTGTTCATAATTAGAACGTTCAACATTAGAATGTTGTAAGTTTAAGGAAACCGTAGTGTCCGACAAGGAAAGATAAAGCCGGGTTACGAACACATTTCTAGTTGATCATTGACGAAAAGATTTGGGTGCCCGTGCTACTCACAGAGCTTTGACTCTATGTGAGGTCGAGGAGAGGTGGGGTAGGGGTGTCACTTGGCCACGTATATGATTTTCATCTCTCTATTAAACTCGACCTAAGTAACAAAAGTGCAATGTCCTTGAAAAAAGCCTTTACTTTTTTTTTTAATATTGGAATGTTATGATATGATTTTTTTTCTTCTCCTATTTTTATGCATTATTAAGTGATGTTGTTTCTTCTGTGGTCCGTTTGAGTGCTGCATTAGGATTGGTTAAATTGACGGGTAGACGCATGAACTGGTTGGTTGCTTGTAAGCTTAGTGTGTTGATGATGTCCCATCAATTGGAACACTACTTATTCACTATTGCAGCACCTCCCCTTGCGCCGTGCAGATAGTATATAAACAACCAACGATAATGCTGACTGTACAGGGGCCCCACCCGTGGACCTCTTGCAGCGCCATCTGCATCCTGAGTGAGAGGTCGTGATGAACCAATAGACCCCTTTATCTATGACGCCCAGTTTTCCAGGATAAAAGCGAAACTGCATACGAACCCAACGCCCTCCACAAACCTGCTGATAGTTTCATTGACGTGTTTGGGCCGGTTGAGCGAGAATTATCGGGCCTTGAGACAGTAAATCGACTGTAATCCTCGGTACTATACGAAGAAAAAACACGATAACAGGGCACACAGAAAAAGATTTTCTACAAAACCTCCAACCCAACTTGGTGGTATTTGTTTTAAACGAGAATATTCCTTGTTTCTAGAGCCTAAAGACGGACTACGAACAAACACGTGGTCGCCAGGAAAGGAGAAATTGCTCTAATCAGGTCACCAAAGGATATATACATGGATATATCCAAAATACTGGTCGACTGAATCTTGTACTTTCTAAAATGATGTCACTTCTTATTCATTTCGTAAGCAACGTCTTTATTCATCTTACATTTAGTCTACAATTAGCTTACAATTAGCCAAGAAAGAAGGAAGTGTCAAGAATTCCCGCAAGTAAAATTAAAGCCTTATTTTGATTCCAGTGGTCATAGACCAATATATATATTATATCAAATGAAAAACAGAGTCAATATTTCGCTAATATTTGTTGTTAAGCTTTATTATTGTAGGTCATGTGAAATTATCCTATATACTCACGCTGAACGTAGAGATACAGCAGAGCATGTTTATATTCAACACTGTACACCTAAGATCTAAAAAAATATCGAAAACCATGCATCATTGGAATCCAAACGAAACTTTTCTTCATTTAGATGATACGAACTTTATTTAAAAGGTGAGCTGTTATTTAAAGCTTTGAAAAGTAATTATCATTGAAATCTTGGACGCAAAGAAATACAGTCATACAGACAACCAAGTCATACAGACAACCAACACAAACTGCAGGCAACCAAGCAACCGGTAGAGAAGCATTAAAACACGCAACACCGTAGACAACCAACAGGACCTGCATATAACCAGCTCGATCTGTAGGCAACCAACAGGACCTGCATACAGCCAGCTCGATCTGCTTACAAAGCAGCACATCCTGTGGACAACCAGCACAATCTGTAGGCAACCAACAGGACCTGCATACGACCCGCTCGATCTGCTTACAAGCAGCACATCCTACGGACAACCAGCACAATCTGTAGGCAACCAACAGGACCTTCATACAACCAGCTCGATCTGCAGACAACCAACAGGACCTGCTCACAACCAGCATGGCCTGCAGACAACAACCAAAGCCAGTAAACAACCAACACAGCCTGCAGATAACCAGCAGTGCCCATATACAACCCGTATTGGGTGCAAAACACTAGCACAGGCAAGCAGCACAGTCTGGAAGTCCCATTTGGTATGAACGTCCTGCACAAGATCGCATTTTTATCAAATTATTTGACTGACGATCTAGGTTGATGGGAACAATATATATATATCTCATATGTATGCACCATGGTTCTGTTTGACAGTGAAAGAAAACAGATTGGACCTGCAAACTGTCAGACTATCTGAGTCCAAAACCGGGCTGGAAGTTGGGTTCGAACACGTGACTTCAGTGTCCTCTTAGGATCCAGTGGTCTGTAATTAGAACGCACAGATAAATCGCGTAGATTTATGTTTAATGGCATTTTTATCTTAAAGGAAGGGATTTAAGACTGCGCTTTGGATGTTTCGTTATTCTTTGCATTCTTGGAAAACCGCCAAAGTTAGTGTTTCCATCAAAGAATATGTAAAGCTTTAAAAGCCGGACATTGTGCAAAAATGATAACTCAGTTTTTAACGGATATGGACTAAAATGTTTTTGACAGCATCCGATGCACTTCCGTGAGAATGTTGACAGGCGTGTTTTGGGGAATGGATAGAAGCCTTGTCGAACCTTCCTCAACGTGCTCAGAAATAATTTACGACAAAATGGCGTGAGTCAATGGCTAGATCTCTTTTTACTGTGGAATCTTGCCTAACGATCATTCTGGATCCTGACCTCACAACTGTCTTGTACAATGACTAAAAACCATCGGTCAGAATGAAAAGGTTCTTTAACGACTCTAACCATGCATCTGAACGAAGTGTATATTTGAAGCAATCCAATACGGAATGGTGTTGTAGTGATACCTAATAACCTTGTGGATATCCTCTTAGACTGTATAGAATACAGATCAAACGGATTAAGATTTATTTATTTATTATTTATTTGATTGGTGTTTTACGCCGCACTCAAGCATATTTCACTCATACGACGGCGGCCAGCATCATGGTGGCAAGAAACCGGGCAGAGCCCCGGGTAAACCCACGATCATCCCAGGTTGCTGGGTGACCTTCCCACGTACGGCCGGACAGGAAGCCTGCATGAGCTGGACTTAAACTCGCAGCGATCGCATTGGTTCCTGGGTCATTACTCTGCGCTAGAGCGCTAACCAACTAAGCCACGGCCCTCAAACAGACTAAGACTTGTTGCCAGGTGTTTAACACTTTTGTTACAGCGGTCAGCCTTATGGGTGGAGGAATTTCATGAAACAAACCCACCGCCCTTCACCAGCTAATCTAATGAAGAAATACAGCAACACTTATTAAAGTACAAGAAAGCTAAAATATAAAGTAACGTTCATCATACAGACAACTGAAAACGATGCGCAGAAGTGCTTTCATTTATTTTTTTCAGATTTTTAAAAGAGTGGTGAAAGGCATTCAAATATTTGAATGGTAAAGTGGGCTTTATGAGCCATACCAACAGTATCAAGGAACTCTGACGTCACATCACCTTTTACCGGATGTTCACGAGAAGCATGGTTAAAAGGAGTAATCCCCAACATTCAGTGTCGTCATTAGAGTTGGACAAAATTCCTGTGATTTCAGAGCTCCTAAACTCTGATAGTATGGCCCACAAAGCTCACCTTAGAATTCAAATGTTTTGAAGGACTTTAACTCTCTTCACAAAAATAAATAATCTAAACCATAAATAAAGGTATATTTATGCATAGTTTAAAGTGTTTTGTTTAGTGATGCCTACCTCGATTTTCAGAGGTCTTTTCCTTTAAACAATGTAGCCTGTTTTGTGGATACAAGAATCGTTTCGCATGTAAATAAGCTCATGAGTGATAATGCTTTTTCAGTACATCTGAAGCTTCAGTTGTAGTTATGTAGAGGAATCAGTTTCATTGCTAGTGTACATGTATTTCAAAAGGATACTAGCCTAAATAGTACTAGGTGAGGTATCTGATCTTTATTTCTATAGGTTTGACGAATACATTCACAGAAACCAAGACATGGAAGATGTCGGAAAGCATTACTGGCTAGTTGATATGATTCCCGGGAGAAGACATAGAGAGGCCTCGAGCTGGGCATCTGCCTCACCTCACAGAGTATTTGAGGATAGAATGGATTTCATGCTTGTAACTGTCTGGTGATGTCCGTATCATATCAATATGAAGCAGGTGTGTCCTTTGGCGATTTGCTGAAACGCCAAACACAGGGAGTTAATTTACCTCCTGCAACGACATACGTTTGATGGATAATAGCTGGTCACACTTACCAGGTGAAGTTGGTCCACGTCATATTTCTTCAACACACAGAGTTTTCTCCTGGAAATGCTAAAGATGTAGTATTACGCATGTCCATTAGCACCAGGGCGAGACCGGAACTCAGTAATACATGCCCGTTACAGCCGCATATTCTCTGAAACAGCCAATAGTTCCAGACAGGCTATAGGGTGAGAGTGTCAGTACAGTTGGCATCGAGAGATGACTGGCCCAGAGCAACATCTCACAAAAATAATTTAATTTCTTGTGGACTGCAATTTGCAAAAGTTTAACCTGTATTAGCACGGTGGTGTTTGCGCTGCCGTCATCTGCGGATAAGGGAAATAACGGATAATGGAAGAAATACCATCGTTGTCATGGCTTCCGCTTGGCCCTGTGTCATTGAGGTCAGGGGCCCAGTTTCATGAAGCTCACTTAGCTAAGTAAGCCCTTAACTATCATGGCAACGTATGTTGTAGAGATATAAAGTGCACCTGGCTAAGGGCATCTTAGCACTAAGTAAGGTTCATGAAAGCCGTATTAGGATGTTAATTTGTTGAAACCTGCGGATGGCTGTGGGTTTTCCCGGTTCCTCACACCATAATGCTGGCCGGCGTCGTTTAAGTGAAATATTCTTGATTACGGCGTAAAACACCAATCAAAGAAATAAATAAATAATTTGTTGAGGTATCTGCAGAAGGGCTGTGGTATATGTACCCTCCGCCCACAAACCTCACTACTGTCATATGATTTAAGTATTCTTATGTACATACAGAGTTAATTCAAAATGGAATAAATATTTCTGTACATTAAAGTTAGTGGTGCCCATAATTAAGGGCCTGTACACTGCGGTGAGAGTCGGTGAACCACCGCACATAATAAATGATAGATTTATTCTATGTAGGCGGTTAGCGTGACAGCTCGGGGCAATGGACCTGGAGCCTTTCATCAATGCAGCCACCGTCAGTTCACGGCCATCTCATGGCTGGCTTCCTACCCGGCCGTACGTGGGAAGATCTAACAGTAATTGTCGTGGGTTTCCCCGGATGTACCCGATTTCTTACACCATAATGTTGGCGGCCGTCGTACAGGTGAAATATTCCTGATTACGGCGTAAAACGCCAATCAAATAAATAAATAAATAAATAAATATACAAAATATTCTGTGAAATTTGAGGATCCAGGAAGCAAACCCCGACATTGTATCAGCTCATCAAAACATCTGCGAAATGTTGAAATGTCAAAATCGGTGTAACAGTAATGATTAATATAAAAGAATACAGCACATATACAGAAAACTTAGAGCAGTGACGACAGAGGTAGTTTGCAAATAGTAACTTGTAACCAGTGAAAGCTTGTCAGTCAACATCTTGCTTAATGCTTAAATAGTATAGCAGCATAAAATATCGAAGTACCATGACTTAAAAAGAATTATGCGTCAACGTTAATTGACGTCACTGGTGAAAGTGTTTATAAGAACACATCTGTTAAGACAAAATCATAGACAAAAATTTTCACATAAAACTTTCAGTCAGTTTTCAACAACCCGAGTAATTCGATATATACGGTATAGGCCTACCTGGCTAGAAATACAAATGCGATTTAAGCTCACAGTTCAAATAAATACTGTCCAGCCAGGCATTCTACATTGGGTAGATCTGTGTTGGTACGGTAGCGTGGCATAATGAATATAAGCAAGTCGAAACCACCATGTAGAGCTTTTCACCGCCATCAAATACGCAAGGTTGTCCCTTTAATAAAGTTTTCAAATATACATGGAGATTTGCCATATCGTATACTGAGGGTTAGAAGCTGTAGTGACAAAAAAACCAGAGCCTATTAGAAAGTGCAACATCATCTAAACATTCGGCGTACAACATGAAATCAATGGTCTTGTCAGTGGTATACTTGTCTTAAACACGTATGTTTGTATGGTCTTGTAATAACTGCAAAGATCATCGCATGGGACGACTGGTGAGACACAGTTATTTATTAACTAAAATGTCCAGGTAAGCAGGCGTTTATTTCGTGTATTAGAATCCAGCATGTAACAGATCTGATAGAGATTATTTTTATAGTGATTTTAACAAAGAAGTTCATCGTCTTTACGTTTCCTTTTCTTCTCGTGCGTTTTTTGATATTTATTTATTAAATCTTGAAGGAATACTTCACTGATTTGGCAGAGGTGAGGACTATAGGTGAAGGAATGAGGGAAACCATTGCATGTTGTTAGGTACCTGACACTAGAGTCTCGCCACATCATCAGTCTGAGAATCGTGAATAGTCTGGACTAGGCCAACAATTGTCCCACGAAAAAAACACATTCCTCTACATGCAAGGACTTTCATTTCATTTCAATTACTTATGAAGAGAAGCATCTGTAAGTAAAAAGTATAAAGCGTGGATAAATAATTGGCATTCCCTATGGATATTTATTATATTTAACTGACACAGTTAAATACGTTTTCTTTCAATGTTCTCAGAGGACAGGAAATTGCGATGGGGCAGATGTATGCAAAAGAGGTACTGTGCACTGTAGCAAAATGGGACATGCACCTTCGTATGCATGCATGTAGTATTTATTGCCATAGGTAATACTGAGATTGGGATTCAGAGAATAGCCTCTTTGTATGTGCACATTAATGATCAAAGTGTCAGTCTGGCGGACATCAGGTATTCAGTCATGAAAATGTCAAATTCGTGGAGTTTTCCAGTGATCAACTGTAGTGAACACACTCAAATGACGGCTTTCTTGGACTATACAGGAGATCTAATATCACCTTAAACCCATTGTAAGACTGATATTATATACCAGAAATGTCACACCATGCATATGCACACGATTTTGTGAAAATGTAGACGACAATAGAAGACTTCTCTTGTTTGCTTTTTATACAAAGGGAGAGGAGCGGTATTATAAAACATCAGATTTGAAGCTAACTTTTGCCGGTGGAACGACACAGAGCGCAGAAAGAAGCTATTGTTTAATTTAATTCCGTATGAAATGTACACAAGGCTTTCTGTTTAAACTCGAACTGTGGAAACGTGATCCAAATGTAGTTCTACTGAGAATGTATCTGAACTTATGATAGTGTGCCTGAGAGAATGGAGAGGAGATGAGATCCTGATACTTTCTCACCCCTCACATGGGTTTAATACTATACCCTTGGTGTCCTGGCAACACCCGATTTCCTGGGAATACACACAGCGGTCATTTGCCAAATAAACTTGATACAAACTCTCGCTTCATGAAAAAGGAAAGCAGTTGTTTTTTCTTCATTATAAAATCCCGGGACTTGACTTTAACAACATAACCTCTCGACTACCAGTGGAGATTGATTTCGGACAGAAAAAATAACCTTTGTTTAAATGGACAACTCGCCCCAGAGTTCCCTATTTTGACCCTTGAAGAGGTCATTTCCTGAAAGAGTTTTTCCACTGTGTTATTTTAGTATCCCTGGATTAGGCTCTGGTTACTAAACAAAATGATCGTATGGGCCAATATGGAAAGTATAAGATCACATGATCGCTTTTTGAAAACGTGCCAGGCTTTCCTCTTGTTAAGACAATCTTCTAGTTTATTCCAACTCCTTTTTTAGGATATTCAGATTCGTTAAGATTTCTGTATGGCAAACTTGGAGTGTCACTTATCTCTGCATTGTCAACGTCTCCATGAATTGATCGCTTGGGTAAAGGGACATAACCCTTGCAGTTTACGGCGCAGGCTTTTCACTCAGGAGTTATTGACCATTTACAGCACAGACGGTAACATGCGTCCTTAAATTCATCACGCGCAAGCAGTAAATATTTCAACAGAGCTGCTAACTTGTAAAAATGTCACAAACTGCCCTTCATTGCTAGCCTTAGGTGTAAGTTCTCCCGTAATTCAAACGTGTCAAGTCCTCAGCTGATCAGTGACTTGCCTCAGGACCATCTATAGTCTATTTCCTTTATAGAGTCGCCAACATTCAGCTGTCTGTAAAATCAGTCGTAGTCACTACCAAAATTTTTCTTTAGTCACGAAACAACATAAGCTCTGTACATTGATATGTTGAACGTCCATATCATTACAAGGAAAGTCAGAAGACTTTTTCTAATGCATAATGTTAAAGTCCATAGGCTCGTTTTCGACAGCAAGAACCCATAGCCTTGAGTGACGTCATAATCATTCAAAAATCAGCAAGACGCTGGATATTGGGCGGAGTTCAACGTTTTTTGACGGAGGTCGACATCAGTTACCGAAACTGCTAGCTGTTTTACTGTAAGCCCTCTTCATAACACTGTCATATTTGAAATTGTTAACACGTTTACCATAATATAACCTTATTAATGTTAATTTTATTTTATCTCTTGCAGTATACGATCTCATGGCAGTATGGTTTTAAAGCTGGATGATAGGAAATTCTGTTATAAAACACAATGTAGTCTATTCGTTGAGTGTAGTGTAGGCTGTGTTACTGCGTGGAGTTTGTTCTAACCGCACGCTGGTGCACCTATTGTAAAACAAATCAGTCTCCACGCCCATTCCTCAGGATGCCATGGGTTTTTTAAAATAATTATGACGTCACCCGAGGCAACGCGTTCTTGGTGTCGAAACTGAGCGTATGGAGTTTAACGTTATAAATTAGAAAAGGTTTTGTAATTTGATTTTCTTTGCAAGAATACGGACTTCCAACATATTCATGTGTAGAGCTTGTGTTGTTACGTGTCACTGACTAAAGGCAATTTTGGTAGCGAGAATGACTGATTTTACAGAGAGCTGAATATAGGTGACTCTCTATATAGAAAGAAATAGACTATAATTCAAGCACCAAACGTACTTGTAAACCTAGTTAACACTTGACCTTCGGGTTAGGTAGGACAGAGAAGTTGAAGACGCGTCACATTATATCCACATAGATTTACTCCGAGAATTCCTCAAGTATCATCAAAAATGAAGCTTTCATCATCAACCAAAGACTTTTCCCGAAACTGTCTAGCGTGTCCATGGTAATAAGGGTGCCAGCGCGGCGCAGTGACCGAGGAGCCTCTCACTACGGCGGTCGCTGTGAGTTCAAGTTCAGCTCATTCTGGCTTCCTGTTCGGCCGAGCGTGGTCTGCAGCAAGCTGCGGATGGTTATGTATTCTCCCCGGGCTCTGCCGGTTTTCTTTCCACCATATAATGATGCCCGCATTCGTATAAGTGAAATATTCTTGAGAACGGCGTATACGCCTAACACCAATCAAAAAAATAAACATTTTATTTGTTTTCCTGAGGGATGACTTCCTAAAAGTTAACTAATTTTAAAATCTTTTAAAATATTCCATACATAATTTTCAGACAATTCAAACTTGTATGAAGCCGTCTCTCACCAAGTAACCGTGTATATTTAAATGTGTTGAAAAATAATGTGAAGCCAAATATGGTCGTAAACCCTTCATCATCAGAAAAAAATCATTTTGCTCTTTCTTCTTCAGTACAAACTGTTCAAAGAGAAAGTAAAATAACGTATTCATACAAATTCTTTTCAGTAACCTTTTTCTTTAAATGGACACCGTCCATTGATTTGTTAACAGGCAATGTACACGAGCGTCTCACCAAACACGATAGCTTCAAACACAAACTTGTATCAAAGAATTCAATAAAATATTGCTGAGAATCAAATTAAGGTGGAGTAAGTTGTAAGGCGAAACATTACTGGATTAAGAAGTTGTCATATTGTACACATAAATATATTACGAAGAGCGTACAGTCTAGCAAGACGTTTAGTGCTTATGTAGGCTTACCATACTGAATCAAGCAGGGGGACATAAAAGATACCGTATATATAGGCCTACACTGTTTTCCAGATGGTGTCAGCCAATACCGAGTTGACAGGAATAGGCCTACATGCTGTGTGATATTCTTATCACGGTGACAGTGATGACGTCGTTATGTGGCATGTAGAGGCTTGGACGACCTGTCCTGTGGGAGACTCATACCAGCACGCGAGAATCTGATTGGTCAAAATTTTGCTTACTCAAGAATACTTAATATTTGGATAGAAATGCTAAACAGTATAATGTAACAACGTTACATAATTGGGAGCAAGTGCTATATTTTGGTTACTAAGTATTACAGTACGGGATTTTATTTCACCACAGGCATCAGAACACGTGCGAAGTCTGTGATACACTGTGTTCCTTGCTTAACTCATATTCATTAAATCAAGCCCGATTTAATGAATCTAATGGTTACGTACTTATCACTCTGTTTACTACCTTGATTCAAATACTGTGCATCTATATATGGAACCTGTTCTGTTTTGGAACCTGTGGTAAAATACCTTTTATCTCTAGCTCTCCAAAATAAATTTTTCAAATGTTGCATATACATGCAGTTGAATACTTACCCTAAAAAACATTAAACAGATTTTGGATATCTTTCCTAGTATTAAAGTTAATATTTAGAAAATCCATGAGAAAATGACCACTGTGAAATACGTCTGAGATGAATGATAAAAACCTGCAGGACAGTTTTTCAGTACAAATTGGAAAATAAAACCTTGAAAATGTAGAAATTAGTAAGAAAAATAACATTATGAAATTTTTTTTTGTTCAGCTCTTATATTTTTTATCTACAAAAGTTTTGATAGTATGTTCGGAATCCGCAGTCCTTTTGCATTCAGTGTATACATATGGCTATTCGATGAATATTTTGGGATACATAAGACAAAATATAGAATTTTGCTAAAGAAGGTTTTAATATCCAGAAAGAGGAAAGCTTTGAGTATAGTTAATAACCTTTTTGGGCCTATACTCTCAAAAAATATTCCTTTAAATTCGTTCCCTGGGTGATTACGGATTGCATTTTCGACATTCGTCGATCTAACGGATTAAGCCGTGTCTATAGAAACGAATTAATCTGTTCCAGATAAAGAATTAATCCGTAATCAGCAAAGGATTAATGAGTTAGATTCCCGGACGGAAATGCTATCCATTATTGCTCAGGGAACGGATTTAACGGACTTTTTGTAGGAACATTCTCAGTAGTTATACTTCTTAAATTCATCCTCTCTCGTGCCTTCAACATATATGTAGTTACCGTCGACAGAGTTAAATAAGTCTCATTCACGGCTTGTCCTCATTCGTCTTCAGCTCCGTTCAACAACGTTCTTAGGCCTCTCACTGTTCAGCTTCCCCATTTCTGGATAGTTGAACACAGCATTGCCGTTCGAGTTCTAGTTGTCCACATATTTATGCAAATCGAACACTTTGTTATTTATTTATTTATTTATTTATTTATTTATTTATTTATTTATTTGACTAGTGTTTTACGCCGTACTCAAGAATATTTCACTTATACGATGCATGCGGATATTAGCCGTATTGCTTTGGTCTGTGTTGTTCGTCGAAACGGAAAGTGGACCCTATTCATGTTACTTAACTGTGTTTTGTATATAATATTTTGTTTAATGTGAAAACATATATATGTATGCTTATGGTTTTTAGTCGTTATGACAATAATAATCACGCTGCTCGTGTTTTCGGATTATTCAAACAATTCATCTTATAAGGTGAAGAATATTACAGTATTCTTTCTTGAGTAAAATTTTTCACTGATACGATGGCGAACAGTATTATGTGTGAGGAAACTAGAGTGCCCGTCTTAAAGGACAATACAAAGAGTGAAACTATGCCAGAAGTGACGGAAAGATATGTACACCATACGGATGGAAGACAAGTGGCCTTTAGGCTTTTAACTTTAGACTTCGCAAACGGAAACACGAGAGTTTTCAGAGTTGTCTTCTGCTATAGTTCATCTGCACGGTGAAGAATGATCATGTTACTTGTCTTCTGCTATAGTGCACTGTGAAGAATAATCATGCTGCTTGTCTTCTGCTATAGTGCACTGTGAAGAATAATCATGCTGCTTGTCTTTTGCTATAGTTCATCTCCACGGTGAAGAATAATCATGTTGCTTGTCTTCTGCTATAGTTCGTATGCACAGTGAAGAATAATCATGTTGCTTGTCTTCTGCTATACTGCACTGTGAAGAATAATCATGCTGCTTGTCTTTTGCTATAGTTCATCTCCACTGTGAAGAATAATCATGTTGCTTGTCTTCTGCTATAGTTCGTATGCACGGTGAAGAATAATCATGTTGCTTGTCTTCTGCTATACTGCACTGTGAAGAATAATCATGCTGCTTGTCTTTTGCTATAGTTCATCTGCACGGTGAAGAATTATCATGTTACGTGTCTTCTGCTATAGTTCGTATGCAAGGTAAACAATAATCATGTTGCTTGTCTTCTGCCATAATGCACAGTGAAGAATAATCATGTTGCTTGTCTTCTGCTATAGTTCGTATGCACGGTGAAGAATAATCATGTTGCTTGTCTTCTGCTATAATGCACGGTGAAGAATAATCATGTTACTTGTCTTCTGCTATAGTTCGTATGCACGGTGAAGAATAATCATGTTGCTTGTCTTCTGCTATAATGCACGGTGAAGAATAATCATGTTGCTTGTCTTCTGCTATAATGCACGGTGAAGAATAATCATGTTGCTTGTCTTTTGCTATAGTTCATCTCCACGGTGAAGAATAATCATGTTGCTTGTCTTCTGCTATAGATCGTATGTAAGGTGAAGAATAATCATGTTGCTTGTCTTCTGCTATAATGCACGGTGAAGAATAATCATGTTGCTTGTCTTCTGCGATAGATCGTATGCAAGGTGAAGAATAATCATGTTACTTGTCTTCTGCTATAGTTCGTATGCACGGTGAAGAATAATCATGTTACTTGTCTTCTGCTATAATGCACGGTGAAGAATAATCATGTTGCTTGTCTTCTGCCGTAGATGGTATGCAAGGTGAAGAATAACCTTGTTACTTGTCTTCTGCTATAATGCACGATGAAGAATAATCATGTTGCTTGTCTTCTGCTATAGTTCATCTCCACGGTGAAGAATAATCATGTTGCTTGTCTTCTGCTATAATGCACGGTGAAGAATAATCATTCTGCTTGTCTTTTGCTATAGTTCATCTCCACAGTGAAGAATAATCATGTTGCTTGTCTTCTGCTATAGTTCATCTGCACGGTGAAGAATAATCATGTTGCTTGTCTTTTGCTATAGTTCATCTCCACTGTGAAGAATAACCATGTTGCTTGTCTTCTGCTATAATGCACGGTGAAGAATAATCATGCTGCTTGTCTTCTGCTATAGTGCACGGTGAAGAATAATCATGTTGCTTGTCTTCTGCTATAGTGCACTGTGAAGAATAATCATGCTGCTTGTCTTTTGCTATAGTTCATCTCCACGGTGAAGAATAATCATGTTGCTTGTCTTCTGCTATAGTTCATCTGCACGGTGAAGAATAATCATGTTGCTTGTCTTCTGCTATAGTTCACAGAATAAATTATTATCGTTGTGTTCTGTGGTAGTTCATCTGATGAGGAGAAAAATCCCATTGCTTGTGTTTTGCGGACAATAATCATCATGCTTGCATTTTGCAATAGTTGTTCTTAGGTTGAGAATAACCAGCATGCTCATGCATGCGATAGTTTGTGTTAGGAGGACAGTAATCATGTTGCTTGTACCGTACAGTAATTTCATCTTTCATTTCCACATTTCGTCTAAATGGTGGAAATCATCTTGTTCTGTGCTAATTCTCCTGTAAGATGGCGTGATACCACGATGCCTGTATTTTGCAATAGATACTCTTGTGCTGAGATTAATAATAATAAAAATATGATCCTGTTCCTTATGCTGTGTGATGGATATAGGCTGAATACAGTGAATATATTTGCGTCAGATTGATATACGGTGTATCTAATCTCACCTACAGCTACAGCTGAAGCACCCACGCTTATTATTTATTATTTTGGCGCGTTTTGTATGCATGCCTCACTGGTACTGTTATCTAATCCGTCGCTTTCAACGCAGACCACAAACTTTTGACCGGTGAGGCCAGTTTCGACTGTGCTGATAAAATATTTTTGACAATGACCGCACACCAGTAAATAATGAAACTGTGTTGAATCAAGGGAGACAACTCTTATAGGTATAACTATTTCAACAACATACAGATCGTCATGCAGGACCCTGCTTCTCATGCTCTGCTATACCGTCTCATGTCACCTATTACTATTCGTAAGATCTGAGACCGTTTTCCCTTACTGTTTTCAAAGTTACATCCATGAAAAAGTACACGTCATGCCTGAGGTTTGTATAATAAGATACAAGAACGTACACGAATGTCGATGTGTTATATGATTGCTCTCTTCTAAGCGTTTCTGTTGATAATCAGACTGTATATAGACATGCTAACAAACATGCCAAATCTCTTAAAGGATTGTTTTTGCACATACAGCACTACCTAGACATTTACCACAGTCTCCCTGTGCTCCCTGTTTCATCCATGAAAAAGTACACGTCATGCCTGAGGTTTGTATAATAAGATACAAGAACGTACACGAATGTCGATGTGTTATATGATTGCTCTCTTCTAAGCGTTTCTGTTGATAATCAGACTGTATATAGACATGCTAACAAACATGCCAAATCTCTTAAAGGATTGTTTTTGCACATACAGCACTACCTAGACATTTACCACAGTCTCCCTGTGCTCCCTGTTTCATCCATGAAAAAGTACACGTCATGCCTGAGGTTTGTATAATAAGATACAAGAACGTACACGAATGTCGATGTGTTATATGATTGCTCTCTTCTAAGCGTTTCTGTTGATAATCAGACTGTATATAGACATGCTAACAAACATGCCAAATCTCTTAAAGGATTGTTTTTGCACATACAGCACTACCTAGACATTTACCACAGGGAGACTGTGGTAAATGACCGGTAGACTCAAATAACCGGTAATCAGTATTTGAAGTATGTGCCGTCGGTGTCCTGTGGACCATGTCCATCTAATTACATCGTAAATGTTGTCACCACTGTGTTAAGTATCAGATACAAATTACAACCATTGCGTATTTACTACCCGAGCCATATATACCATATAGGATATGTCAGAAAAAAAGGAAACGCTTCTCAAACAAAGAGAATAAGAGAATATTTCACATATACGACGGCGGCCCGCATTATTGTGGGAGGTAACCGAGTAGAGTTCGGGGAAACCCACGACCATTCGCAGGTTGCTGAAAGACCTTCTCACGTACGGCCGCATGAGCTGGACTTGAACTCACAGCGATCGCATTGGTAAGAAGCTCCTGGCAATATTTTAGTCACCGCCTTAAAAGACAAGACAAATATTGTGGTCACTGTGCCTGTATCGAAATGTATTAAGCCTGGAGGACGTTTACCGTATCATACAAACGCATGCCAAAACCGAAAGAAATCAGTTTATTTATTTATTCCATTGGTGATTTACGCCATACTCCATAATATTTCACTTATACTATAGGGAGGTGAGAAGAAACCGGGCAGAGAACGGGGAAACCCACGGCCATCCAAAGGTTGCTGACAGACCATCCCGCGAACGTCCGGAGAGGAAGCCTGCATGAGTTGGACTTGAATTCACAGCGACTGCATTGGTGAGAGGCTCCCATGCCCTAACCACTGGGCCATGGAGGTCCAGAAACACAATAAAATTGAAAGCATGGGAGCACCCAATACGTTGGAGTGATCTGGGCCGGATATCTCGAATTCTCCGGGTACAAACCAAAACGGTTTTCCCACATTGGACAACCCAAACGGTAGTGCGGAAAACTCAAAGTATACATGATGTGGTTGATTCAAAGTTGATAGTAACTTCGTTACTTGTCATACGAAGGTCCCCGATTTTGACAAGCAATCCGTGTCTGAATAGTTCATGGGCGAAGTTTTCTTTTCATTTAACTCAGACCCTGTGCCTGTAACTTGCGCACTGACGATGAGTCAACATGTCATGCATGGAAGTAATGTATAACGCGAGTTTTGCTCAGACTGGTAACTGGAGAATTGTTTATAAATGCAGTCACTGGCTGTAGGCTGCCACCGCCGAAGTGTGCTAGCGTAACTGAACGACAGATTAGCGGGAAATAATAAACTCGCCTGATCACGTCCACTAACCGTAGACTGAGAGAGATATGGGGAGGTTTGACATACAAAATACCTGTCATAGCCTGACACTGTGTCCATATTGACACTAACACGTGATATGTCGACCGCTGACCTCAGCTCACACTGCAGGCGGGGTAGCGGATTGCATGGGCTTAGGGGTTGGTGTCACTTACCGTATAGCCTGCGTATATAGCAGACGCATGTCGCTAATAACATAGGACAAACGTTATCGTTTTGTTTCCAAATTTTCGTCCCAATGTACCTCTTCAGGATTCAGTAATTTAGTTCTAACATAGTATAAAACATACTAAGCAAATGTTGACGCCATGTGCAGGACCCTTCGGTGTATTGCTGTCCAACTAGGAATAAATTAGAGTGTCATAATTAAAACTATCCCTCTTGTCGTAAAGTCTTTGTACAAATAGAGGTCCAGATAACATGTACCATCTGGAGAGTCTTTTTGTAGTTTTTTCTTTAAATCCAGAAAATATGTATATATCTTTCACAGCCATCGCTGTATATAGATTGTTTAAAGCTAGCGGATTATCAATATGCCGTTTAGTGAATAAGAAAGATCCGGCCTGGGTGGGATTATTCCTTAATAGCTTCTGGATATAGTCCTATTCATAATAGAACAGGCAGAGGTCAGCCAAAAGCAATTTGTACCATACTTGGAATAACTACTGCTGATACATGGTTCACCCGAATTTCACATAGATGTTATTAATGAGGAATTCAAGCAACTCGATGAACAACGAAACGTCCCATGAAGTGGAGCTGCAAAGGTTTTGTTTTATTTGACGATAATGTAGCGGTGACCAGTTCTATGAAACACAGATACAATTAGTGATGAAATTAAGTCTGTGTGAGGAATAGTAGTATAGAGAGTGAAGAAAATCTAATTAGAGATGTCCTTCTGTACGTGTATTCGAGCCTTTAATTATTCACTGAGACGTTTGAAGTTTTTATTTATTTATTTATTTTATTTATTTGGTGCTTTATGCCATACTCAAGAATATTTCACTTATACGACGGCCATCAGCATTATTGTGGGTAGAAACCGGGCAGAGCCCGGGGAAACCAACGACCATCCGCAACCGTATCTACCAGAAGTATAATCAGATATTACAAAACTTTCATTAAGCTTTGGCTTAATTAAATATTTTGCAAGCGATTGGTTTAGTGTATTGGTTGGAAATGGGGTTCTCGTATCAACAAAAAGTTACCATAACAGTTGAATACAGCGTAAAACACCAGTCAAGTAAATAAATAAATAAATAAATATAAGGTATAATGCATTATGGTATCAGGTAATACCATATTTTTGTGGAATGTGGGATACGATATATACGTTATTCTAAGTATCATCTATCGGGTCCAAGTTTGAATTACACAACACTGTATCAAGTAAAACCAGATAATAAAAAAAACGGATAACGCGATGCAGGATCCGAACAACAGTTGTTGATTTCTGGACAAAAATGAATCTTAATTTTTATTATTCTTTCTGTGCTATGTACAAATGAGTAAAAAATACAACGAACTATGCAAGTCTGGTGTGCATGCCTGTTTGTATTAACTCTTTAACATCAAATAATGCTGAGGAGACGATTCGTTGAGAAACTCTCTACACCCTGTATCGATCACGTTATATAAACATGTCACGTGTTTTAAATGACCACGAATAAAAAACAGTACAATATCAGCAGCTCTATCTGTTCTAATTAACAGACGTATTCTAATCTAAAGCTACATTTATTGGAAATGAACACCATGTACTTCCGGAGACCATAAAAACTCAAGTCAGTAAACAATGAAAGGATTTCTTTGCATAAAATGTATACAAAAGCTAATAGTCAACGTAATTTGGGAAAGTTTTACCAAATTCTGTATATTTTCCAAGTTCTACCTTTACAGCAGATGGAAAATATGTAATGAAATTGAAATGTCGATGAAATTTTTCATATATAAAAGAATGTAGAAAGTACAGATGCCATCATGATTTCTTACAGCAACAAACAGCATAGCACAATATTATGCAAAAGATAACGAGTCTTTCATGATAAGAATGTAATGCCGTAATACCGCGATATGCTATCCCTTGACCACGAGCAAGGGAAGGGACATAACTCCATGACTACTACCGCTGCTCAGCAGCAAATTATATAGAAACGACTATTATACAAAATCACAGATTTGTGTACATTACCCTGTATACCACGCATAAAAATGTATAAAATGAGTTACCGAAAATGTCGCAACAAACATCAACACTAACAACCGCAACACTCATATCAAAACATACAAACATTTTTGGAGATTAGGTAAGAAGCCACTGATCGTGGGAAGCAATAATATTCATTGGGTGAAACTAGCTCTTTTTAGGAAGATGTACAAATGGAATATGTTAATTTACTTGAGTAAGTCTTCCATTTTATAGTTTTACTATACCATCAGTGGCATAATCATTTAGTACCGGTACCTCAAACCCACCGTTTCCATCAACTGGGTGTATCGTCAGCATGCTTCAAGCCAGAATCAATCATGGGATTTAACCACAAGTATATGCCTTTTTAACGAAATCAGTGTCGAATGAACCCTCAATATTTAGAGAGCTAGCCCAAGTCGTTAGCTAATACTAGGCGATGGGAGGATTGAAATATTCCGTTAATAGCATGAGAAGCACACGTACGGATACAACCACGATTGACTTATCACACACCAATCCTCCAGAGTTAAGCACTCAACACTTGCAAATTACCATATTATATCCACATCATGATCCAACTCCTAATCGACCGAGCCACACTTTATAAAATTAACTAAAACCCTGTAGATTCCTCAACAGCACCGGCAAATAAATATGAATCAATCTCAATTTAACGGCCTCCAACATGTCGTCTGCCTGCTTCATAACTGGAGTGTTTGAGCTTTAAGGTAAACGTTCCATCAAGAATATACCTCAGTCATTGGACGATCAGAAAAGTCACACACCATCCAAGGGCACATTACTCTTCGCTGACAAACAGCCGCATGCCTTTACTTCTAGTCGGTTTACGGAATCCATTCTTTAAATGTGTAATTTTCCTTCCTGTGGATTTAGAAAAAAAAAAGAATTATTCATAATCCACGATACCACCAGACAAGGAATGTACTCAGGAAACTGACTTAGTAACAAAGTCATCGCCTTCATTTGAAACATAACTGTTTTAGTTACAAGAACCTATACATTTTGAGAATTTGAAGCGCCAACATTTTAAAACTTTCTATTAAAGCGAATGACAAAACATAAATATGTGATCAGAAAAACAACCATTTATATATATTCCGGATAATGGAATTAAGACGAGGTCCGCAAGAAAGTATCGATTTTCAAACTATCGGTACATTCATGAGTTTAGACTATCTTAAGAGGTTAAGTGGCAAAAACCGATCAACGCATATCTAACTCATTGACTGCTCTTATTTTAGAATAGCCTGAGTAAACAAATATCTTTAACACTATAAATAGTGCATGTACGCCTCTGACATTTGAAGAAAAATAATAATCTTGAGGTATTCTTGGTAAAACCTTACAATTTGATTTATTATTACATTTATGTCGAATATGGATTTGTTGCCAAAAATCTCCGGTATAACCTCTTTTCATATTACATTAAATTACACCAGAAAGTCGCAGTGTTCAGCAAAAGAATCTTATTTAATTATTTATTTAATTATTTATGTAATTGGTGTTTTACGCCCTACTCGAGAATATTTAACTGATGGGACAGTGACCCGCATTACAGTAGGGGGGGGGGGATACTATATTATACCTACATCTAACATTATGCTAAGTATCATTGTACCTGTCCACGTCATTTGTGATGTCATCACAAAACTCCGGCACTCCGGATCGGTGTTACACATGTCTTCAGCCTCTCTCTGGTCGAACACTGAGATGGTACAACCACTTCCGGAAAGTGATAATTTACAGCGATAGTCGAAATGACCTGGTGTGTCGCTGTTTTTGTATTCCCTGTAAACTGTAAAAAAAAATTCAGAATATCTGAGATTATAATGCAAAGTGGTTTGACACTCGTCATAAATATTTCTATGCTCGCTCCGTGACCTGGTCCCATCTAAAAATATGTTTTGAGCGGACTTTCGGAAGTACATTTTTCGGGCTCATAGCGTACCAAATGGTATGCAAATACTATCTACACTGAACTATGCCCGTTCATCAACACACTAAAATGTTGAAATAGAGATAAGTGTTAACGATCGATATAATAGGTTCTCCCTTTAGACAAGCAGCTTTTCCCAAACGAGGTCACGTGTTTCAGCTCACGCTTGTTCGAAAGAGGCTTCTGTGTCAGGAGATTTGTCAATTTCTCCGCGGTAAATCAAACCATTCCTGCAGCTACAACATACCGTACAACATCAACGGCCACTTACAAGTTTTATAATCCTCTGGCTTGGTCCGGTTAAGATACACTCCGGACCTGTACATGTTCACAATTTTGTCCATTTGTTGTAACAGCTGGTCCGTTGTCATGGTAACATTTCCGAATCCGTCCACGCTTTTGTCGATGACTGGTCGAAGTCTCTTCGGAGCACCATGGGGTAACAAAAAAGTGGTGAAATGCCGACCAGCATTGAAGACATTTTTCTTTTCGTTGTAACCAATGCATCTCCCCGATGCACAAGGTGTCCTAGAAAATAAAAGACAAGGTATAGCGAAATGGTCAAAGCAGAAGCACTGCGTTTATGAGAAGACTAAAAATCCTGTCCATTTTCCTGAGAAATGACTTTCATTATAATATACAACAAGTCATCAGAAAATGACTTATATCGTTATATCCTGACATTTAGTTCTGTGCAACTGACCTTGGCATTTAACTGGAGTCATCACTCCCACCATTTACAACTCACCTTAAATTAGCCTAACAAATCAGAGGTAAATATGCCTAGTTTTTAAAAGGTAATCAAAACGCACAAAATTTGCGCAAAGATTTTCCACTGTTTACAGGTTGTGTCAGTTCACCACCCTCTTAATGACGATTATCATGCAATTAAACAAAGTCGTACGTAACTGTTTGGTGGTTATAAATGGACATTTGTCGTTATCATTTGGACGCGAGTGCCAGATTGACATTTAAAAACAACTATAATTGTACAGTGTCAACATCTGTACCATTTAGTGAACAACTGTGTTGAAAGAAAAACCTTAAACTTTGGACAGAAGTATACCCAAGAATGATGTGGCAGAGGACTAAATATACCATGTGTTCAAAGCTGTACCTTAGAGTCAGATTATCGTTGAAGAAGAACAATTCGCAATCCTTGTCGATTTGGCATGAAGGTTCCTCCATTCCCATGTCGTCCACGTCAGACAATTTCAGCTCGCCGTCCACCAGAACAAACTGCTGTCGCCGGAAGTCGTTCATGGACAGGGAACCGTATGGAGTTCGAGCGAGGAAGTGAACGATCTTTGTCATATCATAGGCTACCTGAAACATACAGACAGACTAAGTGAAAACTGATGCCAAATCCCAAGACTGCCTTCGATGCATACATATTATACGTAGACACATGGTGGGCGTTGTATCCCGTGGTGTTTCGAATACATAGTTTTTGCCTTCAACATTACATTTCTACAGTTTGTCGTCTATTTTTCCCTCTGAGACGACAGCTGCTATGGCGTCATATAAACAACGAATTTTGCAAAACGTTTTGGTAAAAGCTTCTTTGATGATAACGTTAGTAACGTTCTAGTATTAAAAGATATTTAAAACAACGTTCACGAAATTCTCCAAACATTGCATTTGTTTATCATGAATGAGTATACGAGCACTAAGACTGACCTGTAAGTTCTAATTTTATACCTTATCTTTCGTCAGTTCTGCATTTACAGATTGTACATGTACGTATCTGTATTACATAATACGCCTTCAAAAATATTACAAAGCAAGCTGTTATATTGTGTGCAAGTATATGTCTGTGATGTATCCGGGGTATTAGTGAGTTTCGATGCCAAGCCTACATACATGAACGCGCGTTACACTGAGCAATGGAATCTGTTTAGCATTAAACAATAGGCTCCAACGGTGGACCACCTTAGGCCTCCTTCATTAGCTTTACTAGCACTTGTATTTATTAACCTAATAAGTGTTTCTTTATTATACACTTAATATAACTTAATATTAAGTCTCGTCGAAGACTGAAGCTATAATGCTTGTAGCGCAGCTTAAGTCTATAGCAGTGTACCATTTTCACGATAACACATGCTACATATACCGTGCCTCAGCCGTCAACCTTCTGCTCAAAACCGGGCACATGCCTATCTACAATAAAATGGTGAATAGCAATGCCATTACACTTGTATCACTATCTGTCTACGTTTTGGATGTAACTTTATTACCTACTGGACTGATGATAAATACATACAGGGCTGCAACATGTATAGATAGAATATCATATGTAATATTTATTCCGCAAATGCATTATTCCTATGCATATTGGCGAGCTTCTATCCGTAAAGACCAGTAAATGTCAAGTGGATTCACTGGTATTATGACGAAAGTATGCATATCCTCTATGTAATCTTACTTATGTGGACGTAAGACTTGACTTAACTAATTGTTGTTTGAATGCCTTCCCCGAGTATTTAACCTCGGTCCTCGGTGTCATATAACGTCACCGTGTACATGTACCATTCGACGAGGTTCCTATCCCATACAACGTCGTCTTACATACTCTGAACAGATATTAATAAGTTTCTTTCATGTATTAAAAATATCAAATTAATTCCAAGCGGGAGCACATGCGTGGTGAAACAAATTGTTATGTTCACAAGTTTCCAAATTTAAAAAGCGTGCATGTGTTAATATTTGACTGGTATTTTTCCCACGAAAACCATAATCAGTTAACAAGGCAACTGGGTTTTTTAACAATACAGGGCACCAATATTTGGCCACATTTTTGTCTGAAAGCTAGTGAGATTTGTCTTGGATACATTTTCAACAAGACAATGCTTAGAAACAACATACTCTGTGTGAACATAGTTAAAGCAAATATTTATACATATTAAAGAGAAAGGATCAAGAACTCTGCATCCATTGATTTTGAAATTACATAATCTTATCAAAATATTTTATTAAAAATCTACTTGTAGAAAAGGGTTATTGCTTGAATTTGTTGGTAAGCAGTTATGATATAACGTCGTCAAAGTATTTGAACAACTTTACGGCAGAAATGGATTAATTATCATCATTAATATTATTTAATCCTTTTAATTGGACTGTTTTAGTTATGCCTTAACACACTTTACAGAAAAATAATATGCACCACCATCTTCAATATTTGTAATCTATGATCAAAATTTATGTTTGCTTCCGGAATCCTTTTTCCTCGTCGTTGTGCACGTGATTCACACCTGAAAAAAATGTTTCATTGAATAAAACAAAATGAAGCATGTCTAGATTTGAACCCACTCTTAGTCTGTCTTCCCACCACATTTGCAACAGGCGAATAATGTCGATTGGTTCTCCCAATTCGGTGACCATGGTAACAACAGTATGAGGCTCTCCCGTGTACGGTCTGTCCGGGATACAATAACCAAGGACCTGAAATAACAAGAGAAGAGAATGCATGTTGGTAACCAATCATATGATACCTTAGTTAGAACTCAGGTGTGATAACAGAGGAGTTGAATACTATAAGCCTACCCGGTGTGATAACGATCGTACGTGGCCCATGGGTAAATTTGTGTTACTTCAATCCTGCCCCAGGCTAAATAAACAGACGGCGAACAGAAGGCATCAGCCTCTTTATCACAGGTCTCTGTTCACACCCTATGGCCTTATCCTCTACCTTAACAGCAATAGCACGTGCTTAAGGATTACATCATTTGTGCCAGAACTAGAGTGAAGGAGCTGTGGGTACAGGAGAACAGAACACGGTAGAAGATCATATCTTGATGACACTATCAGATCGCTTTAGCTAATGCCGCATAAGGTTGCTCAGATCAGGAAAACGATAACAATAAGTTTTACACAACACTAACGTAAACGTCTGACTCCAACTTGTCGGAAAATATCCACTTACTTTATATACAGCAACCCATCATGCCATTATCGGAACTAAAAGTACCAAAAATCCAGCAAACATATACATTGTTCTGTACATTGAAAACACAGGAGTAAGCAGGAGAGTTGTCCGTTGAAATGGTATATAATAATACAGACAAAACAATGGATAAGTTTAAAGAATTAGAAATCTGTATATTATATATACGCTGTGAATTCATAGAGCCAAAATATATATGGAAAATCGGGCACAGTACATGAAAATCCTATTCCACGTAGGCCAAGAGTTCGACCCTGTTTTTAAAACGTGAGTTCTGTTCGGCGCTCTGCGGAAGTTGTCATATTAGGCTTGTTTACTCATCGATTGCCAAATTAGAGACATGTGTGTCGATAAACAACAAATTTTGAAAAACGCTTTCTTAAGGTCAAAGCGTTGTTTAACGACTGCACACAAGATAAAACAAAGAGCAGCAGTATACCCATAAACACGAAGAATGCAGCCTGCACTGGAATAAAATACGTGCCGTAATAGCGCACCCTGACATGCGCCAAATTCGTAGTAAAACTGCTAATTTGCTTTTTTCTTTCTTTAACTAACTGACACAAAACACCACATTTTGACAACTCTCATCTCAGTAGAGGCAGCTGCTTGGCATTCAGTTTACAAAACGCATGGAATGACATTCCAAACGTCACATTATTAGCAAAATCCTCCATGCTAATTCGTAAAAAACATTTCAATTTTATCGACACTTGACCATTCTGCATCCTTGTAAATACATGTATAATTATGATGATTTTTTGACAAATTGACAATTGTCATTAAACAGCGAGAAGTTCACGGGATGTTTTGTTGTTAAAACTCCATAATAGCATTCAGTTTTTATCACAACACTGTTCATTATCAAAAATGCACATTTGCTATGCACAGTACAATCTGATATACATTATACTGCAAGTGATATTTACCACTTAAAAATTCGCGTGCACTGTATGTCCATGCTTTCAATGTTTTCTTTCCATCTTAAATAGTCACAAATGATAGTTACAACAAATACGTGTATGTTTCTTTGAAAATCATAAGTGGTCAATCATCAGATATCCGCCTACCTCCCGGGACAACTGAGACGCGCCATGAAGGATAGTACATATCCTAACTAGTGCTATAACAATACATACACAAGGTACAGACTAGAAGTACGTGTATATTCTGTGTTAAATGTCCAAATTCAATAATTCTTACCTCGATAACATTGCTGTGCTCAATCCCTTGCAACAGTACAATTTCCTTCAAGATTTTCTGCGTAGCTCTATGGTAACATTCCGTCAAAGCGTATCCTTTTTCTGTACATGTGGTCACCTCTTGTCCACTAATATCCACTGTTTTAATCGCCACTGGTCTCCCATCGTAACGACCTTTATATACTGCTTTCGTCCATCCTGAATCGATGTAAGTCACATCGGTAATTTTATGTAAATCATCACAGCCTATTAATGACGTAGGCGAATCGGTTTCGACAATCTCCTTGGAGACTTTAGGTGGGTTATGGTTATACTGCAGCGATTCCTCAAAGGGTGCCCGTTTTTTATTTCCAGTAGGGGCATATTTTGAGCCTTCATTGTTGTCAGTGTCTTCCATTAATTTCCTTAAGCTGTGCTCCAAAACAAGTTCGCCCCGAAAGGCCATCGATTCAGCGAACTGTCCCTGCGATGATCGTCCTCCATGTTTGAGGACGTCCACTCTGTCCGGCTTTAACTGATGCAGGTCATCCTCATCCTTGCTTTCGGATAGAGGTTCGAAGCTGGATCGAAGTATAGCCAGGTTTCCAAGGAGACATATGAGGATGCTGGATGCGCAGATATACCACAGGTAGGTAGAGAATCTGGAAGACCGTGTCACCATCCTCAGCTTGCAGCTGCCAGTTAACGAATGCCACTTCTTTGTATCGTCTCACATTTTCACAGACCCTCCGCGGCAATCTTGCTCTCCAATTAAAAAGCTCTGTCTCATTCAGTACTTGCCCGCCATTAGGGTTATGTTGCCACCACTCGTCCTTTGACCCAGCGGCCAAACTCTGAAAAATATTTGAGAAGAAAATCTGAAAATACGCCGACTAACATGTAGAGAAAAGGGAGTCTGGTCAGGACTGGTGGACTCGCCAACTGTATGTCGCATAGGCCTAACTCTTGTCAACGCGGTACCAACCAAACATGATGAACAAATAATGTGGCGAGCAGGCTGGCCATGATGTGCTTACCAATTAAGTCCCCAACGCCCTGTCAGTTTGTTCATTGCTGGAAAAATGTGCTAACTGCGAGCGGTAATCGGCTTACACAAACAGAATTGTCCTGGCGTATCAGGCCGAACCTCGGGTCCCAGTCTATTAACAATGATTAACGCAGCCTTATTTGCTCGGTAAATTAGAACTCTTTTCATGGCCGATTCTTCAGGTTTCTTTACCTCAACCAGCGGTCTTACAAAGCCTTACAAAATCGCCACTGACGCGGCACCTGAGGGACGGAAGCCCAGTCTCCCCTTGCCAGCCTATGAATGGCTATTTCACCCGACTGGATAGTCTACAAACACAAGGCTTACCCCCTTAAACTGCTGCCGTTGTTCGGAATCACGGAATAAATCCTACTATAAGTCCGTATTGTATAGACACATAATTGGACCAAACATACCGACACAGAAATCTCAAATTTGAAAGAAAATGGACAAAAAAAAGGATTCCGACAAGAAAGAGGGAGTAAGAGCTGGTTTTGACCTGTGACAGAGCTCTACGAAGGACATATAATTGGTCACGGCCGCGGTACATACACGCTTTATAACTTCGCCTGATTCACTACAGCTCACCCTTCAACAGTGCTTGGGATTGTGTTGACAATATAATATACAGGTGCCACATAGATTTTACCAGGCCTAAACACCTCTGCCATCTACATGTTAAGCACACTAACGCCTTGTCAATTACAACTCTAAGCTACTAGGTACGTGGTTACCGTACATTTGATAGGCGGCGAATAGCAGACCTGTCAAAAAAGACCTTTCTTCTGCGACCCCTAACATTTTAACCCCGACGGAACAAAACAGCCATACGATCCTGCACCTGTTAATGTCAATCTATTCCTCTAGAATAGACTGTTTCGTTTAGTACGAACCCATTAATACATGTGCCTGCTCCAATCTACGCCGGTATAGGTCCGCTGTATAGTGGCTGGATTGCACGTCTCAACTGGGAATCTACCGTCCGCCTAGCATCTATATAAGGTGTACAAAACGTGTGATTTATAACGGCTATATAATAGTCTAAGCGTCAAAATATGAAAATCAAAACTCAGCTTACTGACGATGGGTCAGGGCAGGCGGACGTATCGCGCAAGGATATTTATAGCCTAAATCAATAAGATGTCGATTACAGGGCTTGGTTGTGTGTAAGCTGCCGGATGATGGACAGCTGTCAGAGCGACATATGCCTACTCCACGCCGACTCGCTCAGTATTTTCCCAGGAAAATGGGGGAAGCAGCCCTAACGATAAAATGTTTATGCGAAACGTCAAGCTCTGTTCACTTCTGACGTCCGCTTGGTCGGACCTTTTTCTAACTAGACGGTGGAACATAAATGGAACAAGATGGAATCTAATGTATGGCGCAGCTTTAAGCTGATTAGGTCAGATTTGGCTTCCCATCTCCGTTACCCTTGTTTGTAAGTTATTGTGTATCTATCACAGTCTAGGGAACAGCCGGAGGGGTGTCATTGCTAAGCAGTTTATACCCTCAGAAAGGAGCCATCTGCCTAGGGACTAGACAGTCGCTGTCCCCCATTTAACCTACCTCACCCGACAGGTGTCACAAGCCGTCAACTGTCCACATACAGAATAGCTCTGTGTAGATTTCTTCCCTTACCCACATGGCCTGAAAAACCCGGTCCCCCAATAGCACGGGACACAGAGGAAGCGACTGTGCCTGAAATATCGGGTAAAATTACCCGGTATATACCGTTAGATTTACAGCATATAAGAGACGTTCTGCGCGCGGTTAACGACCCCACGGAAAGGCTGAGTTAGATGCAGGGGAAAACCTGCATAGGGTAATCAATGGGTCAAAGCGAATCAAAGATTCAGTTGGCGATAATATCAACTTGTATACGTCGTGACTCGTTGCACACCACGGGAACGGTGTCCTCTTTCGTCTCAGCCTCCTTCTGTCGTGCAAACTCAACCATGTGGGAGAGGGATAGAGCTAAGGGTAGCAGCTGGTGAACTACAATTCCACATCCCACTGCCACGGGACGACAGACTAGGTACCGAATTCAAAACATGCCCCATCGAGCGCCTGTTGTTTACTTTCGCATTGACCACATGTAGTGTTAAATTCGGATCAGACCTCTCGCCAGCACCTCTCTCTCTATCCTCTACAGATGAGCAGCGCAAACTAAACACGGCTCTCCATGTAGATTTGGTTCCAGCTAACTAGCTACAGCCGCCTGAAGTCACCCACAAAACATTATTGACAACCAGCCGAAATATTTATAGGCATCCCCGGTCAGGTTATGCTTTATTGAAGCTGCATGTGCCACCCACCCACAGGGATTCGCCTCTGCTATAAACACCGGCTTCTCAATGTTTACTTAGGGAGCGAAAAGTGTTCAGGGGGTCTGGCAAATGAAACGCATGTATACATCATTAGAGCGGTAACGACTACCCAATTAAGGCTGTGTTCAAATGCTCCGGTTAACTGATGGAATTTGGCTTGGTGCATCGTTCTTGTCCTTACTACATTCTTACATGAAAAAGAAATGGACATAGCTAAACAATGAGTCTGTCACAACAGAAGAAAAAATTCTACACTTACATCGATCTCCTAGTTCAGCAAAGTTAAGACTTGATGTGTACTTTTTTACATCCCACTAACTTTCCATCAAGACATTTGAATGAGACTTGTCTCAGCCCCCTGTGGAACATTCATTCTCAAGACGTTAGCTGTCAAAGAATGTCTAAATTCAAACCTTATCAATTCCGCCTCTCTCGAGTGCTCAAACTTAATGGTGTTGTTCACAGCGCTAAACCCTACGCCACGCGTGTTCATGGAGATGTGGACTTATCTCCTTTTCTTTTAAAATAATAATGTGCCATTGATTTGTGGTAGATGTTTACACAATCCAGCGTTACCCAGGAAATCAGTGGACAGCTCTACACCGTGTTGACTCGCTCTCTCGATGTTTAACGAGCGGATGTTCGAGTAGGCCATTTATAAATGGACTGTCGCACGGAGGGAATAAATTATGGCAGTTCTCTCAAGTTGGCGTTGTGGTGCATGCAAGACGTGAGAAATCAAATATAGATTTACCTGTCTCGCCTCAATTTACTCTCTTAAAAGCTTTGATTGACAGGTCATCTCTCGCATACTTAGCAGTGGCCAACTGAAATTAACAATATCACGTCTACAACCCGGTGTTATTCAATACACCACAGAACGAAATACATATACATTACACGTATATACCATGTCGGCATCTTGTATGTTGGCCTACTAACGAAGTGACCCCTATTGTACACAGGTGTTTTGAAATCACTGCAGCTTAGTTTAAAACAAGGTTATGTTAAAATTTTGCATCTGAGGAGAATTATAGCACTTATATACTGGGTGACCTGAAATAGTGGGCATTCGGGAGCCGTGGTATAAGTAACAACACATCCTCATATGCAATATTTCTGGACATCCACTGAAATACACTGACAGTTTTATATAAAGACACTTTAAACTATCTAAACACTGTAAACAACTCGTTGTACCCACAGGCAAATTGTTCAATGCAATCAAATGTAATCATAAGAACTGTAATTAGAACAACTGTTTTAGTCATAAACAGATTTGACTAGGCAATGTGTCACAATAGATGTGCACATACTAGTATGTCAAGTTGAAGCGGCATCTGGAACGAACGCTAGTAAACAATAACAGTAAATACATGCTATCATTGTCAGCCTATACTGCTGGCAACATGAACTCAATTTGTGTTATCTTGGTACATTTGCTCGCCCCATATTCATCAAATGTTCACTTCAAGATTCACTAGATGTAACGATGAAGATAATTTACAAAAAAAGACGTTCCACTCATGCGAAAGGTTACATCACTCGACAAGGCCGCAGCTCACTAACGGCCGATTGGTACATGGTGCTGACTGTTGATCAATTTTCCAAATTTCCCATGAATTGTTAAGCAATTGCCATTAGGGACTCGAGTGTGTTTAATTTGCTAGCGTTAGACCTCCGAATGCAACATACAGGTAAGGCATACCTATCCAGGTTGTTTTATCTGGCTATACAGTACAGACAAACATATATCACGGCAGATGCATCTATGTCATCTATCACATCTAAACATTTTCTCTAGCAAAACTATACCATAAAATAATATTGTCGTCCTAGTAATAAAGTTCTTCGCATCTGTTGTACGCGTCCGTAAATATTTCCAAAATCGTATAAATACATGATCTTCGAACGGTTAAACTGGTTTCACAAGGGTCAGAAAAATTGTACTAAAAACCTAAAAATTCACATCCTATTTTAACACCTTGAGAATTTGGGAAAATAGTGAACGCTAAACGGAATAAAGCAATAGCTATTACAACATAAAAGCGTGATAATTGAGAAACATTATAATGCTTATATACGATATCACAAACTTGCAAACCTGATTTCTGAATCCGCATGCATGAAACATAATTTTCATTTATGGTAAATGATAATTTGTACTTTAGTTACACCCTCTGACATCGATAGCAGTGATTTTATCTTATTGGGGCGTCGAATACATCCTCAAATAAATACCCTGGACCGAAAACATTATAGTGGCAAAAACAAGTCAAATACAGAAACGCCATGTGTCCATGGTTATATGGAGAGGACGCCAATCGACAGACAGTCATAATAAAGCGCTCTATCATCTATAATGTATAAGTGAAAGACACACCATATTGAAAATATGAGCTGGGAACGTCCATAAATTCTACCGTACATGTCTAACTAACAATGACTGGCGTGGGCCTCGACAAATAACAGTGTTAGTCGAGCTGGGAGTGAGCAGATCGCTAGAAGCTTACTCGATTAGGTGAGTTGTATGGCTCCCGGGCAATCGTCGTCGTGTGGAGAGACAGCGCACAAAATACCGCACCTCGTAAATCAAAAATGGAGGAGGGAAGGGCCGTCTTCCTCTAGCAGATCGTCCATGTCTAGGGGGGAAGGATTTATGACGTGCCGGATCGATCGCCTAGCACGGTCCTAAACGCTTTACGATGTGCCACAAATCTCATGGCCACCCGATATTGCCAATAAAGTATGCAGCGCCAAATAGAACCATATTATTAAATATGAACGCCTATAGTACACGAACTTTCACCCATGTGAGACGGTGTGGAGCGTTCAAACCACGCAGATCCCAGCTCGACCACGAATACCTTCGGGGAGAGAGAAAAACGTATTCAGCCCTCGGAGCGAGGAATTAAATCTAATTAAACGGCCATAAATCCGCCGCCAGACCCATAAACATTTCAATGAAACAAACGCCTGGGCCAAGTAGCCTTTTACAAAGCCATAAAATTTTTATCCCACCATCGCGGACAAATTGTTATGAGTGTTTAATTCCTGCAATAATAAACCTCAGCGGGTAGTTTATGATAATTAAAGCTCCTAGTCGCCGTGGTTCATTGAAGAGATAAGGGGCCTTTACGGTTCGCAAGACAGCCTCAATGGAAATACCAGGCTACACTCACAAAAAAAAAGCTTCAAGCAAAAACTCACGTCTGAAGTATCACAGGCTGTCAATCAACCCGATGGACTGGGGATTTAGTGGGAACAGTTGAGAACCCCGAAACTGATGTACGACTAAGAAAACAAATGCCCAAATCTATACAGCCTCTATGATTTCAAGTGATGTACAGTTCCCCAGGAATTCTTTACTCTGGCATTTTTTTCTTTTCCATAAGTTCGGTACTCCACTCGTACATTGTTGTAACAAGATGTTTGACATCAGTATAGCTTTTCAACTACATAAACACAGGAGGCGTGCATAAAGCATAGAAAACCGCGTATGAATTTGGCTTCGGTATACTTACAACTCATTTGTCCCATGTGGCTATTTCCACTGATCGGGGAGGTGTATCGATGCTGGCCAGTGTACATAGCACCGTGGACAACGGGTAAATCTGTCTAGAACGGGCTGTGGGTCGCTGACAGGCTATAGATGAATGCTGCCGTGTTATGGTCGGGAGTTGTACAGGAGTACCACCAGCCCAGGCTGAGCGGGTGACTAAAGTGAGGGGGAATTTGGCGGGCACCTCGCTCGCATCTGTCAGGACAATTCCTAATTCTCTCCCTCACTTCCTTGGGTTCGGTCCTGTAGCTTCCTGGCTTGGTGCAGCCTGCTGTTTCTCTGGCACATGGAGACCGGGGAAGCAGGGTTGGTGATTGGGGCAGGGGACCGGCGCTGGCTGCCTGGTCAACATCGGGAGGGGTCCCAGTATTCCGTGACAATGAGACGATCGTGTGTCCGTGTCACATCATGCAATAGCCATTCTCATCATTTCTCCCTGTGCCTCCGTGTCTCTTCGTACCAAACGCGACTCTCTCTATAGTGTGACAAGCCGACGGTGGGTCATGGCGCTCTCAGTGCTTCGTCAAACTAAACCACACTTGCTTTTTTCAACGAGAAGTGTCCAGTCAGTCGCGTGGTTGTGGACAAGATGATAATAGTGTGAGAGTAGATTTTATAACGAGGGGTGGGGAAGAGATTGTCCCAGTGGTCAATACGGCCTGGGGGTTCTGTGGGTCCTGTGGAGCTGATCAATACCCAGTCATCACGGACCGCGGAGAGAGCTGGAACAACCGCCTGAAGCGAGAATTAAACCCCTCCTATAGCTAATCCTTTCGCTCGACCTTTACGGCTAAGGATTTCAGCTGGATGACCATCGAGTGGACAGCGCCCAAGTCGAAGGGCAGGAACTGGTCCGGTGATACGGCCGACTTTACAACCCAATCTCCCAGACACATAAATCATGTCGTGGTGAAGAGCCTGATTAAGCCGCCATTACGGCCCTGATCATCAATCGCCCCTCTGACCATTGTGTGCACGTGCATCGTCACACCAATTATTACATCTGCACTTTACTCATCATTAATTATCCCTACACTTAACACCTCACTTTGCCCGCTTGTTGCAAAGATACGGTCATGTGTGAAGCTAAATAGGGAAACGATACACTATTGTATGCCCCATGGCCCCCTCTGAAAACCCCCACCAATGTGACCAATGGCGCCTGCCTGTGTAGCCTTTGTGTACCCTTATAGACGGGAAAAAGCCGATTAAATGTCTAAAAAAAGTAGCAGACAGTTCGAAAGTAAAGCTCAATAAAATTCCGTGATGTCAGAGTAGTTAAATTTGTCTAAAAAGCACAGCTTGAACTTAATACAATGAAACAGAGGTTCTTGCAAATTGAAATTTTTTTTTGATAAAACCAGAAATTTTTAGCTAAGCTGTCGTTGTCTTTATTTATATCTTTGTGTGGTGTTTTAGCCGTACTCAAGGATATTTTACTAAGGGTACGGCGGCCAGCATTATGATGGGAGGACATCGGGCAGAGCTTGAGGAAAACCCACGTCTTGAGAGAACAGAGAGAGAAATGATAGCTAAGGACCGAGCACTAATGAGCTCAACAACGTAGTGTAGCTTTTCTGTTTGCAAACTTATGAACTTTAATTGTAACACCTTGTTGTGTATTTCATTTATATTAATTAATCTTCTTTCCTCTCAGGTCATCATGCAATGAGAAATCAGAAAATCGCTTTAACCCTAATGTAATGTAAACCCTAATTGTTTTCGTTTTCTTTTCTTTATTTTTTTTTTTTTATTTTTTTATTTTTTTTTTTTTTTTTTGGTTTAGGTCACTCTTTTGAAATAATATAAAATTTTAGTTAGTTAAATTGTGAAGAAGTGTACAAATCACCAAAAAATAAAGCATACGAATGGTGTCACTCAACTCAGGCTTGTCAGTGTTCAAATTTACTGCCTGACATAAGCAGATGTGTATCGTTATGATTTCGCCTTAATATATGAACAACCAGCGACAGTTCTGAGCTATCCTGTTCTCACGTACAGTCTGTAGTTTCCAGTAGTTACTATATCTGGTTACTATAAAGTGGAATGTAAAATGTATGTGTGACACTTGTTCAGTATGCGCTTATGTGCTGAACAATGGTCTTCGTGTCATTTCCTTTACAATAAATACGCTTCATCGCAAATGCGAAGGTGTTTTCCGTCATCCCATTTATGCCAATATTGAATCCTGCGATCAAATTTAAGTATGTAAAAATCTCAATTCCTGGAGATTATGGAGAAAGTAAACGTTTAGTCTGTCACACAATGTTAAAAGCATGCGACTGTGAGAACTTATACGTTCGACTAATACATACAATGAACGAGACATCTTTGAGAAATATTCCGTGTGGCACCATGTGGGTGCTTGAGCTCCTGAACCTTACACTTTATAATGAATGTGTCGCTCAAGTAGCTTGGCAATCAGTGTTGCTTCACATATTGGAACCTACAGACGCAGATATTCACATGTACCCTCCTATGGACTGCTTTCTCTAAAGAGGTAAACAAGCATTCTCTAAGAACTGTGTCAACAACCAAGAGCTTAAGGAATTATTTCGGTTTAGATTTCGATTAAGATTTTTGTTTCCTGAGCAAATCTCACGGGCAAAGGCGCTCATTCATTTGAACGCGCGAGTTTCATCAGTAAATCCATCTAAATTCAGCTTTGTTCCCGTGACAGCTGGGTGATTGATGAGATCTCGCGTGAATTATGTGATGGGCGCGTGAGTAATGGCGAACTGACAATGGCTGATGCTGTGACTGATGTAGCGGCAGCCTTTTGTCTGTCCAGTGCTCGGGTATTGTCTAAGGGGGTTCAACTGGCGTGAACCGACCTGCCTCCCAACAGACCAGCGAGGCCAGCAAAGTTGATCCCACTCGTAATGAGATGAGAAGTTCGCAGACACTTGACGTGGCCGTCAAACCTCTACCATTTCTAATCACGTTTCCATGGAAACTTAGCAGATGTGGTGCCAAAGAAACACGTCTTTCCACAAATGGCAAATCCCCGAATACCCTCTTGGTACGCTTGACTAATCTTCCATGTAACACACTGGAATATGTCTATATAGTGAGGTCAGCCCCACTCTTATCCTTTCTTACCGCCCTAACCACGGACTTGACCTTATATCGACCAATTTTTCAGAGAACTCAAGCCCTCAAGTTACGTTACAGCCATCGAATTAAAAGACACGGAAATGTACTTTTAAATGGTATATAAACAAGGATGATGTTGAGTATCTCTAACAGTCATACCAGTACTGATTGCTATTCGGAACGATATTAATAGAAGTTTTTACGTTAACATTGAAAAGAAAAAAAACTAATAGTTATCGAAGTGATGACATATTTAGTTTATTCGAATGATTCGCCTTATAATGGTGCTTATATATACCCTAGTGATCTCGTATTGGATCATTCCTTGTGTTCCTTGCTGCTTTCTGTCTGATAATCCACATTGCATCACTATTACCTAGAAATAAATACCTACATGCATTGTTTTGATATTCATTACATAAATAAACTGCCAGGCTCTTCCCTTTTGAAGTTAATACCCATTCATATGGAATATTAGGCAGTGTAAACATATTTATAATGCAAAATACTTAATTAATAGTTGATTGGCTAGTACCGTATTACGATGCCCGGTTCCTTCCCACCAAAATGCTGGTCACCATCGCATTAATGAAATATTCTACAGTTTGACGTTAAAGACCAATGAAATTCATAAATAAAAACCTTATGGATGGAGGAAACTGCTAAGAGTAAACTACCAAGTGACAAGTAGGTGACAGACTTCAGAAGTCAGATCTCCAACAACACTTGATCGGCCTCATGCAAGGTTTCCACTGCATACTTATTGTATGACTGCATGGAATTTAACAACCCCTTTTTGCGTCCTATGTTAAAGAGTACAGGCCTGAATACAGTGAAGCGAAGCTATCTCTTTCAAGACACCTTTATTCAATATAGCTCTTAATGCTTTTGTTATGGTGTGAAAATTGGCGATTCCGATGTCAGTTTATTGACAGTAAATTGCGGCTTTGGAATGGTTCCCGTCCTGGAAGACTTGGGTTTCCGTTTTATACTTTTGCTGTTAGCACTTAAACTGATGAACTTCAGATTACAAATTCTATGTATACATAAGCCTGTACCGTCCAGTCACTCAGCAGTCCATGTTATCGACTGCTGGAAGAGCCCAGCAGACCCTTTGGTGATACAGAGTGGCCAGTTCTGGTTTCCCCCCAAATGGTTTGCCGTACCATCTTGACAAGCACGGCCACACATATGGTTCAGGGACGGACTGTTGGTAATTTCTCCGGCACTTCGTCTGTATCCTCAGCTGTAGAGGCCGGTCTTTGGGTAACACGATAGCAGATGAATGGGGGAAACACCTTGTTAATCACCTAACGACAGGTATATTCGGTCTGCTCCTGACAGATCGGCACAAAGATGGATGAACATGGGATAGAGTTCGCTTAGCGAGTCCTGGGTGTTGACACGTTCTGGTGTGGGCTCCTTGTGTAACAGTACCACAATTAGTCACCTGACCTTTCCTGGCGTGAAGATATTTATCTTCGTACGCGTCTATTACCACAAGAAAGACAATTCTAATGTCTTCAAATCTGTTTGTCGGTGAGGTTTGGAACATGGTGGGTAACTACTGATGAGACTAAATACACTGGGAAGATATCCGTAGCATTATTCAATAATGGAAACGGATTTGGCGAAATGTTTGACTAAATTGGCGAAAACAGCATGAATTACAGGGACTAAATCAATCTGCAGTCAATGCTTTATTGTTTTCACTACTGCAGCTTAATGATCCACTCTGCATTCTGATACTAACGCCGAGTAAGCGTCTGCTAATGTCACATATATGACTGGCGATCTTGTCGATTGGCACTGTTGTATAAGTGAAATATTCTTCAGTGCGACGTAAAACACCAGTCAAATAGAAAAAATAAATAAACCTTGTCGGTTGGATACAGGGAGTAATATATAGAAATATACGACGAGAACGCAATGGTTTTGCCCGAGAGTGAAAATAAATAATGCATGGGAAATGACAGTAATGAATGTCAGAAACGGAACATTGCAAGAAAATTTTTTGCGGCTTGTATAAATTGCATGGTCATGGGAGAATATCTGTGACACGCCAAGAGCCGCTGAACCTTGTGACCCTTTCATGGATTAGTGAATTGACAAAAAAAGACAACAAATAATATAACGTTTCTTATTCCGAATGACGGATGCATGACTAAACAGTCACCGCCATTTCTTTCTGACATGTTTGGTAATTCTATCAACCAGCTTTTAATCTCTTATTCTTACTAGACCATGGGATATACCATGTCGCGAAACCCATTGAAACCCATTGAAACCCATTGTCGCGTCGCCCGTACCCCATGTGAATAAAAAAAGTGTCCGCGTAACGTCAGTTGCAACAATCGCGTTAGACTTCATGACATTTCGATTATGTGCGAATTTGCGCGCTTTGAACTGTGCTATCTCGGTTATTTAATCTGCTTGAATACTTCATCGAAGCATTAATACAATTTCTCTGTAGTGTTGTTTTTTTTTCTTTTAAAGGTGACCACAAAGGTGTTTTATGAACAGCAACATTCTGCTGCTTGTGTAAAGCGCTGTCGCAATCTAGTCGTCTTATCTCAGTTCATATCCCACAATTCACAGCGCCCAAAGATGTCGACATCAAGTGTAATATAGATAGGTCCTGCCCTATAGAGCATTAAATGCATGGTAAATGCTAAATTACATTAATCTGTGTGATTTTGGCAAGGCACTTTGTCGTGGCTGTCACATATACATGTGAAGCATGCATGTACGCCTACATCTGCGACTTTGTTTTAATATCTCTCAAAGGGGTTAAATATCAGAAACGTGACGTCATACAGGAGTATTGACTTTTATCGGACAACATCTGCTAGTATCTTCAACTGCCAAATATGCACGATCTCATTATTGGTAATGCAATATTCCAAGGTACTGATTTCCGTCCTGAAATAAGTTTCACAAAGCAAAAAATGTGTTTTTATTTTTCACTGAAAGCAAAGGAACAGTGGAATCAACGGTGTTTTATTTCCTTCTTTCTCTTGCAGACGCCTTGTGTGAATATCAGGGAACATGCATGTTATGTCGTCTTTCTGACTCATTTCACAAATACCCGCATGCACGCGTCTGTTATTCTGTACTAAAATTGTGGAGAATGCTACGTCTGAACGCCGAGCAGTCCTCAACATTTTTGAAGACAGCTTAAAAAAGACGATATTCCTGCTGCGGGATTCTAACGGATAAATCAGTGACAGCTACGTTTAAGCATTCTGCTAGTCGACGCTTTCAGAATTGAATAAGACGCCTCCCTAACACATTTAGATATATTTACAGCCGCATCTGTTCAACTATACATCATGATTATAGCTGTCCTGTATCATCTTGTGGGCCGTTTGGGGACAAAGCGGTTCCCTTTTCACACAGCAATTTTTTGAATTCTGTGCTGATACTGGATAAAGCGGTCAAAATTAAATGTTAATTGTCTTTATACGTATTATGCAGGTAGACAAATGTCTCCCTTAGTCTTGTCGTCGAAGCAGACATATATGTACGTATTCTAGTAACAATGGGCCTTCCTAGTCAGCAATTGCAACATTCAAGACAAACCACCAAATAACTAAGAAAGTATGTAACACTTTAACTTGTTCGTCCCCTTTACTATCATTGTGCGCTGCCAAAAATATTGTGCGCTCGCTCTTTAAACCAAGACTTTTTCATTGTAAAGATACTATGATGAGCTCACAAATGGATTCTTAACCCTCATTAGGCACTCATAACACCGAAAACCGTCTTTTACTGGCACATAAAGATTTAGACATCCCTTAACGGTAGGCCTACCTTTGACCCCATATTTAGGTCAGGTACAATAAATCGCGGAGGTCTGAGAAACAAAATAACGGCGAGTAAAGGCGTCAGTGGGAACTCGCCTAGCACCATTCGACAATTAGTCTGACAGTAATGAGTTACAGGGCGGGGATATAGTCCCGGCAGATTTACTAGGTTCCTCATTACTGTGGGTTTATAGCCCTAAAACGAGCCCCAGCTGGATACGGGGGAAACTTATCCGTATTCCCTGTCGCTCACCCCACATATACGTTAAAACGCAATTTCTGGCATTTGCCCATCGCATGCAGTCACCCTAGCTTGTGTCACTATACCGAACACTTTGTTTTACTTAAACGTTTGGAGGTTTATTCTCAGCGCCAAATGTGTGGAGTTCAAGAACAAAACCAAGTTGGTTTGCTTCATGTGGATACCTTTACAAAACTATAAATATTGTGCTTCCAGCTTACCGAAGATTTGTCAACAAGACAAACAATTTGATTCTGAAATGCCAATTTCCTTTCACACACACTTAAGTATCACGAGGGCTAGGTGTATAAGATCTATTCTGTTCCTCAAACGTGCCTTAGAAGTATTGTCTCTGAAAGACGTACATGTTCCACTCTAACATGAGGGTTTGGCCTAATAATCTTGAAAATTTTGAATTTTTGTCAACATGTGCTTTTTATCGGGTATATTTTGTATTATTATACGTGTGTAAAAATGTTCACCACACATATATTCTACAGGCCTTTCTTGCCTCTTTGTTAATGAGTAGAAAGTTCTATATTTAAAGTTAATGCTTACTATATCGAACATAAGCTTGGTATTTTAAAGGGTTTTTCTTTTATGTTTTTCACAATTCCATCGAATGATTGAAGCCTTTTCGCTGAAATACATTTGAGGTGATATCAAGGCCAAATTAATCAGTCATTCAGTACCACAAAGATTTGGAAATCTCCTTTGTCTGCCATATACAGACCTCTTACATTACAGTTGACTCAGTCACTGGCAGATGTAAAGTTGTACGTTTTACCGGTGTACAATGAATCTGTAGTTAATTCGAATCAGCTCTAGGTGGACTAATGGCATTGTCTCCAGCTCACCAATCTCTCGGCTGTGTTCCACCAGGCATGCCGGGTTTCCGCTCGCGAATCCATTACAGCCGGACTATGTCCTCAGCGATCGTGTTCTACACTCAATCAATAAGCCATTAAAGCGTCTGCCGCGAGGTGTCGCTCTATTCTCACTTGCACGTGACTTTTGAGCACATGGTTGAGAGTGGAGTACCCGGTTCTGTTTATCAAACATGTCACAGTTACTGAAGAAATTATGAGAGCGAAAGAGAAAGAGAGAAAGAGCAGTGGCCTGTACAGGCCAGGTCGATCAGTACAATCGATTATCGATTTCACACAGTCTTGTACACAATCTATAGGCTTACCCCTGTTCTGCCCAAAGTGGGTCACTTAGGAACAAAATCAGTCCATGAATGAAAACTCTTGAGATATACACAAAATAAAAAAAAATGACATTCTTTCACTTGGACCATTATAACACTATTATCGTTATTATGATAATGATAATACTGTTACTCAATCCACTTTCTAAATGACATCTGTTAGACCAAGATGTAGATGTAGTCATTTGTAGACCGATATAAATGTGCCAATGAGTCTAAACGTTAACCACTGACCGCTGAATGGCCATTTAATGGTACACGATTTGAATACTGATTTCACTCAGTCGCCTAGAATATACCTTGCGTCTTCCCAGCATCATTGAAAACTGTTCAGTGCTTCTCTTTGCATGATTCCGACCTATTTTCGTGCTTTATATACTTTCTTAGTTCTTTGTGTAATACATTGTTTTGGGGAATTGGCCATGCGATTATTGACCTGGAATGTCCTTATTGGTTGACCGCTGGTATACGAATGTTTGTTTCGACGCATAGATTTAACAGACATAGGACCTACACAAATGCCATTTAGTATAACTTACAAATACCACAAAATCTATACGCATGGTGAATGTTATATTAAATGTCATCCACCAGTTATTATAGCATAGATGTTTTGGAAAGATCCGAAAGTCATGATATAATTCCTATATATATAAAGTGGTGGTACAGGTGGAATATCAACACACATTTCGGGGTCTAAATTTGACGCAAATGTGGGAAAGTTCGGAAAGACCGATGGTATATTCCTGATGCTTCGGGTGGCCTCCGCCTGTAAAATTCTTCGGTATAAGGCATGACCGTAATATTTTTTTTTTAGTTTAAAGCAAACAGTGGAACAAATAAATAAATAAATATAGGAACATGTTTATCACATCCCTTGCAGGGATCCCCGGACAACAACAGCATCGTATTGCCCTACCCTCTGTGTAACCGTTGAAAAGAGCCAAGTGAAGAGATACACTTGCCTACCGGTTCTTGACATGTACTTCAGGCATGTCAAGTGCTTCCCTATGCGCTGAAGACGAGGATGGCGACATTTATAATGTATTTCTGTGGTTGCCCGCGTCTGTTTCTCTGCAAGAATTACTTTTTTTCTGAGATAGGCCTACACGGATATAAGTATCTGTCATCATGGCAGGGAGACAGTAATTAATTGTCTCTGATTATAATCAGATAACTCAGATGGCACATTTGCGTGTGTGATTTACTGTATTTTTGGTTGTATAATCGACATAGCGGAGTCACTTATTACATAGTGTGAAACGATTTTAGCAGATCTTAAGGTATGGTTCGTGTACGTATTTAGGTATACAGTTATACTGCATATATACAAGCGTGACGATCTTGATAGTTCATGGGAACAGTTTTTTTGTCTTAAAATAGGCCTATTTTTTTTAAAACATCATGATTAAATTTTTTAAAAATTTTATGATTGCGTGTGGCCAATGACCATTTGCTGTGTATTTTTTCATGGGAGTCCCCACAGTGTACATATGTTTAAAGGAAACAAAAATTCGTTCATTTCTTATGGTTTTCCTTAGACAGACAAAGAAAAAAAGAAAGGGATGTTGCTAGGTTTTTGCTATACAAACCGACGTTTCGGGGGTAGGTCGGCTTGTAAAGGAACGACATACTCTTGAGAAGAAACAATTAATTATGTGGAATTCTAAACAAACTTCAGGCTTTTTAGTGAAGTGGTTTCTCTTGTATACAGATGTATTTTACGCTGAGTGCCCTGACTTGGGGGAGGTTATGTATATTAACTGTGGAAGCGCACGGTTCTGGCAGCGGTGCTGGCTGCAAATGTTAGACCTCCTCACAACCCAGCGAATAGCCTGCGGAGGAATAGCAGCCAGCGTAAACAAGCAACATCATCAAAATAACTTTGCTAGAAATGTTTTCACAGTGTGTATTGGGCTAACGAGACCTGGGAACGGTAGGTTCCCTCGAGCCGCGAACATGTGGTTCTTCTCGACAAGCACTTATGCCGTCGTGATGGTTCCCAGACCTCCGTCGACTATACAGGTCAAATTCCCCCCTCGTGGCACTATGCTTATTGATGGGCAGAAATTTTTATTAAATTAAGCGTCCATTGCTTATCACAGCAATTACGTTGATCCATATCACACAAGCACATTTAAATCAAAATCTCCGTTGGCAACCAAAATTTAATCACAATATGTTTAACAGGAGGAAATGATCCCAGTTGATTAACCCTGCCTCAACTATTACGTTTCATAAACTACATGTTATACCCAGGCAATATTACGAGTTGACTGAGCTCATAGTTGTTAGTTTCTTTATTTTCGATTTATTTTGTGGTTATTTGGTTTTATTTAATTTCATTTTGTGATATTTTGCAGCCATGTGAGAGAAACTCTCCATTACCCCATATTTGAGGAGAAGAATATACATTTAAGCACATAGGACACGGCAGCCACTTGAAATCACATTAGCTGGAATCGGTGAGAAATCGATCTCTGTTTCTTTCGAAAAGTTCCTCAGCAGCGGCAATGCAATACATAGCAAAGCTCGATGGCTTTCCACCAGCACTCCGGTTCCTTCACCTATAAAACTAACCCGTCATAATAGAAACAGAAAATTCTTGAGTAAAACCTTAAAATACAGTCAATCAGTCTATCATTTTTTGTTTCAACCATATACAAGTTATATCCCACACATTACATAGTGTGGTATGTAAAGTGCCGCCTAACTAAACCACCACGCCGAAGACATCAAAGGGCATACAGAGTCACTCCAAACCGATGCCTTTAAAGCTCATCTGTCATTTTTTAAGATTTGCACGTGCCCTGGCTTAACCTGGATGATCCTTGTAAAATTTAAGGCATATTCATCATCCACTTAAGCGACTGCAACCAAAGGGAACTTAGGTTCTATGGCTCTAACCATGAATAATATCCATGGTTTGAAGTTGACGATGTTAATACAACTGGGTAAAACACTCTCAATCTAAAACTAAAAAGCACTAGCATGACTAAAGCGTTGAGATTATCATCTTGAGTAGTATTTGAACACACAACCTATAACAAATTTTGCAATAAAGTGAAACACCCTGTGCCGTTGTTATTAAACATTTCAGACTAAAGCTTTATTATCTCAGTCACTTGCCATAAGTCAATCTGAAACCATGGTGGTCAGATTTATGGGATAGTAGAAACATAGAACTTGTTCACAAACTCTCCCAGGAGTCGGTAACGAACTTGCATTTCGAAGAAGGCTCAACGAGCGCCGAGATTGTTCTACTTTGTCACCAAGACCAAACAAATGATCAGGGGCTATAACACTTTTGAAATAACTTGTTTAAGACAAGGGTTGAACCGGGAACTCGTGTGCCGGTAGATGAAAGCCGCCTAACAATCAGACATGGTGCTAATATAGTTATGATAATCCACTCCCCTTGCTGAACCACAAATGCTGTACCATGCTCTGACGAGATTCGCTTTATGGTGGAGGATACTCTCCGTGTTCCCAGACTTCCTCTTGTTGGCTTACGTTTCAAAGGACTGGTGGTGACAGGAAGTCTGCTGGTGTCGTGTTCGGAATGCTCAGGTTCCAGGTTTCTGACACCAGGGGATAGTAATTGGTCACCAAACGCGCTTGATCGCCCGATGGCTATGAGCCAGATAGCTCCCCGGCGATTCGGGTTGTATTCAAAGCGGTTGGTCTCGCGGGCATCATTTGCAATTAGAGCTGAAATGCGAGGAAACAAATGACTAGACAGATGTGATAAAGAGGAATGTTGTGTTTTTATGTGCGGTTTATACGGAGTAAATTGGCCACTGTACAACTGTAGACATGACCCGTATCGCCTATTCTGTCAATTGATTTGCTCATTTGTGGCGTCGATGCGTTTATAGTACTACGGCGTGGAATCTCTTGATATACATAAAACCGTGTACGAATACGTTATAAGACTCTGGTATAGGATGATTTGATGTTGTATACTGGTGTAGTATGGAAAGCCCTGCTCACGTATACGGTTCAGGTATGTTAAAGAACTTATGTATGAAATACCTCGTATATCTATACCGTGTTCAAATGTGTTATACAAATGTGCTCAGATGTGTTATAAGTGTGTAGAATGGAATGCCTTGTACACACGTATATGCCGTGTTCAAATGTGTTATAGCAGTGTGGTATGGAATGCCTTGTATACTCGTATATGCCGCGTTCAGATGTGTTATAGGAGTGTAGTATGGAATGCCTTGTATACTCGTATATGCCATGTTCAGATGTGTTATAGGAGTGTAGCATGGAATGCCTTGTATACTCGTATATGCCGTGTTCAGATGTGTTATAGGAGTGTAGTATGGAATGCCTTGTATACTCGTATATGCCGCGTTCAGATGTGTTATAGGAGTGTAGTATGGAATGCCTTGTATACTCGTATATGCCGTGTTCAGATGTGTTATAAGAGTGTAGCATAGAATGCCTTGTATACTCGTATATGCCGTGTTCAGATGTGTTATAGGAGTGTAGCATGGAATGCCTTGTATACTCGTATATGCCGTGTTCAAATGTGTTATAGGAGTGTGGTATGGAATGCCTTGTATACTCGTATATGCCGTGTTCAGATGTGTTATAGGAGTGTAGTATAGAATGCCTTGTATACACGTATATGCCGTGCTCAGGTGTGTTATAAGAGTGTAGCATAGAATGCCTTGAATACACGTATACGCCGTGTTCAGATGTGTTATAGGAGTGTAGTATAGAATGCCTTGTATACACGTATACGCCGTGTTCAGATGTGTTATAGGAGTGTAGTATAGAATGCCTTGTATACACGTATACGCCGTGCTCAGGTGTGTTACAGGAGTGTAGTATAGAATGCCTTGTATACACGTATACGCCGTGTTCAGATGTGTTATAGGAGTGTAGTATAGAATGCCTTGTATACACGTATATGCCGTGCTCAGATGTGTTATAGGAGTGTAGTATAGAATGCCTTGTATACACGTATATGCCGTGCTCAGGTGTGTTACAGGAGTGTACTATAGAATGCCTTGTATACACGTATACGCCGTGTTCAGATGTGTTATAGGAGTGTAGTATAGAATGCCTTGTATACACGTATACGCCGTGCTCAGGTGTGTTACAGGAGTGTAGTATAGAATGCCTTGTATACACGTATACGCCGTGTTCAGATGTGTTATAGGAGTGTAGTATAGAATGCCTTGTATACACGTATATGCCGTGCTCAGATGTGTTATAGGAGTGTAGTATAGAATGCCTTGTATACACGTATATGCCGTGCTCAGGTGTGTTACAGGAGTGTACTATAGAAGGCCTTGAATACACGTATACGCCGTGTTCAGATGTGTTATAGGAGTGTAGTATGGAATTCCTTGCACATGAACATGTGCATATTCATACTCCGCCCTTAGGTGTTATATGAATACGCCATTAATACCTTTCACATGCAAAATGTGTCCAGAAGTGTTTTATGAATGTGACATGCTTAATGCCTTATAAATGTATGTCTTGTCAGTTCGTGTTATACGAATCTTGTTGTGAACGGACAGGAGCCTAGTAGGACGGGAGCCCTTAGCCTTTATTTTAATCTTGGTCATGAGCCCACAGCTATGTGTTTTAAGTCCGGGAATGTGTTTTCTGGATTTCCAAATCCTCTTTGTGTAATAAAACGTAAAGGCTGAGATAAACATTAAAAGCAGCATATCTTCCATTAAAAGTAAAAAGTAATTATAGACCAAAGTATGCCAGCGCGTGTGATAGAAGGGAGATTCATATAAATATATTATATGTTTTAAGTCAAAAATGAAATCAAACATTAATATACTTTAATAACATTTTAGAGATTTCTACACAAATAGAAAAATGACATTTCTCTGACAGTATCTTCTTCAAAAACATGTCTAGAAAGAAACAAAATGCAGAAACAAAACCAAAATGATTACTTATGAATATTACTTATAAATGTAACAATATAAATGTTTCTTTAATTCCTGATAACATCTCAATTTGGGACAAGTGGCAGTATCATGCACAAAAGCATTTTCTAATATGTTGCAGGATTTGCAAATAAGAAACACATTTTTACATTCTGAGCTCATGTTCTGATATGATCGTGTCCTATAGAGCTCATGTTAAGATCCCCTATCCTGTGCTGCATGGTTTCTAGTCCTTAAGGGCTCATGCGCCACATCCCAATTTAGCATGTAAATGGAAATGTGATGTGCACGTCTTCCACGTGAAATGGCTTAATCACAGATTCCGTGTCCATATATATTTTATATCAATGTAACGGGGTGCTCGCTCGTTGGAACAATCGCCACGACATGGCTGAAATATTACCGATGTGGCCTTAAGCAATAATCATTCGTTCGCGCAGATCGTTTAAGTACTGACTCGCTGTAACTATCAGGCCCTTAACCTGAGGTCGAGTGTTCGACTCCAACTCTGGCTACTTTGATTGCGGATATATAAGGGAATTTGTCAGGTACCTCGCGGTCATTTATTCCAAAGACTTCAATCTTCTACACGTGACCTCCGTTAAACAAGTGAAAAATTTCTTGCTTATATCGTGTGCATGCACGTTTCTGGCGGGGAATACAATACACGTTTATTCCATGTATGCATGTTTCTGGCATGGATTACCCTGCACGTTTATTCCGTGTACATGCATGTTTCTGGCATGGATTGCCTTGCACGTTCATTCCGTGTGCATACATGTTTCTGACAGGGATTGCCTTGCACGTTTATTCCATGTACATACATGTTTCATGCGCGGATTGCCTTTATTCCGCAAAATTCCATGTAACAATAACCTAGCATGAAACGTCTTCCATGTGCTTACGGGTTACATTAATCTCAAATGGTGTGCCTTGCTAGTTTATTGCGTGAGCATACGTGACACATTAATCTCTCATGGGATGCCTTGTTTATTGCGTGAGCATACGTGACACATTAATCTCTCATGGGATGCCTTGTTTATTGCGTGAGCATACGTGACACATTAATCTCTCATGGGATGCCTTGTTTATTGCGTGAGCATACGTGACACATTAATCTCCCATGGGATGCCTTGTTTATTGCGTGAGCATACGTGACACATTAATCTCTCATGGGATGCCTTGCTTGTTTATTGCGTGAGCATACGTGACACATTAATCTCACATGGGATGCCTTGCTTGTTTATTCCGTGTGCATACGTGTTATATTAATCTCACATGGGGTGCCTTGCTTGTTGATTCCGTGAGCAATTGAATGGCTGTACATGTACTTCTTGTAGAGCCTTGGTAAACAGAGTAGATGCCGATTTGGTGTACAGCTTCGTCACCCAACAACCATTTGCACGGCCTGAGAACTTGTCTATTACCTGAGTGTTGGTACTAATGATATGGTAGATTGCATAGAGTACCTTTGTTTTTACTTGCTCAAGCCAAGTGTCAAGGACTGAAGGTTCTACCTTCTCCTGTTTAGATTATATTTTGCAAAGTTTAAAAGCGCCGAAAGGACAAATAGTGATATCCATTTAGATAGTCTTCTTCTGTCGTATGACAAATGCGGCTGGGTTGCAATCTTTAAAACGATTGCCGTAGCACAAAAAAATGAGAAAAAATGAATTCTGGTTAACATCATTAGTTAACAGGACACTAATTAACTCAGACCATTAAGCTAATCAACCTTATATACGAGGCTGGATTGAATTTGGTAACTACAAGATCACACACACACTAAAGTAGACGTCATTTAGAAAACCATTGGTTCTTCAGAATGTTGCTGTCAGGTTCTCCAACGTAAATCAATGCACGTGCGAATGTACATTTAAGATAAGCACGCAAGATCAAAGATATTGTCTATTTACAATTATTTAGCAAGTATTCGGCAGTCACGGTCCAAGATGTTCAATAGAGCCTGTGTGAGGAGGCTTATCGTATACGACTCCAGCTACAAATCAGGCGGAGAGGTAATGGGGAAGTTATAAACATAAGCCCACAAAGTTTACCAGATTAAGTTTGTAGTCTGACGGTACGTACAGCGGGGCGTCTCGACGAGTCGCAATAAATCACACTCAAGCCGTGCCATTTGTCAGAGAGACACCGGGAAACTGGTGCTTGCACAACGTAGCCTCGCTCCCAGATGCCATCAGATAAACTCTACAGGCATTGATGGAGACGTCCTGTTTACCCGCTCCCAGTAAATTCCGTTTAGCGGCACAGGGCGGAGCAAAACGGCGATAAGAAATTTACAGCGGAGAAATTCTGCCTTGGCAGCCAGCACTCATTCGCTGTTAATTTCACCCGTCTACATGTATGTAGGCGTACATTATGTTCAGCATATGTCTGTTTTGTTTTGGATAACGTCGAAGAAAACTGAAGTTCAACCAACATGTATACAGAAATAAAAGCTCAATGTTTAGATCAAAGCAAACCGTGTAAAAAATACGTCTATAAGATACAGTTTTTAAAGAACAGCCATATAGTAGATGTCAACCCGATGGCAGTGTACAGCGAACGTTTATCACGAACGTTTGCTCTTTTGTTTTAAATATTAACCACATCGAGAGAACTTTACTCGGCTTGACTCTGTTTTATTCCCAATTTCACGAAGTAATAGGGCTGAAGTACTATTCTAGCTCTATATTTACCCACGGAGGTCACCATCTTGATCCCATATCAGGAATTTACTATCGAAACCTAACATTGCATCCGACAAGATCTGGAACAAAAGGCCCTGTCAATGCACCGGGAAAAATCTTGAGCCAACAAGGCTACTGTTACACAGGACAAAATCTGGAACAATCAAACCTACTGGTGCATATACGACAAGATCTGTCTAAAACCTTTATGGCATATTATAACAGTCATTTCCGGCATGTTTACAACTGGGTCAGAGTGGAATGTCAGTTAACACATACAGCGAGCGCCTTTTAAGACTTGGCTCTTGGTGGAATTACAGCCATTTGAATACAGTTTCTTTTCTGACTGATTCGAATTTCAAACCAAAAAAGTACATGTGTATACCTGCGCGGACGTTATTGTTACGGTGAGCAACAGAGACAAACATTTCTCCAACTCGTATGCAGGTAACAATTTAAAACAATTTGACCATACACGATATGGATGCGATATTGCTGATGTGGCGTTAAGCCATGTATGATCATTCATTCATTCATTTTTTTTATACAGGATGGTTTCTGTCGACGGTTCCCTTGAACTCTTGATCAGTGAAACATGCACAGATTCTGGACAAGTTCCGGATGGTCCTGTTGCAGCATAAAGCCAGAAGGTTTCTTCGGTAGACTATATACACCTGGCCACGTGCACTGCATGATTCTCACCTGTAATAAATCAACCTCCGCCCACACAGTTTAAGTTAAAAATCAGGACGATGTAGAAAATAAAAAATTTAGTGCAAGCTTGACAAGAGCAAAGGTGATTATTGATCACTGTGACCAGTAGCACATGCGACGTGAAGTAAAATGCTTTCACCACTGAATGCTGATGAACCGTGTACACAGTTACAAAGAATCAAGCTGATTGTTGTTGAACATCAATGAATATTTTCCTTATACGGGAAGTAACCGGGATAATCGGGCTAAACAACCAGATCTGGCAACTTACTGACGAAAATGTTCACCTACAGATTTGCAGTCCATATATATATTTGTTGAAGACAGTACACTGGAGCGCCACTGACCGCCTCTTGTCGCCAAGGCCGCACGAGCAATGACATCTATTGAATCTTGAAATTGTCTGTCCAAGGACCAGATTGACCCGATTGAAGTGATCGCCCAATGGTACCGTACCTTCTCAATAATTACAGATACTCGCTAACTGAGACACACCGGAAGTAAGGGGATAGATCATACAAATCTCCCGCGAAGCGCTCACAGCGGGTGATATTGACATGTCAGTTAGTCCAGCTGGAGTATATTATTTACAGGGGAACATTCAAGACCCTACCGCATTAGGCATGATATCTGCAGGATTGTCTTGAATGTACCGATCTCCTGTCTTCCGCACACTCGTATATGGGGCCCATATAAGAATGGCACATGGATGATTAGTGTTTGATCAATGAACTGCACGCATTTAGGCCATGAGATATCCTTTGAATTTTACTGCATTCATGACGTAACAAATCTATCACTTTAACTGATTTACTCATCTGTGCATATTTCTTATACAAGAAACACATTTAAACAGAGTTTTAGTCAAATTTTAATTCGTTGAAATAAAATACACTCTTTATACAAACACAACATTTTCCTTCATGGCGACAAAAGCCTTGGAATATAATTGGCACATTTAACAATCAAATGTAATTAACTTTTCATAAAATGCTGATAACATACATGCAATTCTTCAAAATACTTAACAACCATAAATTGATAACAAAATATATATGAGTACGATATATTTTCCATTTCACAAATATCATGAACCATAAATTCACGCCTGTAACAATATTACATTATTACATATTATTATTAATGGTACATACAATTAAGCCTGACATGGCACAAATGTACATATACACATCCACAAATTAAGATTACATCCTTAAAAGTTGAAGTAAAATACAATGTACAAAATAAAATTACACACACTCATAATTTATCTACATTTTACACAAATTTAGACTCTTAAAGACCAGCTGTTAAAATTTCATTTGAAAACAATTGAAAGACACAATGAAGGTCTGAACGGTTCAGAAAATGTGGGTTCATGGTTAAATTCTCCATGTGAATGTACTTGTGGTTTGACTGCATCCAATGTACTGCAAGGCCTTTCCCACATACAATCCACCTCACCAGTAACTGAGGATTGTAACTGTGCCAGGTTTTTCTGGAGAAGCTGTTATCAGTTTAGTGTCATTTATCCACATCAGGTGCAGTTTGGTTGGCTGACGATGGACTACATTTAGCAGTTTACCTTCCTGTTGAAAGATATAAAACATGTTGAGTTAATCATTGGTCTTTCAACTTTTGAATATCTATTGTTAAATAAATACATAGAACATAAAAATTAGCACCAATGGTTTTCAAATTTCATTTCTTGGTTTAATTTAATGCTAATGTCAATTTTTATTTTCGAGGTTAACGATAAGTGTTCATAATTTTATTTTTGGGGGTAACTGATATGTTATATTTTTATACCATGGCCCAAAGATGGACTCGTGGACCATATGGTGTGAAAAAATCTGATGAATGCACGTTGAAACAACATGCAAAGGGGTTGAAGGCCTTGTAGACTTTTTCCAGTCTGACTGGAAAAAAAATGTACTGAAGCCAGATTCAAACCAGCCAGCATGAAAAAAAAAAAATAAAGGAAAAGACAACACAAAAACAATACATAAGCACTTTGAAATATAATAGCTTCTCTTGTATAGACAAAATAATAGCTTCTCTTGTATAAAATAATAAGAGCTTTCTCAAGGTTATTTTATTGTAGACAAAATAATAAGAGCTTTCTCAAGGTTATTTTACTGTAGACAAAATAATATGAGCTTTCTCAAGGTTATTTTATTGTAGACAAAATAATATGAGCTTCGACATGGTTATTCTATTGCATAGACAAAAAAATAAGAGCTTCCATATAGTTATTCTAATCACGAAAACAGGTTGACATTAACATAATGTGACAGTTTTGGCATACAGCTGTAGAGATTATGGAACTCTCAGCATCAGGTGATGTTGAATATACTGAAATATTCAGTGGAGGTCTACAAAAGAGAGGCAACATTCATCACGTTTGTATACCTCTTTTTTTTTACTAAGGAACAAGAAACACCTCCTGGGAAATCCTGATAAACTGCTGGCTAACTTGTACAGATGATTCTTATAAAAACGTCAGCAATCCACATGATGGCCACATGACTTCTTGTCTTTGGACAGAACA